>NW_018744572.1:443297-904287 GCF_001683475.1 Chenopodium quinoa | reverse complement strand
GATACCTGAGGTGTGGAGGGATCCGGCGAGGTCTAGCTCGAGACGTCGCCGCACTACTTCAGGAGGTAGGGGCGGTCAGTCTGAGGCTTCCCGTGCTGAGGCGGTAGAGGGCTCAGGTTCTTCCTCTGAGGGTGCACATGCTGCGCCGGTAGGCCATGGGGGAGGCTACCTCGGCTCTTAGAGGTGGTGGGATGTACGAGATTGGCTCGTCATCGCAGCAGCCTCCGCAGCCTCAGCCTCAGGTTGATCTCGGGTGGACGGGTCCTACGTTGAGATTTCCTCCTCCCGCGGAGACTGGAGCTGATGCTGGAGCTGGAGCCGGAGCTGGTGGGAGGTTACTACAGCGGAGTTTTATGCAATGATGGGTTTACGTCCCCGGCGCCGTAGCTTATACCTGTGCTTTTTATTATTTGACTTTGTATAGAACTTTTCCTTTTAGTTAGACTCATTTTTTAGACATATTTGTATATACATACTATTATGAGTTTATTTTATTTATCACGTTTTTTCATTTTTTTTTATTATTATTATGTGGATGTTTGTGTGTGCAAGGAAATGTGACAAATAATTTTGCGCAAAAATTCCGTCATTTTTATTATTGATGGAGGGTATCCGACTTTCTCCCCAAAAAAGAAAAATGAAAAAAGGAAAAGTCAAATGAAATATTGGATTTATAAAAACTTGGAATGTAGTCTAAATAAAATCCAAAAAAAAAATATAATTAATATAATAGCTATATTAATTAAAAGAATAAATGAATATTTAGGAAAAGATAAGGAAGTCGTAAAGTCATTAGCAGAGTCGAATTAAGTTAAAAACGCGGTCACTAGAAAGCGCGTACGATGAGCCAAATTGGCGTCAGCTGGCTCTGGCGGCAGGCGCCAATAGTAGCTGGCTCTGGCGGCAGGCGCCAATAGTAGCGTCTGGCGCTAAATAGCGCGGATCCCGAATCCTTCCCAGATTAAAACTGCTCCGATTTCGTGCATAAATAGCCCTTGCCCAGCCAATTCTTTTCATAATTTCAGCAAATAAAATAATTCTTAGCTTTAGAAAAATAATATCATGTCTCTAGTCACCAAAACCTTTACCAATTATACCCATGAATGGTATCGGTCTCTTAATACCAAAGAAGAAAAGAATTAGATGTTTTTCACTTGGGGGTATTTTTGGTATCGAAGGGGTAGATCTTGACCCGGATTTTATTCATACCGCTCTAGAATATTGGGACGTAGATACTCATTGCTTTAGAATAGGGTACGATGAAATTAGCCCTTTGCCGGAAGAATTTGGTGCTATTTTAGGTTTCCCTGCAATAGATCTTGTAGTAATCCCTAGAATAGATGCATATTATTATAAGGATTCTGAACGCTTCTTCAATTTAAAAGAAAGGGATCTATTAAAAATAGTGGATGGTAGCATAGTTAATTTGAAAGAATTTGCTCGCTATTATTTTGATAAACCTTACTCCGAATCTTTTCATATTTATAGAAGAAGGGCTTTCTTATTTTGTATGCTTAATCAATTTTTTCTTACTAGTGGTAAAAATAATGAGGGTCAATCAATTATAACCACTGTATTAGAACAAATTGAATCAAGGAGAAATCCAATGCCTTTAATAGTTGGAGAGACTATAAATTAGTCTAGATGAATTGAAGAGGAATCCAGAAGCACCTTTTCGGGGCTCTCCAATTTTATTACAGGTAGAAAAATAATATTTTTAATTACAGAAATCAAAAAATATATTTTTGTATAGTAATAATAATTTATTTGCATTGCAAATTTTTTTTTACAGATGTGGCTAATGGAAAGGCTGGAATTAATTAGCCCTCCAGACAATATTGAGAAGTACACTCCAAATTGCTTCGTGAGGAGAAAGAAATGCTTCTCTAAATGGGGCGCCATGAATGGAAGAAGGTCTTCGAATCCCGCAATTTTGCCATCAAGTGGGTAATCCCTTGGTGGAAAATAGAAAGGATGGTTGGTGTCAACAAGAAATCTTTCCGCCGTCTTCCAAGCTTGTCCCGTATGACTTTATTATTATCCATGCAGGGTAAAAAGGCAATACGGCCTACTTCAGACTATTCCTTCTGGAGATCTTTTCCTCCCTACGAGTTCCCTGTCTTGCAGGAAGTAGACAAATTTGATGCTTATTGGAGCGCCAGACCTTTATGGGAAGTAAATACCAAAAAGGTTCCTCCTTCCTTGCCCAATTATGTGAAAAAGTGGCTTTTGAAGAAACCTTCAAAGGATTTGAAGAAAAATCAGGGTAAAACTGATGTGAAGAGTCGTCTAGGTGACAAGGTGGTTCCTGTTAAGGAACGCTTAGGTGAAAGAATTGAATTCAAAACACCTGCAATGCCTAGGAAGAAGAGCACTACAAAAGATATGGGAAAAAGGAAAGCTGACACCACAGAAAAGAAAGCTTGGGTAGAAAAGATGCATGGAGTCCTAGCTGAAGGGGAAATTATCTACTCCAAGATTGAATGTAGGTCCTCTAAAGGATGCCTACTAGCTAAGGTTATGGATAGGAGGAGGAAGCAGATAAAAATTGGAAAAGGGCTAGGAAAGAAAAGGAAGATTAGGAGCATTGCTTAATTCCCAATTATTAGACTTAGTTTATTTTTTTTACTTAAAGTTTAATTTATTTAAGCTTTATTTAAATTCCATCAATAATGTAATTTATTTTATTAATGAAATTTCAGCTTTTAATTAAATTATTTATTTTAAATTTATTTTATTAAAGGAATGAAAACCGGAAAAAAAAAAATTTCGAGAAATTTTTCGAGTACGAAAGTCGAAAATTTTCCGAAAAACACCGAAATATTCCCAGAATTTTAACTGTTAATTGGCGCAACAATTTTGAGACTGGCGCCGACGGCGGCAGTCTGGCGTCAGGCGACAGACGCCGCCGTCTGGCGCTGATGGTCATCAGTTGGCGCCAGAAATTTTTCTGCGACGCCTATATTTCGCCGATCTTCTGTCCAATTTTTAATTATTTCTGGGATGCGAGATTTTTAAAAAAAAAAGTGGCCGCACCCGTAAAGGGTTGCCTACACATCCTTTCTTAAGGAATCAGGCCAAACGTAGCTGTCTTGAGTATCCTACTCAAGTAATTATGGGTAGTATTTCTTAAGTTGGTCAAGATTTGTCATGTTTGAGAACTCATTGCCATCCATATCAGTTAATTTTGCTGCACCTCCTGGCAGGATTGTTTTAACAATGTAGGGTCCAGACCAATTAGGTCTAAAATTTTTCCTTGGATCTAAAATATTTTTCCTTAATGCTTTTAACACCAAATCTCCTACTTTGATGTTTTCTTGTCTTGACCTTCTTATTAAAATGCCTAGCCATACGAGTTTAATAACACTGAGTGTGATGTAGAGCTTCAGTCGTTTTTAATCGAGTAGAATTAACTCTTCATATCTTGCCCTAATCCATTCAACTTCATCGAGTTTGCTCTCTAACGCGATGCGTAGAGATGGAATCTCTAGTTCGACAGGTGTACGGCGTCCATTCCATAAACTAAGGAAAATGGCGTATTCCCTGTTGATGTGCGAATTGACGTGTGGTAACCCCACAATGCGAAGTGAAGTTTGTCAGGCCAATCTTTATAATTTTCCGTCATTTTCTCGATGATAGTTGTTTCGGGGTTTTCTGATGTCCTGCGGGAGAGTTACAATTCCGAGACTGGAACCGGACGCCTGTACCTGCAAAATAACGGAGCCTCCTGAGAGCTCCGCCTCCAACGGTCAAGTTAGTACCTGATTAAGGAGTAATTAATACGGAAATTAAAGTAATGAGATCTCTCTAGGTGAGAGTGCTTAATGTTGGTAATCTGCGTCGTTAGCGAGATTAGCCGGTTATCAGTGTTCCGTAATGTTTCTGTTCTTCTCTACTTGATTTCTTGATTTCTTGACTGCTTAATTAATGAGGATTAATTAAGTATTTATAGCCTTGAGAAGCGTGCCACTCTCTAGGTTTAGGGTAAACCTAGAGCTGACCAGGCCTCTAGACAGGATTGGGCCTTGATGGCCGGTTTTCCCATTTGGCATGGGTGGACACGTGGCGTGTCTCAATTGGTCCGTAGAGGACGAATCTGTGATTGACACGTGGCAGGCTCCTATTGGCCTTCGTGAAGGACACGTGGCGGAACCTGGTTGGTCCACTTGTCGGACGGTGATTGGTGGATAAAAATCCCCTAATCATTTGCCCCTCACAGGTGGCACGTGACTGGTCACGTGTCGCCTGTGACAGATGTCGCACGGTGACAGGCGACGGCCTGCTACAGGTGTCACCTTGCAAACGGCCGAGAGATTTTCCCGCCCAAATTTTGAATTTGGAAGCGACCTTTCGCCTTCTCACCTTGCCTATATAAGGAAGTGCTGACTTCGGTCATTTTCACATTTGAGAACTTTGCGAGAACATTCGGACCCCTGAACTTGCTCTGACATTTCGGACCTTCTCTGCCCACCGCCTGTTCTGACAAGCCGACTGCACCGGATTTCCAGAACTTCATCAACCGTCACTCGTTCAGGTAACTCAGTTCTCTTACTCTTAACTTTCTTTTTATTTTTTGAAATGGCACCACGGAAGCACACGACACGACCTAAGTTAGTGATCAGCCGGTCACCGGGGACGGCTGAATCTAAGACTAGGAGTGCCGCCTGCCCTTTTCTGGACCCATCTTTGCCCTTTATACAAAGTCCGACTGTATCTGTGTCTATGCAGAACGTGATGGCCAGAACAAAACAGACTGCTATGATATCAAACTCAGACGGCTCCTCCCAAAGGGTGCTCCTTAGTGAAACATCTGACCAGGCGCCAGATGTAGAATTGAAACGAGGCGACTGCCAAGCCGACAGTTCTGAGAGAGGGGCCAAGGTGGTCCCTTCCCATCTTACCGTTGACATGTCTAATTTTCCTCCTGCTCCTTCTAAGGGAGAGGAGGCGGGCCCCTCTGGGAGAGGGGAGGAGTCGTCCTCTTCGGACTCGTCAGAGGACGAGTCCGAGTCCAGCTCTTCTGGCCACAGTTCTCCAGGCTCAGAAGAAAGACATAGCCGCCTACAAGAGGCGAGACTTTCTCATGCAGTTGAGAAGGGGGACAATTGGGCGGAGCCGTCCGCCTCTTACAGAGAGGAAAACGCCCCCTACTACTGCATGGTACCCCGGGGCCGGATCGCAACCATGCAAGACAACGTGGCGAGCTTTATTGCTAACCACATAATGGGCCTGGAATTTTTACTGTTCGTGCCGGATCCAGAAGACACTGTCGTCTGGCCGGCTGGTACCAGCTATGATGACGGCTGCTTTGGCTGCTATGTGGCGGCCATCAAAGCTGGACTGCGCTTCCCATTACATCCGGCTGTTCAGCGGATTTTAGATGGGTATGATTTGGGGTTATGGCAGTTAGCCCCCAACTCTTGGGTAAACGTACTCGGCTATGTGGCCGGGTGCGAAATGTACGGGTGGAGCCAAGCTTTGAGGCTTTCGCCCACATGAACTATCTCAGCCGGACCCCTAAGTCGGGAGGTACCGGCTGGTATCAATTAACAAGCCATAGGGGTTACCTCATGACGAGAGGTAAAGCGAACAAATGGAAGGATTGGCGGAACACCTTCCTTATCATTGAGGGTTCAGACACGGAGCTGAACCAACGTTTTAACAAGTGGAATAGGGATCCACCTCTTCTCGCAGGCGGCCGCAGTATGCCGCCTGTTCCCCCAAAGGCTAAAAGAGAGATCCTAGACAAAGGACTCTTCAAAGTAGAGACTAGGGTGAACCCTACGTCAGGGGTACGAGAGCAAGTACCCCTAAACTGCGTCCCGAGCTTCAAGTGGCTCTATGACGAGTACTTTTTGGCCGCCTGTGGCCTCAGCAGTCGGTGCTCTAGAGGTAGCCGGCCTGACAAATACTCTGTTTTTTCACGCCTTGTTTACTTGGGATTTTTACTAACTTTGCTGTTTATTTCTTGCAGCTGACGCCATGAGTAAAATAACAGCATCCAAGACTGCGGCGGCCATGTTGCGGGCCTTGCTCATGCAACAGTCTTATGCCGACTCCCCCAACAAGGGGGCACCCTTGGTAGGCTTCGAAAACTCTTCCTCTTTTAGTTGTCTTATGCATATACTAACTCTTTTTGTTTTCAGTCTGGCACTCCAAGGGCTTCTTCCTCGCAACATCCGAACCCCAAGGCCCGGAGGACGACTGTTGCAAGCTCTCCTGGGTCTTCCAGGAAAACAGTGGCGGCTGAGAAGCAGCCGGCCACTTCTTCTAAAACCCCGGCGGGGCCGCCTAAAAGTAAGGACAATTACTTGTAAAAACTCATTTGCTTCCTTCTTGACTAGGTCTAACTTGCTTTTTCCTTACGCTTGATGCAGCCGGCCATCAGGGGCTTGACTTTGTTGAGGTAGCCAAGTCCATGGTCAAAGTCGTTCCTCCATCTGAAAGGGAGGCGGTCAGGGGTGCCGGCACCCTTGACCTTGATGGGATTTCAGGGATCCTTGCTGAGGTATACTTAGCATATTTTTGAGTATTTGAGTTCCAGGACGCCTGTTATCTTTTTTGTTTGGAAACTGACGCCTGTTTTTTTGTACTTAGGCCCTGCTCCGAGTTAACAGCCTTCGCAAGCCGATTGATCGGAAAAAACAAAGAGGTAAAGGCCGCAAAAGCTATGGCCGCCTCCAACTGTGATAAGGCAATGTTTCAAATTGCCCAAAATGAAGTACTGACCATTGATCTTCTTTATTATCAGGCGCAGGCTACCGCCGCTGTTCGGGCTCAGTTAGAGGCGGCCCAAAAGAAGGTTGACGAGCTGGAGGCGACCGTCACAAATCTTAAGGCCGAGCTGAAACCTCTTCGCCAAAAAATGCACTCTTACGAAGCCATGGACAAATCTTTGGCCAACGTAAAAGAACGCCTGGTGAGCCAAGAGAAGAGTCTTACCCAAGAGCTCTCGGAAAAGGCCGAGCAAGAGAAGAAAGAGCTCGTCCGGGAGATGGTGGAAGACTCCGCTCAAATCCAGCGCATGACCTGGGGCCGACTGTTCCCCAGTGCCGACTTTGCCTCATGGGAAAGAACATACCGCCAGTGTTCGGAAACATATAATCAACAGATCCTGGCGGCTGCTGAAGAAGAGGCATTGGAAGGTACGTTGGAGGAGGAGGAAGAGCCGGTTGTGGCGCTTGTGCCACTTGGGGGTAAGGCATCAAAAGAGGGTGCAGCTAAAGCCGAGTCCAGCAAGAAGAGTGCTGACCAGGCGGCAGCTGCTAATACTGAACTGCCCCCTTCTTAAGCTTTAAGTATTTTTTTCCACGGCCTGCGTGCCGTTTGCTTTGTAATTACCCGGCCAGGGGGCCGGGGTTTTGAATATTCTGCTGGTCTTTGATTCAAATTTTTCTAAGTATTCCATATCTAATATCCCTTTGTTCACTAGACCGACTGTTGTGTATGGCCGAACGTTAAGACAGGTACAAATAGTAAGTACGCCGCCTATGCCCCTGGACGACTGGTTGTCTGTTTCCAGGATAGACGATCAGTCGGCCATTTATTCAATCGGTATTCGAACTATTTATTCAATTGGTCTGACCAAGTAAATAGTATTACCTAGTCGCCAAGGAATTAAGTAGGATAACAAGCGGCGGGTGCCGGTTGTTTCCCTTTATTGCCAATGTTAGCTTTTAACTCGTAATTTGTTAACCTAGCAAGAGTAGTGGTTGAGAGCCCCTGTTTATTAAAAACAGGTGGACGACTCATACCTTTTAGGCTCCATACTAAGTTTGAGTGACTATTAAGTTAGCATAGGAGTTACTTAGTCTTCGTCACAATCTAGATTGAGTAGTAGAGGTACATGGCGGCGTAGGCCGGCTAGACCCCTTGATTCGCCAATGTTTGTTGGCTATTAACTCAATAGGTTACCTAGTAGGAATAGGGGTTCGAGTGCCCTTGTTTGTTTAAAACAGGCGGACGACTCAAACTTTTTAGATTCCACACCAAATTTGAAGGAGTGACTATGAGTTAACGTTGGAGTTACTCAGTCGCCGTCACTTTTGTTTGAGAAGTAGAGGTACCAGGCGGCGTAGGCCGGCTAGACCCCTTGATTCGCCAATGTTTGTTGGCTATTAACTCAATAGGTACCCCCTGCATTTATCCCAAGTAATACAGGCGGTCATCTGACTCAGATGTCAACTGCTACCACTGGTTTGGTTAGTGATAGAGTTATCCTTGTCTCAAAAACGGCTACGTGGTTGCCCTTGGGGACAGTCGTATAGGTGCCGTGTAATTAGTTTATAGAACAATGTTCCACCCAAAAGGGAGCTGCTCTCTGCGACGAATTTCATCCG
The DNA here is from genome assembly GCF_001683475.1 of Chenopodium quinoa. Classification (NCBI taxonomy): domain Eukaryota; kingdom Viridiplantae; phylum Streptophyta; class Magnoliopsida; order Caryophyllales; family Amaranthaceae; genus Chenopodium; species Chenopodium quinoa. The sequence goes on along the minus strand of NW_018744572.1, from coordinate 895,948 downwards.
GAGGGATGCCGTCGGACGCCTGCTATGATGTTGGGACAGGTCGTATTAGTTTTGTAGATTTGATCAGGTGGCTTGGCGCCTGGTCTGATCATTCGGCCGGTGGCTTTGGTAAGTTCTTGGTGAACGTAGGTGCTAAGTAAAAGAAGGGTAGCCGCCTGTTAGGCACAGGGTCGGCCAGGCCCTAATCTTTTTAGCTAAGTATTGTGAGTAAAATACTCAATGGAGAGTAGCCGACTGTAAAGGAACAGACGGCATGCCCCTCTGAAGATTGACTGAAAAACTCAAATGGAGAGTAGCCGACTGTAAAGGTATAGACGGCATGCCCCTCTGAAGATAGTGAAAAAACTCAATGGAGAGTAGCCGACTGTAAAGGTACAGACTGCATGCCGATCGTAATACAAAAATTGAATAGTAAGTGCAAACTTTATTAAGTAGCTCTTTACTTTACATCTTTCAGAAGAAATATTTTTTAAGGTTATCTACATTCCAAGTTCGAGGCAACGGTTGTCCGTCTGGTGTTTCCAGACGGTAGGTACCGTCCCTGACTTCCTCATAGATTCGGTAGGGTCCTTCCCAGTTTGCCAGACTCATTAGCCCTACCAACTGCTTCCATTTTTCTAAGTACAAAGTCCCCTACTTTGAGTGGACGCCTGTGTACTTTTTTGTTGTATGATCTAGTCATTCTCAGGCGATAGATCTCATGGCGCAAAACAGCATTGCCCCTCTTTTCAGGAAGTGAGTCTAATGCCAGGCGCATGGCTTCCCAGTTTGCCTCTTCGTCATACAGCATTACTCGAAGAGTCGGCTCGTAGTGTTCTATTGGAAGAACAGCTTCTGCACCATAAGTTAGGAGGAATGGAGTTTCTCCAGTCGCCCCTTTTTCAGTCGTCCTAATGGCCCAGAGAACATGTGGTAGTTCATCCGCCCATAGGCCGCCTGCTCGTTTAATCTTTTTCTTGAGACCGTCTGAGATGATTTTATTAAAGGCTTCTACCTGGCCGTTTGCTTGTGGACGGCCGACAGATGCAAAGTAGTGTGCAATTCCTTGGTCTCCCAACCAGCTTTTGAGAACAGGCGTCTCAAATTGGGGACCATTATCAAAAACCATAGACATGGGAACCCCGAACCGAGTGATGACGTTTTTCCAAATGAATGAAATTACATCTTTCGTCTTGATTCCCTTTACAGCCTCCGCCTCTACCCATTTCGTGAAGTAGTCAACGGCAACAAGTATATACCTTCTGCCGCCTGTAGCAGGCGTATATGGACCCAGAATGTCCATGCCCCACTTAGCAAACGGTAGTGGGCTGTGAATGGTAGTGAGGTCAGTAGCCGGACGGTGAATTAATTTGCCAAACCTTTGGCACTTGTCACATTTTTTCACCATCTCCATTGCATCTGCTTCCAAAGTAGGCCAAAAGTAGCCCTGCCGCCTTGCCCTTTGAGCAAGCATCCTACCACCTATATGAGAAGCACAGTAACCAGAGTGAAGATCATCTAGTATCTCTCGTCCCTTTTCAGGAGTAACACACTTTAAGAAGGGTTGAAGGTACCCCCTCTTGTGAAGTTCTCCCTGTATCATTTCAAAACAGGAGGCTCGTTTTTTCAGTGCTGCCGCCTGTTGAGGATCATCCGGCAGTGTACCGTTTGTCAGATATGCCCTGATTGAATCCATCCAGGTTGAGCTTCTGTCTAGGATTCCAATAGGGTTTTCCTCGATGCTTCTCTTCTCCATTACTTCCCAAAAAACAGTTCGAGGAGTATCGGAGGAGGCGGATGATGCTAATTTTGACAGTGCATCTGCCTGGTTGTTTTCTGATCTCGGCACTTGGATCAGATGGAAATCCTCAAGGGAGCCGACTGCTTGTCGGACCGCCTGTAAATACTTGATCATGGCAGGATGGGTTGCTTCGTATTCGCCATTGTATTGACTCACTATCAATTGTGAATCAGAACAGGCGTCTATTTTTCTTGCCCCTGCCGCCTTGCACATGCGGATCCCAGCTAGTAAAGCTTCATATTCTGCCTCATTGTTTGAAGCCTGAAAACTGAAGCGTAGAGCATACTCGAACCTGTCGCCCTCTGGAGATTGACATACGACGCCTGCTCCACAACCATTTGAAGTAGAGCTTCCGTCCACATATACCTTCCAGACTTGGTCTAGAACTTGAGAGTCAGGAGGACGAGTCATCTCTACAATAAAGTCAGCAAAGGCTTGCCCCTTCACTGCTTTTCTAGGCTCGAAAGTAATTTCGAGGCTCTGTATTTCTATGGCCCATTTGATCATTCGTCCTGACGACTCCATGATGGTAAGGGGCCGCTTGATTGGTTGGTCGGTATACACGACGACTGCATGTGCCAAAAAGTAGGGCTTCAATTTTTTAACAGCCATGAAGAGTGCAAGACCAAATTTCTCCACTAGGGGATACCTTAACTCGGCATTTTTCAGTACGTGACTGACAAAGTAGACCGGGAGCTGACAGCCGTCCCTTTCAGCAAGGAGCACAGCGCTTAACGCATGGTCAGAGACGGCCAGGTACATGTAGAGATCCTCTTTGGGCAAAGGGCTGACCAGCCTCGGCAAGGAATGCAAGTGAACCTTTAATTTCTGGAAGGCGGCCTCAGCATCCGGCCCCCATTCAAACCTTGCCTTTTTCTTAATTGCCTTGAAAAAGTATAGGCATTTGTCGCCTGATCGGCTTAGGAATCTCCCCAAGGCCGCCAGACAACCTGTTAACTTCTGAACCTCTAGGACGGTACGAGGCGACTGCATGTCAATGACCGCTTGTACCTTCTCAGGGTTCGCCTCTATTCCTCTCTGATTGATAAGGAATCCGAGAAATTTCCCAGACTCAACTCCAAATACACATTTCTTGGGATTGAGCATGACATGGTGCCGCCTGAGTGTGGCGAAAGTTTCTCGGAGGTCCGTCAGATGATCTTTCTGAAGTTTAGTCTTGACAATCATATCATCAATATATGCCTCGACGTTTCTCCCAATCTGATCAAAGAACACTGTGTTTATCATTCGTTGGAAGGTAGCCGGGGCATTCTTAAGACCAAACGGCATGACCGTGTAACAGTATAATCCCTTATCAGTGACGAAGGCCGTCTTCTCCTGATCTTTCTTCCATAAAGGAATTTGATGGAAACCAGAATAGGCGTCCATAAAACTCATCAAGGCATGGCCGGCTGTTGAGTCGACCAGGTTATCAATTTTAGGCAGAGGGTAACTGTCTTTGGGGCACGCCTTGTTTAAGTCTGTGTAGTCTACACACATTCGCCAGGTGTCATTCGGCTTTTTAACAAGCACCACATTTGCAACCCAGTCTGGGAAGTAACATTGCCGAATGAACCCTGCATCAAGTAATTTTTTAACTTCGGCGGCTGCCGCCTGACCTCTTTCTTCACCATGGTTCCGCTTCTTTTGCCGTACCGGCTTCTTTTTCGGATCCACAGCGAGTTTATGTACTGCTAGATCAGGACTAATGCCTGGCATTTCATGGACTTCAAATGCAAAGATGTCCTTGTATTCTTTCAACAGGTTGTGAAAGTCGTCACCAAGGTCTCTCAGAGCAGTCGTCCCAACTTTGACTGTTCGGTCAGGACGTGAGTCGTCTAATATCAGATCCGCATGCTCACCAGCCGGCTGAGGGCGGAACTCATCCGGCCGCTCCTCTGCCAATGATTGCTATTTTCTTGCTTTTCTTGCGGACTCTGTCTGGGACGCCTTTCTCTTTTTGTCGCCTGTTTCTTGAACAGGCGCACTCTCCTTGACATTGTCAAGGTCTGTTTTTTCTCCACTTGACCCAGTGGCCATAACAGTGGGCTTGACATCCGAGAGATAGCACTCTCGGGCCATCCTCTGATCTCCCCTTAGGGAGCCGACTGTTCCATTATCCCTCTCAAACTTAAGCAGCATAAGAGACGGGATTATAACAGCCTTGGAATTATTCAGGGTTGGTCGACCCAGAATCATGTTGTAGGCCGAGAGTTCCTCTACTACTAGGAACCGGACTACCATGTGTCGTCCTTCCCCTTTTTCGCCCAGGCGAATGGGTAAATCTACTCGTCCCAGTGGGTGGACGACTCCTCCTCCAAACCCTATTAAAGGGTGGGAGGCCGGATGTATGCAGTCCGTCTGATTTTTCAGTTTTGACAGACATTTGTTGCTGATGAGATCTGAGGAGCTCCCGGTATCTATGAGGATTCGGCCAACTCTCTGGTTGGCCACTTTACATTCAATAACGAGAGGGTCGTCATGCGGCCCCCTTACCCCTCCTAGATCCTCTTCAGTGATGACAATCTCAGGAAATGTATATTTGGACGGCCGTTCTTGGTGAACGGAATTTACATCTAACCGCCTTATATTATCTTTGTTGCCCCTAATAGTGGGGCCGCCTCCTGAGAAGCCGCCTGCAATGGTGTAGACGACTGCATCATCTGTATCAGAACTGTCGGCCTGTTGATTCTTTTTGGCCGACTGCTTTTTTGAGGAAGTGTTCCCCGTAGATTTTTTGACATAAGTGTCAAGATCACCTTGCTCAGCCAAGCGGTCTAGGTACCGCATGAGACTGATGCAGTCATTGGTGTGATGACCAACGTCATCATGATAAGCACAGATTTTGTCTTGGTTCCGGTTGTTTGCAGAACCCTTCATGGGGAGCGGCTTCTCAATTGAGAACCGTCCCTTTATTTCTTTTAGGATAAACTGGTTATCCTTGTTAAACACATACTTTGGGGAGTATGGTTTGAATTCTTTTTTCTTTTTCTGGGCCGGCTGTTTAGAGGAATCAGCCGCCCAGACCTCTTTTCTTTTCTTATCTTTGTTGGACGACTGTTTCTGTCGTCCCTCTCTTTTGTCGAACCTTTTCCCGTCCGACTGTTTTATCGTACACAGATCAGTCGCCTGTATATAGGCTTCTGCTTCAATCAAGGCCTCTTGAAGAGTCGCCACCCTTTTTCGAACTAAATCAAATTTGAAGGTAGACCCGTCTTTGAGACCTCTAAAAAAGTCAGTATAAGCTACCTCATCCGGTAACCCTTGAATCTGTATTCTCATCAGGTTGAACCGCCTGATGTAAGAACGAAGCCCCTCCTTCTCGCCCTGCTGAATTGTTCCCAAATCAAGGGTCGTTTTCTTCGCAGGGATGTTCATAGCGAAGTTGGAGGCAAATAAGTAAGCAAGCGTCCTGAAGCTGTTTACACAACCAGTCGGCAGGTTGCCGAACCATTGCTGTGCGATTCCCTTGAGAGTCGCTGGGAAACACTTGCACCAAGTGGGATCATCCAACCCTTGAAGGTACATCAGGTTGGTGAATGCCATCAGATGGTCTTCTGGATTAGTAGTGCCGTCATAGGCGCCTACTAGTACATTTTTTACTTTGGCCGGCTGAGCGGCTTCAGTAATTTCCTTGGAGAAGGCCGACGGCTGTTCACCAAGTCTAAGCAGCCGTAGCTGCCAGTGCATAGGTTGGACGTTTTTTGCTGCAGGTCCACCAAATGGAGGTGGCTGCATAAAATACTGTTGTTGCGGCACAAATGGTAAGTTTGGTACCGCCTGGGCACTATGAAAGCCAGACTAACGGGAGGTGCCGCCTGACTGACTCTCATGGTACGACTGAGTATGCCTCATCGAGGCATTTCGCAATCTGTCTTGAAAATTTGAAGTAGAAGCCGACTCTGACAATCGGTCACTCTTCTTCTGCTCTAGCAGTAGCCGAGCATCTGTGAACGTTTGCTTTGACCCGTCCACCTGAATATGACGAACCGGTTTCCTGTTTCCCGTAGGATAACGGAATTTTGTGAAATCAAGAGCAAGTGGCTCCCGCTTCTTGGATTTAGGATGAGGAGTCGCCTCTCGCCCTTGAACTGGCTTCCTCTTCAGTGAAGTGGAAGGTTTTTTGGCCGACTGCTCTTTGACTGAAGCAGGCGGCTTTTTTGTTGATCAACTCTTGAATCTCTCCCTTGAAATCCCTCATGAAGGTCATGAGTTCGTTCCTTGTGATGGGAGCAGACCCATCAGTCGGCTGTTGCCGAGTAGGCGGTGCGCCTGCTGGCTCGCTTCCTGTTTGAAGATGCTCCCGTTCCCTCCTTTCGGTATGACGGGTACGTCGGGCCCTTAGGGTCCCGTCTGGAGCTGTATGAGTTTCCACTTCAAATTCACTTTCGGTATCATGGTCCGACTGAACTTGAGGGTCGTCTAGGGGACGCCTCTCTTCAGGAGTCGGTACAGACTTGGATGCCATCTCTGAAGTACTCTCCCCACAGACGGCGCCAAATGTTTCGGGGTTTTCTGATGTCCTGCGGGGGAGTTACAATTCCGAGACTGGAACCGGACGCCTGTACCTGCAAAATAACGGAGACTCCTGAGAGCTCCGCCTCCAACGGTCAAGTTAGTACCTGATTAAGGAGTAATTAATACGGAAATTAAAGTAATGAGATCTCTCTAGGTGAGAGTGCTTAATGTTGGTAATCTGCGTCGTTAGCGAGATTAGCCGGTTATCAGTGTTCCGTAATGTTTCTGTTCTTCTCTGCTTGATTTCTTGATTTCTTGACTGCTTAATTAATGAGGATTAATTAAGTATTTATAGCCTTGAGAAGCGTGCCACTCTCTAGGTTTAGGGTAAACCTAGAGCTGACCGGGCCTCTAGACAGGATTGGGCCTTGATGGCCGGTTTTCCCATTTGGCATGGGTGGACACGTGGCGTGTCTTAATTGGTCCGTAGAGGACGAATCTGTGATTGACACGTGGCAGGCTCCTATTGGCCTTCGTGAAGGACACGTGGCGGAACCTGGTTGGTCCACTTGTCGGACGGTGATTAGTGGATAAAAATCCCCTAATCAATAGTCTTTAGATTTTTATTAGCTGCCTCGACTGCTCCATTTTCTTGAGGCCTATAAGGGGATGAATGATGATGTTGAATGCCATAATTTTGTAGTAATTCTTCGCATTCGTCTTGAAAGTGAGTTCCATTGTCACTTATCATTTCATGTGGGACTCCGTATCGACAAATAATATATCTCTTAATAAAGAGTGCTACATGTTTTGCAGTGAGTTTAGCGTATGATTGTGCTTCAACCCACTTTGTGAAGTAATCAATTGCTACAAAGATATATTCGTGGCCTCCTGTTCCTAGGGGAGTGATTTTGCCGATGATGTCAATTCCCCATGTAGAGAATGGCCGTGGCGACGTGTAGGTATAGAGCAAGGATGGAGGAACATGTTGTTAATTGGCATAGATTTGGCACTTAGGGCATCTTTTTACGTATTGATGACAATCCCTATTCATTGTAGTCCAATAATATCCTTCTCGCATTATCTTTTGGACTAACATTTTGCCATTTATGTGAGTGCCACAAATTCCTTCGTGGACTATCCTTATTACTCTTTGTGCATCCTTTTTTCCTACACACAAGAGAGCTCGACCCTTAGGTACCCTTTTATGTAGCTCGTTGTCTATGAGTACATATTGGGAAGCCACGAGTCTTAATGCTCGTTTTGCTCTTTTGTCAGCATGGGGAGGGTATTCTCCTTTGGTGACATAATTGAGTATATCCACGGTTCTTCTTCTTCTTCTTCGTCTTGTACTACTTCGTCATCTTCTATAGCTTGAATGTATGCTGGTTTATGCCTTTTTTCTATAGTTAGAGGCATTTGCTCGATTTCCGTGGGAATCCTAACCATCAAGGCTAGTCTTGCCAAGGCATCAGCAAATTGATTTTCTTTTCTAGGTAGATATGTGTATTCTACCTTCTCTAATTGATCAGTATGAGTTTCCAGATAGGTTTGGTAAGGGGCTAGACTTTAACTCCTTACTTTCCACCTTTTGGATATTTGATTGATAATTAATGAAGAGTCTCCGAATATTCATAACTTTTTTACTCCAATTGCCAAAGCTGTTTCAAGGCCTACCACGCATGCTTCGTATTCAGCAGCGTTGTTGGTAACGTCGAAGTCGAGCTTTATGGAGATTGGGACATGCTCTTCTTTAGGTGACACTAGTAATACTCCAACGCAACATCCCTTTTGGTTTGAGGCTCCGTCGAAGTACAAGGTCCAAGTGTCATCTTTAGTAACCATCAAGTCTTCATCTGGAAATTCATTGTCTTATATTGGCGTCGAGTCTTCTATTGGAAAGTCCGCCAGAAAGTCTGACACCACAAATCCTTTGATAGCTTTTTGCGGCATAAACCTTACATCAAACTAGGCTAAGTTTACTATCCATCTCGATATACGTCCATTGAGTGTAGATTTCTCGAATAGATATTTGAGTGGATCTAATCGGGAGACTACAAAGACGGTATGCACTAGCATGTAATGTCTTAGCTTGGTTGTGGCCCACACCAAGGCGAGGCACAATTTCTCAAGTGGTGTATAGCGTGCTTCATATTCGAGCATTTTCTTTCTTATATATTAAATTTCATTTTCTTTGCCTTCTACTTCTTGTGCTAGCATAGCTCCCATTGCCTCTTTGGTAACTGTCAAATACAACCTAAGAGGTATTCCGGGAAGTGCTGGTGCTAATACGGGAGGATTTGCGAGATAGGCTTTGATCTTTTCAATGGCTTTTTGACACTCTTCATCCCATATTACTAGTACATTTTTCTTAAGCTTTTTGAAGATCGGTTCACATATCGTTGTCAATTTTGATATGAACTTACTTATTTATTGCAACCGGCCAATAAATCCTCGAATATGTTTCTCGGTTTTGGGCAGTGTCATTGACATGATTGCTTTAATCTTGGTTGGATCTATCTCTATTCCTCTAGAGCTTATGACATAACCCAAAAGTTTTCCTGAGGTGACTCCAAAAGCACACTTAAATGGGTTCAACCTCATATTATATTTTCTTAGCCTTTCGAAAAATTTCCTTAAGGCTACTTGATGGCCTGGATGGTCTTTTGATTTCACAATCATGTCGTCGACATATACTTTGACCTCTTTATGCATCATGTCATGGAGTAAGGCAGTTGTTGCACGTTGGTAAGTAGCACCCGCGTTTTTCAACCCGAATGGCATTACCGTGTAGCAGTAAGTGCCCCATGGTGTTATGAAAGTTGTTTTCTCCATGTCTTCTTCTGCCATGAGAATCTGAATATAGCCTGCGTACCCGTCCATAAACGAGAGAAGCGCGTGATTTTCCGTGTTATTGACAGGGTAAAGTCGTATCCCCAAATCAAAAATAATACCTAAATCTTCTAACTAATGCAGATAGGGAAGCAGGGTCGAATCCACATAGAAACGAGTCTTTCTATTCCTAATTAATTAATATAATCTAGATTATTAGGTAACCAATATAAAAGTTGAATATGAAATTAAACTAGACCTAAACATCGATTCTCATCTGTTGAATCTCGAATCAATATTGTTAAACTCATGCATAAAAGATCTGCACAAATCTAGTCGCTAAGCGTTAAATCAATCAATAGGAAATTAATCTAGCATTGACAATTAACAACCATAAATTACCGCTTCATATTATTCATGGATCCCCAAAAACCCTAGAAAGAAAACTACTCACAAATAGTAAAAACTAAACTAATCAAAGCAATAAAACAAGTCATGATGGAAGGAGTAAAATAAATAACTAAGATTAAGAGAAGAGAAATAGTTACCAAACTAATCTGTATTAATGGAAATAATTAAGAACAAAAGTTGAGAGAAAAGTTAGGAGAGAGAAAAATCCTAAGTAGAGAGAGAAAGTCTAAGAAAGAAGATAATCAAAATTCCGTACAAAAATCCTACTTAAACGTTTTCTAAAACAAAAATTAAAACTAAACTGATCAGGCTCCATAAAAACACGCGCCCGATCGGGCGAAGGGCCGCCCGATCAGGCCCGCCTTTTTCTTCGCGTTCCTTCTCCGCAGCATCGCCCGATCGTGCTAGACGCTCGACTTCGAGGCTCGGACTTCGATTTTGCTTGATTTCTCGGCCCAATCCGGATTTCCTGTTCGGGTCTTGAATACTCAGTCCAAATGCCTCGGGATCCCAATTACCGATCCCTTAATCACCGACTCGATGACTCTAACCGGCCTTGGGCTTCAAAGATGGTCGTGCACTTCTAATTCCTGTAGTCGCTCCATGAAAAAACCCGAGAAAATGCTCCAAAGGCGCAATTTCCTACAAAACTCAACAAAGACTACGAAAACACTAGAAAACACAAATTAGTAATAAAAGTGGCTCGAAAGAGCCAAAAACACTACTAATTATGACCAAGGGACGAGGGTAAATTACTATATAAAATGGACATATCAAAATCCCTCAAGACAAACCTTTGCTTGTCCCTAAGAAAAGATCTCAACAATGAATCAATAAATATGCTTCACCCCAAAAGTAAAAATCAAACACAAACGATTCAGGGTAAATGAAATAAACATGCTTCAAAACAACCAATCAAATCCATCTAATACCTATATTCCCTAAGAAATGTCAAATAGAGTAAACCACAAGAGCATATAGAATTCAAGACTATTTCTCACGCACTCAACTCTCATTTTAGTGGCGAGTAAAAGATGTACTCGATCGCTCTCCATCCAACCCCTTTATGTTAACAAGGCCCTCCCAACTCACACTCTCGTGTGTATTAAACAATGAACGCTCAATCATACTAGTCGACTCGAAATATGCCAAATCATAACTTGCATTGATAAACAACACTTTCACATTCATACAATTCTATGCACAAAGGTCGGAAGGTCTTTAAAGCATGTAATGTAAGGCTAGGGTAAAGGGTAGGATAAATTTAAGAGTATGTGAGATAAAAGCTATGCATTAAGGGAGCCAATCCTAGTAAAATCAAAGTCAAAAATAAATAATGACTAATCATCTCCAACATACTCAACTCCAACAAAAATTCACCAAATACAACTCCAAACAATATAAATAATCCCAACTCTTACAATTTCACTCATAAGATATAATAATGAAGAAGTGGAGTGAATAAACAAAATTTATTTTCCAAACTTGAATTTTTCATTGAAGCTCTATTATTTTTTTCCTTTCCTTTTGACTAACTTCCAACTAGAACATTTGAACATTGAACACTTTCTTTTTTTTTTTCTTTTGATTGAAGTTCACTTTTTTTTTTTCTTTTTTTTTTTGAACTTCTCTCCTTTTTCATAACATCATGCTTTATTTTTCCAAGAAAATATAACTTTCAAACTCATCAAAAATAAATATGATAAAAAACAAAACAACTTCTCAAATCGCACCCAAATTGTGCAAATAATAAGCACACTACAAACTCCCTCACCTCACTCACTAATAGCTCCCCCAAGCCAAGCTTGGGACTAGTAACCAATGGGGCAAAATAGGCTTGTAATGTGGCTAATAAACAACAAAAAGTCAAGGCAACAACATGGGTAGCAAGAAGGGAGCAAATGTAACTACAATCATCTGAAGGCCACTTAAAAGAACAAATGCCTTCGTCCTCCTCAATGTGCATAATAATGAATCATATAAACATTACTTATTGTTGCAAACCAATACTCAAATTCATTGACATACCAGGAACTATGGAACTATCACACATTTCCTAACCAAATCAACTAGTCCAGCATTATATTCACAAGTAGTTGGACAAAATTGACGCATGTTAAGGTTTCAAGGCAATTAAACTTCAAATCATGATCAACTAATCCACAATGCCTATCATCAAATACCAATAATCAAAACAATTTTCTCAAGTAAGGGGCACAGGGAAGCATAATTTACAATTCATTGGAGCGTATTTTTGGATTTTTGATTTTTCAATTTTTTTGTATTTTTCATATAAAAGAAAGCAATAAAAACTATACTAGGAAAGCAATAAATAGAGAAAAGAGAAAGAAGGTTACCATATATACAAGAAATCTCCCCCCAAGCCAAATCAAGCAATGTCCTCATTGACTTGGGAGGGTAGCTAGGAGGAGCTACTCCTCATCGTCATCCATCCTCTCATATCCTCCTCCATGACTCGAGCCGGCACCTCCCTTGCTCGATCCAACACCACCATAACTTGAACCACCTGCAAAGTAGTTAGGGTCTACATTCCCCCCCATACCTCCAAAAAGAGCATCACCCCCATATCCGTGGACTGAAGAGTAGTCCACATAAGTACCATACGCACCGAGGTGAGAATACCCTCCTTGGGGGTATTGGAACCAATCGGGAACAAGTGAATCGGGGGGAATAGCCCCCTGACGGGCATAATCATCATACATGGGGTATAGACCCCTCCCGAGGTTCCTCTCTATGTGACCAACCCGCCCATCCAAGGTGCTTAACCTAGAATCTAGGTTTTGCATCATACCCTCAACTCTCCCTTGCCCCATCTTGATACGGTCTAATTGGCTCCTAAAAGCCGAAACGTCATAAGGGGCATTGGGGTCAACGTTATAGTCGACCGAGGAAGTGGGTATGCCATAGGTGAAGTGTGGAGGTGGTGGGTAGTGTGGTGAATGGTGAGTGGGGGAGTGGTGTAGGGGAGATTGGTGGGGTTGTGGTGAAAGGTGAGGTGGTTGAACCTCACCTTGACCGTTAATCTCGAAAGTATAAGAACGCTTCCCCTTCTCAAATTTTGTCAAGGCGAGGTTGGGTAAGGTGAAGGCTTGGTCCCTCCTACCCGATTGTCGGTGGATTATCCACCAAGTGTCAACCCCCAGGGGTTTCACCTAGTTCAAACTCCCTAAATAGGCTAGGTCCATAAGGTTTGATCCTACAACTTTTCTATGCCCATCCAGGTTCCAACCTACGTGTTTTTTGGCAATGTGGGTCGCTAACCCCCCAAAATAAATAGGTGCCCTAGACCTACTAGCCTCGGCCGTATTGGCCGCCCTTTGGAAGTGATTGGATATCCTATGAGGTATGTTCAACTTTTCGGCATTAGGAATTGATTAGGGGATTTTTATCCACCAATCACCGTCTGACAAGTGGACCAACCAGGTTCCGCCACGTGTCCTTCACGAAGGCCAAGAGGAGCCTGCCACGTGTCAACCACAGATACGTCCTCTACGGACCAATCGAGGCACGCCACGTGTCCACCCATGCCAAATGGGAAAACCGGCCATCAAGGCCCAATCCTGTCTAGAGGCCCGGTCAGCTCTAGGTTTACCCTAAACCTAGAGAGTGGCACGCTTCTCAAGGCTATAAATACTTAATTAATCCTCATTAATTAAGCAATCCAGAAATCAAGAGAAGAACAGAAACATTACGGAACACTAGTAACCGGCTAATCTCGCTAACGACGCAGATTACCAACATTAAACACTCTCACCTAGAGAGATCTTATTACTTAAATTTCCGTATTAATTACTCCTTAATCAGGTACTAACTTGACCGTTGGAGGCGGAGCTCTCAGGAGTTTCCGTTATTTTGCAGGTACAGGCGTCCGGTTCCAGTCTCGGAATTGTAACTCTCCCGCAGGACATCAGAAAACCCCGAAACATTTGGCGCCGTCTGTGGGGAGAGTACTTCAGAGATGGCATCCAAGTCTGTACCGACTCCAGAAGAGATGCGTCCCCTAGACGATCCTCAAGTTCAGTCGGACCATGATACCGAAAGTGAATTTGAAGTGGAAACTCATACAGCTCCAGACGGGACCCTAAGGGCCCGACGTACCCGTCATACCGAAAGGAGGGAACGGGAGCATCTTCAAACAGGAAGCGAGCCAACAGGCGCACCGCCTGCTCGGCAACAGCCGACTGATGGGTCTGCTCCCATCACAAGGAACGAACTCATAACCTTCATGAGGGATTTCAAGGGAGAGATTCAAGAGTTGATCAACAAAAAGCCGCCTGCTTCAGTCAAAGAGCAGTCGGCCAAAAAACCTTCCACTTCACTGAAGAGGAAGCCAGTTCAAGGGCGAGAGGCGACTCCTCATCCTAAATCCAAGAAGCGGGAGCCACTTGCTCTTGATTTCACAAAATTCCGTTATCCTACGGGAAACAGGAAACCGGTTCGTCATATTCAGGCGGACGGGTCAAAGCAAACGTTCACAGATGCTCGGCTACTGCTAGAGCAGAAGAAGAGTGACCGATTGTCAGAGTCGGCTTCTACTTCAAATTTTCAAGACAGTTTGCGAAATGCCTCGATGAGGCATACTCAGTCGTACCATGAGAGTCAGTCAGGCGGCACCTCCCGTCAGTCCGGCTTTCATAGTGCCCAGGCGGTACCAAACTTACCATTTGTGCCACAACAACAGTATTTTATGCAGCCACCTCCATTTGGTGGACCTGCAGCAAAAAACGTCCAACCTATGGACTGGCAGCTACGGTTGCTTAGACTTGGTGAACAGCCGTCGGCCTTCTCCAAGGAAATTACTGAAGCCGCTCAGCCGGCCAAAGTAAAAAATGTTCTAGTAGGCGCCTATGACGGCACTACTAACCCAGAAGACCATCTGATGGCATTCACCAACCTGATGTACCTTCAAGGGTTGGATGATCCCACTTGGTGCAAGTGTTTCCCAGCGACTCTCAAGGGAATTGTACAGCAATGGTTCGGCAACCTGCCGACTGGTTGTGTAAACAGCTTCAGGACGCTTGCTTATTTATTTGCCTCCAACTTCGCCATGAACATCCCTGCGAAGAAAACGACCCTAGATTTGGGAACAATTCAGCAGGGCGAGAAGGAGGGGCTTCGTTCTTACATCAGGCGGTTCAACCTGATGAGAATACAGATTCAAGGGTTACCGGATGAGGTAGCTTATACTGACTTTTTTAGAGGTCTCAAAGACGGGTCTACCTTCAAATTTGATTTAGTTCGAAAAAGGGTGGCGACTCTTCAAGAGGCCTTGATTGAAGCAGAAGCCTATATACAGGCGACTGATCTGTGTACAATAAAACAGTCGGACGGGAAAAGGTTCGACAAAAGAGAAGGACGACAGAAACAGTCGTCTAACAAAGATGAGAAAAGAAAAGAGGTCTGGGCGGCTGATTCCTCTAAACAGCCGGCCCAGAAAAAGAAAAAAGAATTCAAACCATACTCCCCAAAGTATGTGTTTAACAAGGATAACCAGTTTATCCTGAAAGAAATAAAGGGACGGTTCTCAATTGAGAAGCCGCTCCCCATGAAGGGTTCTGCAAACAACCGGAACCAAGACAAAATCTGTGCTTATCATGATGACGTTGGTCATCACACCAATGACTGTATCAGTCTCATGCGGTACCTAGACCGCTTGGCTGAGCAAGGTGATCTTGACACTTATGTCAAGAAATCTACGGGGAACACTTCCTCAAAAAAGCAGTCGGCCAAAAAGAATCAACAGGCCGACAGTTCCGATACAGATGATGCAGTCGTCTACACCATTGCAGGCGGCTTCTCAGGAGGCGGCCCCACTATTAGGGGCAACAAAGATAATATAAGGCGGTTAGATGTAAATTCCGTTCACCAAGAACGGCCGTCCAAATATACATTTCCTGAGATTGTCATCACTGAAGAGGATCTAGGAGGGGTAAGGGGGCCGCATGACGACCCTCTCGTTATTGAATGTAAAGTGGCCAACCAGAGAGTTGGCCGAATCCTCATAGATACCGGGAGCTCCTCAGATCTCATTAGCAGCAAATGTCTGTCAAAACTGAAATATCAGACGGACTGCATACATCCGGCCTCCCACCCTTTAATAGGGTTTGGAGGAGGAGTCGTCCACCCACTGGGACGAGTAGATTTACCCATTCGCCTGGGCGAAAAAGGGGAAGGACGACACATGGTAGTCCGGTTCCTAGTAGTAGAGGAACTCTCGGCCTACAACATGATTCTGGGTCGACCAACCCTGAATAATTCCAAGGCTGTTATAATCCCGTCTCTTATGCTGCTTAAGTTTGAGAGGGATAATGGAACAGTCGGCTCCCTAAGGGGAGATCAGAGGATGGCCCGAGAGTGTTATCTCTCGGATGTCAAGCCCACTGTTATGGCCACTGGGTCAAGTGGAGAAAAAATAGACCTTGACAATATCAAGGAGAGTGCGCCTGTTCAAGAAACAGGCGACAAAAAGAGAAAGGCGTCCCAGACAGAGTCCGCAAGAAAAGCAAAAAAATAGCAATCATTGGCAGAGGAGCGGTCGGATGAGTTCCGCCCTCAGCCGGCTGGTGAGCATGCGGACCTGATCTTAGACGACTCACGTCCTGACCGAACAGTCAAAGTTGGGACGACTGCTCTGAGAAACCTTGGTGACGACTTTCACAACCTGTTGAAAGAATACAAGGACATCTTTGCATTTGAAGTCCATGAAATGCCAGGCATTAGTCCTGATCTGGCAGTACATAAACTCGCTGTGGATCTGAAAAAGAAGCCGGTACGGCAAAAGAAGCGGAACCATGGCGAAGAAAGAGGTCAGGCGGCAGCCGCCGAAGTTAAAAAATTACTTGACGCAGGGTTCATTCGGCAATGTTACTTCCCAGACTGGGTTGCAAATGTGGTGCTTGTTAAAAAGCCGAATGGCACCTGGCGAATGTGTGTAGACTACACAGACTTAAACAAGGCGTGCCCCAAAGACAGTTACCCTCTGCCTAAAATTGATAACCTGGTCGACTCAACAGCCGGCCATGCCTTGATGAGTTTTATGGAAGCCTATTCTGGTTTCCATCAAATTCCTTTATGGAAGAAAGATCAGGAGAAGACGGCCTTCGTCACTGATCAGGGGTTATACTGTTACACGGTCATGCCGTTTGGTCTTAAGAATGCCCCGGCTACCTTCCAACGAATGATAAACACAGTGTTCTTTGATCAGATTGGGAGAAACGTCGAGGCATACATTGATGATATGATTGTCAAGACTAAACTTCAGAAAGATCATCTGACGGACCTCCGAGAAACTTTCGCCACACTCAGGCGGCACCATGTCATGCTCAATCCCAAGAAATGTGTATTTGGAGTTGAGTCTGGGAAATTTCTCGGATTCCTTATCAATCAGAGAGGGATAGAGGCAAACCCTGAGAAGGTGCAGGCGGTCATTGACATGCAGTCGCCTCGTACCATCCGAGAGGTTCAGAAGTTAACAGGTTGTCTGGCGGCCTTGGGGAGATTCCTAAGCCGATCAGGCGACAAATGCCTATACTTTTTCCAGGCAATTAAGAAAAAGGCAAGGTTTGAATGGGGGCCGGATGCTGAGGCCGCCTTCCAGAAATGAAAAGTTCACTTGCATTCCTTGCCGAGGCTGGTCAGCCCTTTGCCCAAAGAGGATCTCTACATGTACCTGGCTGTCTCTGATCATGCGTTAAGCGCTGTGCTCCTTGCTGAAAAGGACGGCTGTCAGCTCCCGGTCTACTTTGTCAGTCACGTACTGAAAAATGCCGAGTTGAGGTATCCCCTAGTGGAGAAATTTGGTCTTGCACTCTTCATGGCTGTTAAAAAATTGAAGCCCTACTTTTTGGCACATGCAGTCGTTGTGTATACCGACCAACCAATCAAGCGGCCCCTTACCATCATGGAGTCGTCAGGACGAATGATCAAATGGGCCATAGAAATACAGAGCCTCGAAGTTACTTTCGAGCCTAGAAAAGCAGTGAAGGGGCAAGCCTTTGCTGACTTTATTGTAGAGATGACTCGTCCTCCTGACTCTCAAGTTCCAGACCAAGTCTGGAAGGTATATGTGGACGGAAGCTCTACTTCAAATGGTTGTGGAGCAGGCGTCGTATGTCAATCTCCAGAGGGCGACAGGTTCGAGTATGCTCTACGCTTCAGTTTTCAAGCTTCAAACAATGAGGCAGAATATGAAGCTTTACTAGCCGGGATCCGCATGTGCAAGGCGGCAGGGGCAAGAAAAATAGACGCCTGTTCTGATTCACAATTGATAGTGAGTCAGTACAATGGCGAATACGAAGCAACCCATCCGGCCATGATCAAGTATTTACAGGCGGTCCGACAAGCAGTCGGCTCCCTTGAGGATTTCCATCTGATCCAAGTGCCAAAATCAGAAAACAACCAGGCAGATGCACTGTCAAAATTAGCATCATCCGCCTCCTCCGATACTCCTCGAACTGTTTTTTGGGAAGTAATGGAGAAGAGAAGCATCGAGGAAAACCCTATTGGAATCCTAGACAGAAGCTCAACCTGGATGGATTCAATCAGGGCATATCTGACAAACGGTACACTGCCGGATGATCCTCAACAGGCGGCAGCACTGAAAAAAAGAGCCTCCTGTTTTGAAATGATACAGGGAGAACTTCACAAGAGGGGGTACCTTCAACCCTTCTTAAAGTGTGTTACTCCTGAAAAGGGACGAGAGATACTAGATGATCTTCACTCTGGTTACTGTGCTTCTCATATAGGTGGTAGGATGCTTGCTCAAAGGGCAAGGCGGCAGGGCTACTTTTGGCCTACTTTGGAAGCAGATGCAATGGAGATGGTGAAAAAATGTGACAAGTGTCAAAGGTTTGGCAAATTAATTCACCGTCCGGCTACTGACCTCACTACCATTCACAGCCCACTACCGTTTGCTAAGTGGGGCATGGACATTCTGGGTCCATATACGCCTGCTACAGGCGGCAGAAGGTATATACTTGTTGCCGTTGACTACTTCACGAAATGGGTAGAGGCGGAGGCTGTAAAGGGAATCAAGACGAAAGATGTAATTTCATTCATTTGGAAAAACGTCATCACTCGGTTCGGGGTTCCCATGTCTATGGTTTTTGATAATGGTCCCCAATTTGAGACGCCTGTTCTCAAAAGCTGGTTGGGAGACCAAGGAATTGCACACTACTTTGCATCTGTCGGTCGTCCACAAGCAAACGGCCAAGTAGAAGCCTTTAATAAAATCATCTCAGACGGTCTCAAGAAAAAGATTGAACGAGCAGGCGGCCTATGGGCGGATGAACTACCACATGTTCTTTGGGCCATTAGGACGACTGAAAAAGGGGCGACTGGAGAAACTCCATTCCTCCTAACTTATGGTGCGGAAGCTGTTCTTCCAATAGAACACTACAAGCCGACTCTTCGAGTAATGCTATATGACGAAGAGGCAAACTGGGAAGCCATGCGCCTGGCATTAGACTCACTTCCTGAAAGGAGGGGCAATGCTGTCTTGCGCCATGAAATCTATCGCCTGAGAATGACTAGATCATACAACAAAAAAGTACACAGACGTCCACTCAAAGTAGGGGACTTTGTACTTAGAAAAATGGAAGCAGTTGGTAAGGCTAATGAGTTTGGCAAACTAACTCCTAACTGGGAAGGACCCTACCGAATCTATGAGGAAGTCAGGGACGGTACCTACCGTCTGGAAACACCAGACGGACAACCGTTGCCTCGAACTTGGAATGTAGATAACCTTAAAAAATATTTCTTCTGAAATATGTAAAGTAAAGAGCTACTTAATAAAGTTTGCACTTACTATTCAATTTTTGTATTACGATCGGCATGCCGTCTGTACCTTTACAGTCGGCTACTCTCCATTGAGTTTTTTCACTATCTTCAGAGGGGCATGCCGTCTATACCTTTACAGTCGGCTACTCTCCATTTGAGTTTTTTCAGTCAATCTTCAGAGGGGCATGCCGTCTGTTCCTTTACAGTCGGCTACTCTCCATTGAGTATTTTACTCACAATACTTAGCTAAAAAGATTAGGGCCTGGCCGACCCTGTGCCTAACAGGCGGCTACCCTTCTTTTACTTAGCACCTACGTTCACCAAGAACTTACCAAAGCCACCGGCCGAATGATCAGACCAGGCGCCAAGCCACCTGATCAAATCTACAAAACTAATACGACCTGTCCCAACATCATAGCAGGCGTCCGACGGCATCCCTCCGGATGAAATTCGTCGCAGAGAGCAGCTCCCTTTTGGGTGGAACATTGTTCTATAAACTAATTACACGGCACCTATACGACTGTCCCCAAGGGCAACCACGTAGCCGTTTTTGAGACAAGGATAACTCTATCACTAACCAAACCAGTGGTAGCAGTTGACATCTGAGTCAGATGACCGCCTGTATTACTTGGGATAAATGCAGGGGGTACCTATTGAGTTAATAGCCAACAAACATTGGCGAATCAAGGGGTCTAGCCGGCCTACGCCGCCTGGTACCTCTACTACTCAATCTAGATTGTGACGAAGACTAAGTAACTCCTATGTTAACTTAATAGTCACTCAAACTTAGTATGGAGCCTAAAAGGTATGAGTCGTCCGCCTGTTTTTAACAAACAGGGACTCTCAACCACTACTCTTGCTAGGTACCCGCCGCTTGTTATCCTACTTAATTCCTTGGCGACTAGGTAATACTATTTACTTGGTCAGACCGATTGAATAAATGGCCGACTGATCGTCTATCCTGGAAACAGACAACCAGTCGTCCAGGGGCATAAGCGGCGTACTTACTATTTGTACCTGTCTGCAACGTTCGGCCATACACAACAGTCGGTCTAGTGAACAATGGGATATTAGATATGGAATACTTAGACAAAATTGAATCAAAACAAAAGCTTGATTAAAAATAAGCCGGTCATTAAAGACCAGCAAAATATTCAAAACCCCGGCCCCCTGGCCGGGTAAATACAAAGCAAACGGCACGCAGGCCGTGGAAAAAATATACTTTAAGCTTAAGAAGGGGGCAGTTCAGTATTAGCAGCTGCCGCCTGGTCAGCACTCTTCTTGCTGGACTCGGCTTTAGCTGCACCCTCTTTTGATGCCTTACCCCCAAGTGGCACAAGCGCCACAACCGGCTCTTCCTCCTCTTCTTCCAACGCCTCTTCTTCAGCAGCCGCCAGGATCTGTTGATTATATGTTTCCGAACACTGGCGGTACGTTCTTTCCCATGAGGCAAAGTCGGCACTGGGGAACAGTCGGCCCCAGGTCATGCGCTGGATTTGAGCGGAGTCTTCCACCATCTCCCGGACGAGCTCTTTCTTCTCTTGCTCGGCCTTTTCCGAGAGCTCTTGGGTAAGACTCTTCTCTTGGCTCACCAGGCGTTCTTTTACGTTGGCCAAAGATTTCTCCATGGCTTCGTAAGAGTGCATTTTTTGGCGAAGAGGTTTCAGCTCGGCCTTAAGATTTGTGACGGTCGCCTCCAGCTCGTCAACCTTCTTTTGGGCCGCCTCTAACTGAGCCCGAACAGCGGCGGTAGCCTGCGCCTGATAATAAAGAAGATCAATGGTCAGTACTTCATTTTGGGCAATTTGAAACATTGCCTTATCACAGTTGGAGGCGACCATAGCTTTTGCGGCCTTTACCTCTTTGTTTTTCCGATCAATCGGCTTGCGAAGGCTGTTAACTCGGAGCAGGGCCTAAGTACAAAAAAAACAGGCGTCAGTTTCCAAACAAAAAGGATAACAGGCGTCCTGGAACTCAAATACTCAAAAATATGCTAAGTATACCTCAGCAAGGATCCCTGAAATCCCATCAAGGTCAAGGGTGCCGGCACCCCTGACCGCCTCCCTTTCAGATGGAGGAACGACTTTGACCATGGACTTGGCTACCTCAACCAAGTCAAGCCCCTGAGGGCCGGCTGCATCAAGCGTAAGAAAAAAGCAAGTTAGACCTAGTCAAGAAGGAAGCAAATGAGTTTTTACAAGTAATTGCCCATACTTCTAGGCGGCCCCGCCGGGGTTTTAGAAGAAGTGGCCGGCTGCTTCTCAGCCGCCACTGTTTTCCTGGAAGACCCAGGAGAGCTTGCAACAGTCGTCCTCCGGGCCTTGGGGTCCGGCTGTTGCGAGGAAGAAGCCCTTGGAGTGCCAGACTGAAAACAAAAAGAGTTAGTATATGCATAAGACAACTAAAAGAGGAAGAGTTTTCGAAGCCTACCAAGGGTGCCCCCTTGTTGGGGGAGTCGGCATAAGACTGTTGCATGAGAGAGGCCCGCAACATGGCCGCCGCAGTCTTGGATGCTGTTATTTTACTCATGGCGTCAGCTGCAAAAAATAAACAGCAAAGTTAGTAAAGATCCCAAGTAAACAAGGCGTGAAAAAACAGAGTATTTTTCAGGCCGGCTACCTCTAGAGCACCGACTGCTGAGGCCACAGGCGGCCAAAAAGTACTCGTCATAGAGCCACTTGAAGCTCGGGACGCAGTTTAGGGGTACTTGCTCTCGTACCCCTGAAGTAGGGTTCACCCTAGTCTCTACTTTGAAGAGTCCTTTGTCTAGGATCTCTCTTTTAGCCTTTGGGGGAACAGGCGGCATGCTGCGGCCGCCTGCGAGAAGAGGCGGATCCCTATTCCACTTGTTAAAACGTTGGTTCAGCTCCGTGTCTGAACCCTCAATGATAAGGAAGGTGTTCCGCCAATCCTTCCATTTGTTCGCTTTACCTCTCGTCATGAGGTAACCCCTATGGCTTGTTAATTGATACCAGCCGGTACCTCCCGACTTAGGGGTCCGGCTGAGATAGTTCATGTGGGCGAAAGCCTCAAAGCTTGGCTCCACCCCGTACATTTCGCACCCGGCCACATAGCCGAGTACGTTTACCCAAGAGTTGGGGGCTAACTGCCATAACCCCAAATCATACCCATCTAAAATCCGCTGAACAGCCGGATGTAATGGGAAGCGCAGTCCAGCTTTGATGGCCGCCACATAGCAGCCAAAACAGCCGTCATCATAGCTGGTACCAGCCGGCCAGACGACAGTGTCTTCTGGATCCGGCACGAACAGTAAAAATTTCGGGCCCATTCTGTGGTTAGCAATAAAGCTCGCCACTTTGTCTTGCATGGTTGCGATCCGGCCCCGGGGTACCATGCAGTAGTAGGGGGCGTTTTCCTCTCTGTAAGAGGCGGACGGCTCCGCCCAATTGTCCCCCTTCTCAACTGCATGGGAAAGTCTCGCCTCTTGTAGGCGGCTATGTCTTTCTTCTGAGCTTGGAGAACTGTGGCCAGAAGAGCTGGACTCGGACTCGTCCTCTGACGAGTCCGAAGAGGACGACTCCTCCCCTCTCCCAGAGGGGCCCGCCTCCTCTCCCTTAGAAGGAGCAGAAGGAAAATTAGACATGTCAACGGTAAGATGGGAAGGGACCACCTTGGCCCCTCTCTCAGAACTGTCGGCTTGGCAGTCGCCTCGTTTCAATTCTACATCTGGCGCCTGGTCAGATGTTTCACTAATGAGCACCCTTTGGGAGGAGCCGTCTGAGTTTGATATCATAGCAGTCTGTTTTGTTCTGGTCATCACGTTCTGCATAGACACGGATACAGTCGGACTTTGTATAAAGGGCAAAGATGGGTCCAGAAAAGGGCAGGCGGCACTCCTAGTCCTAGATTCAGCCGTCCCCGGTGACCGGCTGATCACTAACTTAGGTCGTGTCGTGTGCTTCCGTGGTGCCATTTCAAAAAATAAAAAGAAAATTAAGAGTAAGAGAACTGAGTTACCTGAACGAGTGTCGGTTGATGAAGTTCTGGAAGTCCGGTGCAGTCGGCTTGTCAGAACAGGCGGTAGGCAGAAAAGGTCCGAAATGTCAGAGCAAGTTCAGGGGTCCGAATGTTCTCGCAAAGTTCTCAAATGTGAAAATGACCGAAGTCAGCACTTCCTTATATAGGCAAGGTGAGAAGGCGAAAGGTCGCTTCCAAATTCAAAATTTGGGCGGGAAAATCTCTCGGCCGTTTGCAAGGTGACGCCTGTAGCAGGCCGTCGCCTGTCACCGTGCGACACCTGTCACAAGCGACACGTGACCGGTCACGTGCCACCTGTGAGGGGCAAATGATTAGGGGATTTTTATCCACCAATCACCGTCTGACAAGTGGACCAACCAGGTTCCGCCACGTGTCCTTCACGAAGGCCAATAGGAGCCTGCCACGTGTCAACCACAGATACGTCCTCTACGGACCAATCGAGGCACGCCACGTGTCCACCCATGCCAAATGGGAAAACCGGCCATCAAGGCCCAATCCTGTCTAGAGGCCCGGTCAGCTCTAGGTTTACCCTAAACCTAGAGAGTGGCACGCTTCTCAAGGCTATAAATACTTAATTAATCCTCATTAATTAAGCAATCCAGAAATCAAGAGAAGAACAGAAACATTACGGAACACTAGTAACTGGCTAATCTCGCTAACGACGCAGATTACCAACATTAAACACTCTCACCTAGAGAGATCTTATTACTTAAATTTCCGTATTAATTACTCCTTAATCAGGTACTAACTTGACCGTTGGAGGCGGAGCTCTCAGGAGTTTCCGTTATTTTGCAGGTACAGGCGTCCGGTTCCAGTCTCGGAATTGTAACTCTCCCGCAGGACATCAGAAAACCCCGAAACAGGAATTACATAGGATGCCAAAAGTTCCAACTCATCTCTCCTAACATTTGCCGGTTCATGCCTCCCAAAAATAGTGAGGCCGGCAAATCTTTTCCAAAATTTTGGGATGGGATGTTGAATCCATGTCCCTTTGGCATGTTGGAGGTTGACCAAATCCTCCTCAGTTAGCCTCTTATAGACCACTACGGTGTGGTCTTGAGAGGGTTCAATCGGTTTATCCGATTTCAAATCAAACAAATTTTTGAATTCTTTAAGAGTTAGTCTCACATCGTTGTTTAATAATCGGAATTGTACATGAGTAATTAGTGCATTCATTTTAATAACATTAAAACTTGAAATGAATTCTAATGTTAAATAGTCGTACGTATCATGGCACATTTGAAAGAAACCACTCATGCATATACCTTTGAACAATTTTTCCACATATTTATCTAAGCCTAACCTAGCTAGTGTGGGATGATGAATAAAACGGGTAGAGATTACCTGGCGATCAATGAGGTTTAACATCCTAGCCCGTTGCTCCTCCGAGGTAATGACAACCTCCTCCCATCCCGGAATTTAAAGTTCCGGGTTGACCGTTGGTTGTGGTGCCCTCGAACTCTTACCCCTTTGTGTCCTTGAACGTTTTGAGGCCATTATATGTGGAAAAATTTGATGCTTGGAGCTTTCTCTCTCTAAGGGTTTGAAGGAAGTATGAGAGAAAGTGGGAGAAAATAGGTGGGAAATGTAGAGGAAGATGTGAGGATTAAGAATATGTAAGAATTTTGAGGTTTTGATGGATGAATTTGAGGAGATCTTGGATTGAAAGTGTAGTTGAAGGTGTGAAAATGGAGGTTTTAGAGAGAGAAAGTGTGAAGAAGAAGGAAGAAGTGAGAAAGAAAAAGAAAAGAGAAAGGGAGAAAGGGGTTAAAACCCCGAATCAAAAAGGTGCGCCCGATTGGGCGAGCCTCGCCCGATCGGGTGAAGGTGTCTAATGCCGATTTGCAAAGTGCGCGCCTGATCGGGCAACCTCCGCCCGATCGGGCGCGAACTCGGACCTGGAAATCGCCCTTTTCTCGCTCGATCGGGCGAGCTTCGCCCGATATATCTTTTTGCGGCACTCGATTTCTCCGAAATTCCGCCCGATCGGGCGAAATTTCGCTCAATTTCTTCCCTCACTTGCGCGCCCGATCAAGACTCCTTGCCCGTTCGGGCGAAATTAAGCTCCGATAAAATCAATAATCACACAATTAATTTACCGGTATTAAATCTCATCTTTCGAATCTCGACTTAAACATTTATAAATTAACCTGCCTATTGAAATTAGACCAAAACATCAATTCTCATCTGTCGAATCTCGAATGAGATCTGCGCAAATCTAGTCACAGAGCATTAAATCAATCAATAGGAAATAAATCTAGCATTGATAATCAATAACAACAAATTACCCCCTTCATATTATTTATGGATCCCCACAAACCCTAGAAATAAAACTACTCACACATAATTAAATCTAAACTAATCAAAGCAATTAAAGGAGATATGATGAAAGAAAGAAAATAAATAACTGAGATTAAACCAAGAGTTGTAGAGAGAGAAAACAAAAGAGAAAATAATACTAAGAATTTAATTAAGGTAAAGACAGAAAAGTTAGAGAGAGAAAAGAGAAAAGAAAACTAAACTAAAAATAAAACTAATAAAAAACAAAACTAAAACTAATGAAAAGGAAACTAAAAACTAATTAATCTCCCTCCCCCCTACGTAGTACGTACTACCTCCTTTTATAGGAAAAGGAGTTTGATTCTAAGTCAAACTCTAATTCCACAATCAAAGCTGCTGAATTAGGAGCCCACTAGAGCCGCAAACCGACTTAAAGAATAGCTGAAGTAAAGCCCAAGGAAAAAGCGCGTCCAACTGCTAATTTATTTAACTGATCGGGCCCGATTGCTTGGAGCTGCGAGCTGGGCTTTGTGCTTCTTTTGTTGCCCATTTCTTCTCTTGTTTGGTCCGTCGTGATATAATAACTTATAAAATTTTGGACCTTCTCTCATATCAAGCCCTTAATTGCCGAATTAAATTTCTCTAACTCGACCTTGGGCTTTAAATATATGGTCATAAAATATGATTCGACTCTAATATCTTTGTAGTGGTTCAATCAGCTCAGAAATTGACATAAATCTGTAAATTCCTACAAAATAATACCAACTCTACAAAAACACTAGAAAACATATTATTAGTAATAAAAATAGCTCCGTAGAGCTCAAATAAGCACAAATATGACCGTGGGACGGGGAATAAAAATATATATAAAATAGACTTATCAAACTCCCCCAAGCCAAACCTTTGCTTGTCCCTAAGCAAAGCAATGAATAATTAAATCAATACTTCACCCCCAAAATAATTTAAATCAATAAATACGATTCAAGGTAAATCTGACAAACATGTATTAAAGTCAACCCATCAAATCCATCTAACTACCAATCTTCCCTAACAATTTTCATATAGAGCAAACCACAAGAGCATATAGAATTCAAGACTAGTGCTTACACACTAAACTCTCATTTATGTGGCGAGTAAAAGATGTACTCGATCGCTCTCCAACCAACCCCTTTAATGTGAACAATGCCCTCCCAAACTCACAACACTCGTGTGTATAAAAAGATGTACACTCAACCTACTAGTCAACTCAAAATATGTCAAATCATAACTTGCATTAATAAACAACACTTTCACATTCATACAACTCTATGCACAAAGGTCGAAAGGTCTTTAAAGCTTGTAAAGTAAGGCTAGGGTAAAGGGTAGGAAATATTTGGGAACAAGTGAGAGAAAAGCTATGCTTAAGGGAGCAAATCCTAGTAAAACCCATTATCAAAAAAAATTAATGATCAACATCTCCTACATAACCAACTCTAACATCAACCAAATATACTACAATCAATATAAAAAATCCCAACTCTTATAATTTCACTCATAAGATATAATAATGAAGAAGTGGAGAGAATAAACAAACTTCATTTTCCAAACTTAATTTTTCATTGAAGCTGAAATTTTTTTCTTTTGATCAACCTCCAACTAGAACATTTGAACATTGAACACCTTTTTTTCCGTTTTCTTTTTACTTTTTTTTCTATTGAAGTTCACTTATTTTTTTTCACTTTTTTTTTCTTTGAACTTCTATTTTTTTTCATAACATCATGCTTTATTTTTTCAAGAAAATATAACTTTCAAACTCAACAAAAATAAACATGATAAAAAAATAACTTCTCAAAACCCACCAAAATTGTGCAAATAATAAGCACACTACAAACTCCCTCGCCTCACTCACTAATAGCTCCCTCAAGCCAAGCTTGGACTAGTAACCAATGGGGCAAATCGGCTTGTAATGTGGCTAATAGACAATAAAAAGTGAAGGCAACAACATGGGTAGCAAGAAGGGAACAAATGTATCTACAATCATCTGGAGGCTACCTAAAAGAACAAATTCCTTCGTCCTCCTCAATGTGAATGATAATGAATCATATAAATATTACTTATAGTTGCAAATCAATACTCAAATTCATTGACATACCAGGAACTAACACACATTCCTAACCAATCAACTAGTCAAGCACTATATTCACAAATAGTTGGCAAAATTGACGCATGTTAAGGTTTCAAGGCAATCAAACATTAAATCATGATCAACTAATCCACAATGCTTATCATCATGTACCAAGAATCAAAACAATATTTTTTTCATGTATGGGGCACAGGGAATGTATTTTTGGATTTTTTTTTTATTTTTTTATTTTAAAGCAATAAAAACTAACTTATAAAAGCAATAAAATCTATACTAAGCACACCAAGAAAAATAAATAAATAAAAATAAAATAAAATAAAAAGAGAAAGGGTGAAAGATATACCATATGAATACACGAGAACCTCCCCCCAAGCTAAATTAGACAATGTCCTCATTGTCTTAAAGGGAAGCTAGTAGTCAAGGTGACTACTCTTCATCATCACCACATCAATGTCACCAAAGCCTCGAGGATTGCAATGCATCTCTTTGGAACAAAATTGAGCAAGAAAGAAACAAAGTGTTAGTGGGAAAAAGTTCAAATTTGAGTCAGGTTCACTATTCTGATCATAACTTTTGATATATAAATGGTAATACAGTAATTCCAATTGTATTGGAAACTATACTTGAAGATCTTTCCAAATACAGGTCACACGCTAAAATCGGATAAGAAACGCAAAAGTTATGGCCTGTCGAAGTTGAAAAAGTTTGCTGACGCGTACGCGCGCCTGATCGGGCGAGCTCTGCCCGATCGAGTACGAGTGCAGTTCCAGCGTGAATGAAGCCTTCTCAAGCTCAAATTCTGCACGAAAACAAATTCCCACAAGCATTAGTCACACTCTCCTTACCTCTCTACAAGAAAAAAAAATAATAAAATAAAACACACAGAAAAATAAGAAAAAAAAAACTAAACTAAAAAGCAAAAAAAGGTACAATTTCCCTCCCGCAAAGCGCTAGTTTATCAAGGTCCCGCTCGACCATACTCCTTCTCTCAATCGGAAGAATTCAATGCCTTGAGTAACTTATCAAACGCTCCTGCAAACATTTCATTAAGCAGTATATAGGGCTTAATAGCAAGCACATTTATCCCTACAAAGAAAAAGTTATTAGGAGCATATAAAGAGAACTCAAGGTAGAAGGAAAAATCAAATGAGAGAGATGAAAATACACCGCAACCTTCTACTTCCTCCGCTAAAAATTTAGAATTAATAGAACGAACATGGAGGTAGTCATTGTCTTTATCATCCAATAATGACTTTAAAATTTTACCCTCACAAATAACCTCACCATCAACAAAGGAATTATCAACCACCGTTTCTACAAATAATGATTTTCCAATCACCAATTCATCTACCAATGATTTTTTCAACCACAAATTCTATAACGGGTTCTTCATCCTCAATAACATTCGTATTATTATAGTGTCTGTAAACTTTTTCCTCAAGAGCCTTCCAATAACTTTCATTAGCAACTAATCGTTTCCGAATATGATCATATGTATATGGAAAGACTCTAAAATCATCCGGAGCACGCACAAAAAACTCACTATAAGGGAATTCATGATTTTCATGACAAAGACATTGACAACTACAGTAGTTAGGTGCTGCATAAAAATTATATAGTTCTTGTAGTGACGTAAGCATGGATATTTCAACTCATAAAAAAAAATTATAAAAAAAAATAAAACAAAATAATCTAGACTCTAATAATAATTAGAAATAAAAATAAAACCGTTTCCTCGGCAACGACGCCAAATTTTGACAGGGTAAAGTCGTATCCCCAAATCAAAAATAATACCTAAATCCTCTAACTAATGCAGATAGGGAAGTAGGGTCGAATCCACAGAGAAACAAGTCTTTCTATTCCTAATTAATTAATATAATCTAGATTATTAGGTAACCAATATAAAAGTTGAATATGAAATTATACTACGAAAGTTAAGAATAAGGAGAAAACAATATATAAAAGGATCTAGGGCATAGGTTCACCAATAAATAATATTCTAGGGTTGAATATAGTAATCATTCATCAATGCATAATTAATCAGATTATACAGAGCTTTCGCTACATATTATAATCACACAATTAATTTACCAGTATTAAATCATATCTTTCGAATCTCGACCTAACCATTTATAAATTAACCTGCCTATTGAAACTAGACCTAAACATCGATTCTCATCCGTCGAATCTCGAATCAATATTGTTAAACTCATGCATAAAAGATCTGCGCAAATCTAGTCACAGGGCGTTAAATCAATCAATAGTGAATTAATCTAGCATTGACAATTAACAACCATAATTACCCCTTCATATTATTCGTGGATCCCCAAAAACCCTAGAAAGAAAACTACTCACACATAGTAAAAACTAAACTAATCAAAGCAATAAAACAAGTCATGATGGAAGGAGTAAAATAAATAACTAAGATTAAGAGAAGAGAAATAGTTACCAAACTAATCTGTATTAATGGAAATAATTAAGAACAAGAGTTGGGAGAAAAGTTAAGAGAGAGAAAAATCCTAAGTAGAGAGATAAAGTCTAAGAAAGAAGATAATCAAAATTCCGTACAAAAATCCTACTTAAACGTTTTCTAAAACTAAAATTAAAACTAAACTAATCAGGCTCCATAAAAACACGCGCCCGATCGGGCGAAGGGCCGCCCAATCGGGCCCGCCTTTTTCTTCGCGTTCCTTCTCCGCAGCATCGCCCGATCGTGCTAGATGCTCGACTTCAAGGCTCGGACTTCGATTGGGCTTGATTTCTCGGCCCAATCCGGATTTCCTGTTCGGGTCTTGAATACTCGGTCCAAATGCCTCGGGATCCCAATTACCGAGCCCTTAATCACCGGCTCGATGAATCTAACCGGTCTTGGGCTTCAAAGATGGTCGTGCACTTCTAATTCCCGTAGTCGCTCCATGAAAAACCCGAGAAAATGCTCCAAAGGCGCAATTTCCTACAAAACTCAACAAAGACTACGAAAACACTAGAAAACACAAATTAGTAATAAAAGTGGCTCGAAAGAGCCAAAAACACTACTGATTATGACAAAGGGATAGGGGTAAATTACTATATAAAATGGACATATCAGTTATCTACTAGAATGTCGATGTGTGGTAAAGGGAAGTCGTCCTTTGGACTTGCCTTATTTAGATCTCGATAGTCGACACACATTCTTACCCTTCCATCTTTTTTTCGAAACTCAGACGACGTTAGCGACCTATTCAGGGTATTTAGATACCTTGATGAAACCTGCAATTATTTGTTTTTGGACCTCTTCTTTTATTTTAAGAGCTACGTTGGGTTTCATTCGAGGTAACTTTTGTTTTACAGGTTTCATTCCTTGATTTAGTGGTATAGTGTGTTGAGCTATTTCTCTATTAATGTCTGGCATATCTTCGTATGACCAAGCAAATACATCGATAAATTCTTTAAGTAAGTTAATTAAATCGGTTCTTTCTTGTTCATTAAGTGTTAATCCTATTTTAACTTCTCTTTTATTGGTTGAATCATTTGAGATATCAACCGTCTCAATTTCTTCAATTACCGGTGTTTTCATTTTGAGTTTTTTTGCTTTAATAAGTTCTTTGTCTTTTTCATTGTTAGTTAAGAAATTCTCGTCATCTTGGGTTAGAGAAGAACACAAGAGATAAGGAGAAGAAGAAATATTATTGTACTCTGAGATCATTACATCAAAGAGTGATATGTCCTCAGGGACTTGATCACTAACTATTCTAGGAGACGAGATAGAAGGGGAAGGTACTACTACTAAAGACCTAGATGACTCTATAGGGAGAGACTCCGACTCCGACTCAGACTCTGACTCAGACGACTCTTCAAACATTGGTCCTTGCCCTGTCGTGATAGATATATTTCTTCCACTTGGAGTAGTCACCTTGACGGTCTTGCGCCACCCTTGTAGTGATCCTTTCACTGGAGTGATTAACTTCGAGGGATCGAAGCTTTCACTTTGTAGGACTGTTTGAATGAGCGAGGAGTTATCCTCTTTGTAAGTTGGCTCATTAATTTCTCGCCTAAATAATAATCCCATGACGTTAAAGTCAAAGCATGGGGATGCTTTCTCCTTATGGACAGGAATTGGGATTTTATCCGTGAAATAACAATCAATGAAAATTTCAAATCCCAGTTGCCTTATGCCGTTTACAACAAATGGCTTGGGAAATTCATGGCATGGATAGTCCTCTCCTTCTTTTATAAATTGACCATTAAGTGTGAGAGGGTACTGATCCATTGGGATTGCTTTCTTTTGAGTGCGAGTGTCTCTACGTGCCTTTGGTTATTCATGGGCTCTCTTGAGATCTTTCTGAGTCGGTTCGAAACCAAGTCCGAAAGTGTCTAACTTAGGGAGGCCAGGTGATTCCAGCGGTTTTTCTATTCCCTTCGTCTTTCCTAGGGTCATCCTAGGAAAATGTCCTTGTTTCTTCAGAATAGCATTTACAATCATGTTGGAATGGGGGTCATGGCAAAGAGGGGTCCTTTCATCCTCCTAGATTAAGGATACCTCTTCATTAAAGCCCCATAAATCTTCATCATCCTCGTCGTGCTCCACATTAATTATTGGGTTTCTATGGACTTGATCCTCATAGGTGAAGCATCGATGATGATAGGAATTCCCCCAACTATGGATTTTACTTATTGGTGGAGAGATGAGGGGACGACCTTTAGGTCACGAAGCCAAGGGCGTCCCAACAGTAGATTGAATGAAGATTTAATGTCTACTACTTGGAAAGTAGTAGCATGTTCTATTTCTCCCGCCGTTACATTCATGGTAATTTTACCGAGAGCATGACAACGAGTGTTGTCATAAGCCCTTATTCCTTGTGTAGACGGAGTTAAATATTCATCCCTTATGCCTAGCATCCTCACAGTTCTAAGTGGACAGACGTTGATGGCCGATCCATTGTCTACAAGAGTCATAGGGACGTTCATTCTCTTGCAAACTACTGTGAGGTTTAATGCCTTGTAATGTTTATCACCTTCTAGAGGTAAATCCTTGTCAGAAAAAGTGATCAAATTGATTAGACTAGGAAGATCACTCGTGAGGAAGTTAACCAACCCCTCAGGAGTGGTGTTAGTATCTATCCCTATTTTGTCCAAGGCATTCATTACAGCCAACCTATGTTCTCGAGATGTCGCCAAAAGTTTCCATATGTTCATTTCAACTTTTGTTTTCTAAAACTGCTTGACGATATCATTGTCTTCAATGATAGGTATGGGAACCTGTTGTGTGGTTGGCATGGGTTGTGTTGAAACGGGAGGTTGCATTCTCCTGGATCTTGTGAGGACGTCTATCAATGAGTCTTCTTCAACCCAAAAGTCATCCATGGCGTATGACACAGAAGGTGAAGATCTTACCATGTCTTTTAAGTAGACGTCTTCTTCATCACTGTCCCAAACTCCATTAATACTTGCATCCTCTTCTTGTGGAACTTGGACTAGTTTCTTTTTATTAATCATTTTCTGAATTAAATCCTTAAAGTTAAAACAGTTTTAGATGGTGTGACCCCCTGACTAATGATACTGACGGTAATATCTATTTGTCATTTTCAATGATTCAAATGGTCTCGGTTCGAGAGGTTTGATCTTGCCACTCTCAGAGAGCATTTCGAACATTTGTATATATGGGATCCCAATTGGAGTGTAGAGTCTATTACTCTTCTTGGGTTCTCCTCCTCTTCTTCGATGGCATGGATTTCTTTGACAGGTTTAATGTGAGACGAGGGGTCAACCTCGTTTTCCTCATCAGAGATAGCCATGGCATGAGCGAGAGGTGCATTATCAATACTTGGTTTCTTACTGGCAAGGGGCAACATCAGCTTGTTGTTGTCGATTAAGTCTTGGATAGCTTCCTTAAGCTTCGAACAATTTTCGGTGAGATGGCCCCTACCTTGGTGATACTTGCAGTCTGCATTGGCGTTCCAATTAGCCAACCTCTTTTCGACTGGTGGGTCCCCAAATGGTCCAATAGGAGTTATAAGACCCTTTGCATTTAATCGATCAAATGCGGTGACATAACTCATGCCAATAGGAGTAAAGTTCCTCCTAAATGGTTTCTTTTGTCCTTGATTATTCATAGCAAGGACTTCACCTAGGTTAAAAGTGCTAACATTGTTCGAGTGGGTGGTTTTGGAAGAAGAAGGATTGTCGTTCTTCTTTCCTTTCCAGCCACTGTTGGAGTTATTGTTGGCAGCTTTCAACTTAGCCAGGTCGTCTTCAATATTGATTCCAATGTCGTAGACAGCCTTGAAGGTACGGAGATTGTTTTGATACTTGAGATGCTTTGAGTACTTTTCTTAAAGGTTTTTAATGAATAACCTTACATACTCTTTTTCACTCGGCACCTCGGTCATATTAGTTGAGGTTTCCCTCCATTTGTTAAAGAAGGAGGTGAAGCCTTCGTTCTCCTTTTGCTTGAGGATCTCAAGTTCCTATGGTCAGTCTAAACTTGAATGTTGCATTTGTATCTATCAACGAAAGCGTTTGCTATGGATTCCCATGTGGAGGTCTTTTCTTTCTCGAGAGAAAAGAACCATTGTTGGCAAACGGTCTCGAGAGATAGTGAGAACAGAGAGGGGAAAACCTTCTTATCGATACCCTTAATGCTCATTATTGTCTCGAAGGCTATTTAATGAAAGTAAGGGTTATCGGTTGCTTTGAATTTCGGGATTTCGTTGGCATTGAACTTCTGCGGAAGAAGATTTTTGTCCACCTAGACCCCTTGTGAACTAATTCCTTGAAACTTGTAGTCGCTAGATAACTTGCTTAGACTCTCTTGCATGAGGCCCATCTGTTGTTGTTTCACGAGATCATCGATATTGAGTGTTAGGAGTTTCAGTGCTTCAGTGACAGTAATCAGTTGGTTCCTATGCTCATTGACTTCTTCTTGTGTTTCCATTACTGTCCTAGCTTTCCTCTTACGAGCTATGGGTTTGTCGAAAAGTTGGACTTGTACGAAAATTTTGTCTTTGATTAACCGTCCTTCCTTTCTTGACCACGCGCTGTAATTTAAACCATTTGCGTTTTAATTACTTGACTCAAATCGACTTCACTTTACGGTTTTTTAAAGAGGAAAAAAAAAATGGGTGCATATTTTTAGGCAAAAATAATGTATATATTTTTAGGGAACTAAGTATGGTATTTTAATTGGAGGATTAATATCCGACTTACCCCCCTAAAAAAAATGACGCAAAAAAACGCGCATCTTAGACTCTCTTAAACATGGTCAAAGTATGTGTATTGGTGTGTGCGTTGAGTGTAAGTG
Source organism: Chenopodium quinoa (assembly GCF_001683475.1). Classification (NCBI taxonomy): domain Eukaryota; kingdom Viridiplantae; phylum Streptophyta; class Magnoliopsida; order Caryophyllales; family Amaranthaceae; genus Chenopodium; species Chenopodium quinoa. The sequence goes on along the minus strand of NW_018744572.1, from coordinate 860,989 downwards.
ACGTGTTTGGACTCTTGTGTAAGACCATGGGACTTAGTGCCTAGACTCAACTAGTGACTTAACAAAGTATTATTAACATCGAAATGTAACCGAATTAATTAGCAAACTGGTTAATTAGACACTAGGTGATGACTCGGTCAATAATCTGAACTGTCATCAAAACGACAGGACTTGCGCTTCTCATTGCAGTGTAGCGCCAGACGACAGAGTTGTCGCCAAGCGCCACACTCCACAGAGTGGCACTACAGTTCAGATTTGGGCGCCATTGCTGGAGCTTCCATCTGAGACTGTTTTCGGTGTTATTAATAAGCAGGGGTATGCCTAAAGTCATACTAGGTCAATTCTGGTTAAAATATTAGACTTTATTTACTCAAATTAATTAATTAATTAACTAATTAATTAGACAAAGTTCTTTTAGTCATTAATTTATTTAATCTTAACACAAGCCAAACAAACGGTTAAGAAAACATAGTATATGCACAACAAATAATGCACAATTAGTCAAGTAGGCACGATATGATGAAATGAGTTTGCAATCTAACCATGGCTCTAGTTCTCTAAAGTTCGGGATATGGATTAGTCAATAGAGGGTCCATGGTTAATTTTCCGGATGCACAGCGCGGAAGCCTAACCGTAAAGGGTTGGCACGAGTGGATGGGACACCGCGAATTTAGAAAAAACACGCTTCCATGGTTTGGTGAATTCAACAATCTCGAATGTACCCTTTGTTGCTCAGAGCGTTCAATTAGGTGGATGGAGCATGAACTCACAGAGGGTTACGTGCATATGTAGAACACATATGGGATTCAGAAAAGTGAGAAAAACTCAATCAGGAAGTAGGATCGAGCAAACAATGTGAACATCTGGTCGAAATTAGAACGCATATTTCTGGCTTGGTATCGGAAGAATTTGGCGCCAACAAATAGAGATTGGCGCCTGGTTTTAGCTGTAGCGCCTGGCGACAGAACTGTCATCTAGCGCTATAGTTAAAAGTCTAGCGCTAATATTCTGTTCGTTGACGCTAATTCCTACATGCCTCAGCAGCTTTCTGTGCTCTATAAAATTTTCTAGTTTCGCGCAGTGTTATTTCGGTCCTAGTTGTGAAAAATATTTCTCAAATTTCCTACGTGTAAAATCCTATGTTTTAACTCATTACGGATGGTCTTTCCAATAAGATCTTTTTTATGCATATGACAATAATGTTAATCAAAATTACGCACATGAAATACTTAGAACGTTTCGAGTCTCATCCACTCATTCTAAATCATTGCCAAAATAAATTTTAGGAATTAAAATAGAAATCCTCCCCAGTGGAGTCGCCAAAAAGTGTAGGGAATATTTCAAGCGTTAACCCCTAGCTTGAACCCCACTGTGATCATACACTAAAGTACGGTGGCGTCCAAAAGGGAAGAAGATAGAGCAAAAGAGTCGCCAACAAGTTTTTGTTAGGAACTTGTAAACCGTTCACGAGGTGAAGGTTACACTCCTTAACGTTACAAGAGATCGTCAACTCCATAAGGTCTTGAACCAAATAGGGTTCGGGGATGAAGGTACAAATTCAACCTAAAAGAGATTGAACCTGCCCTAATAATAGGCATCTACTTTATTCTGATCGTATTCATGTGCGCTTTCTGACTAACATGCAATCAATAGGATTACCCTAAACCTGTTTATCTATGTTGGTTGAATATTAATGCACAAATAAATCTATTATTGGTGATCACTTGAATTATAATCAAATTTAACCCTAAACAAGATTATTAATTATCTTATTAAGTGTGATTACAAGTACCAATTATTCTCTTTAAACATGCATAAAAGGTGTGATCAAGTAATAAATAAATAATATAATCAAGCAACATAATAATAATAAAATAATAATCATCATAATAATAATTATAATCATAAAAATAATCATAATAATCATGTTAAAGTAATAATAGCAAGATCCTAGGCATGATACTAACAAGATTAATAACAAACCCTATCACGTCACTAAACAATAAAAATCATATATTTAGCCCTAACATGATACTAATATGAATAAATATTAGGAAGAACATAAGAAGCATCATAAAAATCATATTTAGTATTAAAATTACCCTAGACATGATACTAGGAATATCATAATAACAACCTAAGCATGAACTCTATATCATAACATCAATAAATACCATTAAAGTACTTACTTTGATACCTCGTACCTCTTTCTAATAACAAAATACACACGTTATTAACTTCAAGAAAAATATAAACAATAATTAAATTAAACTAAATATTGGAAAGAGAGATTTGGGACCAAACCCTCAGAAATTAAAACCTTTCACGTCTAGGGAGAAGGAAACTTCGAATATGGCTAAGTGTATCTAAGTCTAATGAGTGCGGAATTTTTATATTTGAGAGAAGGCTAGTTTAGAAAAGAGAGAAAGAGAGCAATCAAGAAAATCTAGATGAGAGTTGGTTAATCCAAACGGAGTTTTTAACACGTTATTTATAGAGAAAATCAGCCAAAAAGATAAAACATCAAAAACAGAGTTCTGACGCGAAAAAACGGATTAGCGCCAGACGCTAAGGCTAGCGCTTGGCGCCAAGCGTAGCGTCAGGCGCTACAGCTGGCGTTTGGCGCTGACTCAGAAATTCACGCGTTTTCTTAAAATCAGATAGAAATTTCCATATAGGAGGATAAAATTGTATTTTCCTCAAAAAAGTTCTTTTATTCTGATTAAAACTCTAAAAAGACAACAAAAGTCAATTTATCAATGCTAATTAAATTAGGAATGAAAAGAACTTTCTAGAAGAATCTAGAAGACTAAAACCATTCCTAATTGCATTAGGAATGAAAAATCCATATTAGGCCCTCCCCTATATCATTGGGCCGCATATAAGGCTCAAACCAGACCCATTTCAGTAATTTGGCCATAACTTCCTCAATATTCATCGGAATTGGGCTTATAATATATCGCTGGAAAGCTCTTTTCAAGCCCCATACAACTACACTATTATTGGAACCATATCATGGACCAACCAAACTAGATTGGATGTTTTCTTAAAATAGGTTTTTAAGAACAGAGAGAAGAGAAAAGAAATTAAAACTATCCGCAACACTAAACTTTCCACACTTTCACTTTATTCGATTATGATTCGACGTGAAAGGTACTCATCACTGGGTTTGGTTTTGGGGAGACACAAATGGGTGTCTACAAAAAGCATTTCAACAAACTTCATCAGGTGGATTCCTTCAAGCATAGGTAGCTACCAAACTCATTTGTTACCGATACACTGGTGTCGGATAAGCGTTCAATCCCTTTACTCTTTTATCTGTAGAAGTAACATTTTTCTGCCGGTATCGGCATATACAGAGTGATTTAGGATCTTAGAACGTCTTAAATCATTCTCCGTACCCATCAAATACTTTGACTATTGTTTTCCAAACTGACCTTTCTACAAACTCATTCAAAGTGGGGGCTTCTCTAGACACCTAAAAATGTCTCCCCAAAACCAAACCCGATGATGAACAATATTTAACCGTCGTTATTGGTCGGGTTGAGTATTTAATCTTGGAGTGCTTAAATCCATATTTCCATTTTATAAACAACCCAATTCCTAGCCCATTTCCCCAAACCATAACTTATTTTCCTCTTTTCGTGCCTTTAAACCCAAAATAATTCATTTCGTGTCCTTTAAAATCATCCATTTCATGTCCTTTTTATAAAAATATTTAGTCTAGTTTATTTTGGTCCATAATATGAGTCTAATGATTTAATATTTGGATGGGGCTTGAAAAGATCTTTCCAACTATATATTATAAGCCCAAATTCGAGTTATAACGATTAAGTTATGACCAAATTTCTAAACTGAGCCCAAACCGAACCGAAGCCCATCTTACCTACGACCCAATGATCATGTGGAGGGTCCAAAAGCTTTAATCCCATCCCTAAATCAATTAGGATTAATTGGAAGCTTCTATAAGTTTCTAAAACATCGTAATTATCCTTTTTAAAAAGATAAGACTAAAGAGTTTGAATTTGAATAAAACTTTTTCTTTTTGAAAGTCCAAAGCTAATTCTATTCGAATTGAAAGACATTCAAAGATAGACATAGATTATTTCCCTGCCTCATTTTTTTATATAAATCTTAGATGGTTAGATATCCCTATAAATTATCTTTCTAACTATATATTATAATATTAACTCCGAGCTATAATGGAAAAGATATGAATGATATATCAAACTCTATCCAAAACTGACACCGTCTCACTATTTCCGCCATATCTTTTGTTCTACAAAACATTTTCATCTGGTTTTAATTGTATTAGAAAGTAGACTTCAATAGCTTTCCAAATTTATATTATTTATCTTATTCCAATTTATGGATAAAAATATATGATAAAAACAAAAAGCGCAAAAACTGTTGTCTATCGCAAGAGTTTTACTCCGATTCGAATTCTTATCGCTCTTGATTCTTCAACCCTATTTTTCCTTATAAATAGAGGTTATATCTCCCCTTTTTCAATCATTAACAAGCTTGATCACCAAATCATTCTCTCTTTCTCTCTTTTACACCAAAAATCTTTCTCTTCTCTCTCTCATATTCTAAGCCTTAAACCTATTGATCCGTGCCATTTATGGCACCTTTAGGCTATGTTTTCTTTATATTTCTATACTCCTTTGTAGTCTTTTATGTCGTGGTTTTAGAGAATAATGCTCGATTCGCGTGTTTTTGTGTTAGTTTAGAGAAATGCATGCTTTTAATGGCTTTCTTATCATTTTATTCATTTCTCGGCTATTTCTCTTGCTTCTCCGTTTCTTTGTCTTGTTTTGTAGGTACGTCGCGGGCTATATGCATGCGAATTGAAAATAGCACCCACTAGGATCAACATGCACTTTTCGGAATTGAATTTGAGTTTGCAACAAAGGAAAACGAAGGATTGCAAAGTATCAAATAGGACCTTTGTGCATTATTTTAGTCATATCTCAAGTTCTACAGATCGTATTAGGGTGATTAAAGTTGGGTTAGAACCTAGACTTGAAGAGATTTCCAATGATAGGTTGCACGCCTTCATTCAATATTTATATCGGAAGTTACAGCCTTCTGAAGTTGACCCAGGAAAACTGCCACGGGCGCGGGCTACAGTACCTGCGGGCGCGGGGTTGCTGCAGCTCCAAAACTACTGTATTTGGGCAGTAAGCACCCGCGGTTGTCCCGATAGCTCCCCGAGGGCGGGGTCTTGGGCCGCGGGCGCGGCTATCGGGGTGTCCGTTCCCCTCCGCAGGCGCGGCCGATTTCTCCGCGGGCGCGGGTTTCTGGGTCTTTTACGATTTTAAGCTTCTTTTCTCCTTGTGTTTATATAGTTTTTGGTTTCCTTTATTCTTCATTCATGTAATTCTTTAGTTTTAGAATAGTTTTATCTCTCTTAGGTTGAGAGCTTCTCTCTCTAGATTAGGCTAGATTAGGAGTAGTTTTAGAGAGAGAAAGTGAGGAATTTCAATGGTGATTGAGAGATTGAAGATGCAAGTGTGACAATTGTGTTGGAGATCTTCTTAATTATCAATGAGCATTTCTAAACTCTATCTCATTCAATTGCTTTGCTTAATTTGATGTTTTTTTGGTTCGATTTTGATATTTGATGTTTGATTAGAGTAATTGTTCTTGATATTTTGTTGATTCTTGTTCTCTATAGTTGATAGTTGATTTGATGATGTTGTTTGAGTAGTTGTTGGCTAGGAATTGGGTGAAACTTGTATGATTGATTAATTGTGATTAATTTTGGAATTTTGTTGATTAATTGTTGAGATTAAAGTGATTAGTGAAGGTTTGCATGTGTGTAATTCAATTTGGCCTTGAGAATTATGTCAGATTGCATTGTAATTGCTAATGTCATGAACAATTGATTTAGGAATTGCAATTACCAATTGGTTTTGATTGTGATTCTCTTAGTTTGTTATTCATAGTGAACCCTAGCTTAACAATTAGGAGATAGCTCTTTGATTCCTATTGATTGCTCTTATCATTTAGTCCTCACAACCTTTGATTGGCATGCTCTTCTCAAGTTGTTCCTAGTGTTTTATTTCCTTGGTTACTTATTTTGTTAGTTGTTAGTATTCTCTCTTACCTTCGTCTTTGACCTAGCTTAGGCGCATAATTGAAAGTGCTTGAACATTACCGTTCCTTTGGGTTCAACCCTTGACTTGCCTCTATACTCGTATTTAGGTTTGTTAAGTGTTTATAAATTTAGTTTGACCGAGGGAAGATTAGATAACGACCTAGTTTTCCCCTCGTCAAAATGGCGCCGTTGCCGGGGAAAGGTGTCTTTGTTTGAGTGTTTTTGATTGCTTGAGTCTAGGTCTTTGTGTATATTTTTACTTTTATTTGGTTTTTGTTTGTTTTGTGAAAAAAAAATGGCATGTCTATCATTTCCTCAATATAACAATGAGCCTTTTTGTGAATATTTCATTAGACTTGAGGGATTTTTGGACTATAATTGTTGTAATATTTGGGAGGCTTGTGAGATTTGTTATTTTGGTTTGAATGAGCAAACTAGGGATGAAGTTGAATGTATGCATAATGGTGAATTTAGAGCATTGTCAATTGATGATGCTTGGGATTTTTATGTTTGGTTTGCTAGGGATGTTTATGATAGGGGTAATTATGAGTCTAATATTGATTTGCAATGTCTTGATTCTTCTAATATTAGCATGAATTCCCATGATTTGTCACATGATCCCTTAAGTGAACCTAAAACACATGATTTCAACTTTATTTCTCCTTTTGTTCATGATAATGAAGTGCAAGCTCAAGTTGATGCTTATGGTGTGTTTCAATATTCTTCATTATTTACCATGCCTTCTTGTGATGTGCTTCATTCCCTAATGATGAATCTCATGTTATAAATTGTGCCCCCACTCCCCAATGTGATGTATATGCTCATGATCTTAATGTTGATTCTTCCAATATTGGTTGTACTTCTTCTTCTCTTGTTGAGCCTCAACCTTCTACATCTTCTAAATCTCTTGTTGATACATTTGAGTCTCAAATTAGGCGCATTGAGCTTGATAATGAGTTTGGGCCTAGTAAGGAGATGATTCTTAATTCTATGAGAGGTCAATTAGAGAAAATGAAAAAGAATGAGGAGCGTATTGAGGAGGAAAAGAGAAGAGGAGAAGAGTTAGAAAGCCAATTGTCATCCTTGATGCTTGTTTGTGATAAATCCCAATTTAATGTGTGTGTTGAGGATGATGATGATGATTTTGAGCAATCAAGAGAGTGTGAGGATCCCATTGGTGAGCATTTGAGTGATGGTGAAGGAGTTGAGAATGAAGAGAGTGTTGATATTGAAATTTCTAACCCTCTTTCCCATCTTGATGAGTCTCATGTGCAAGTTTGTGACTCTTCTATCCATGAGTATTTCGACTCGATTGAGGTTATGACCAATGCATTCTTTGAGAGTCAAAAGAAAACCCATAGCCTTTTAAATGAGTTCATTGATGATGCTTCATGGGAGAGAGATGATTTTGAGTTATATTTGCATCCATTCATGCACGGTTTTGAGGACTTAGGTTTTGAGTTTGTGGAAGGAAAGGTTGTTTATTGTGGTGCAAAGAAGGATGAGGTTGATTCCTTTGGAGTTTTTGAGCTTGAGGGAGATGTCGATTGTGAGAGAACTTCATTTGAGGACTCTTTGATTGATTTTCATGCCCTCATTGGCGATGTGAGACCTTGTGTTGAGGGAGTCGCGAACCCTTTGCCTATTTCTCATATCCCTTTTTCTCAAAGGTTTGACCACATCCTCTATTGCCCTATTTCTCTCCCTTCCTTTGTTGATAATACTATTGGGGACTCCCTTGTCTATGATGATCTTAATTTCCCTCATTCGTCTATTAATGAGGAAAAGGGTGATGTAGCCACCCAAAAATATTTTAGTGAGTAGGATTTGCCTTTTTCTTTTTCTTTCCATTCTTTTATTCCCCCTTCTTTTTCTTCTTCTTCTTATTTTCTTGTTTTTCCTTTTGATCCTTCTTCTTCTTTCTTTTGGCACCTCCTCTCTCACTTGCGTGCAATGATCCTGTTGCACATTTTTCTTTCGTCATTTTCCTATCTTCTATCATATGAAATGTGTAGTAGTGCATTTGACAAGCTCTTGCGATCGTTGCAATATTATTTTACTAGAGCGATCAAGCTTGGACCTTAAGCAAGCCTTTCTCGGGAAGTAACCCGTGTTTTAGAATAGATTTTCTTTTGTTTTTAGAATAGATTTTCTCTCATGGAAATGTTTGTGTTCCTTTTGCTAGGTACATGACTTGATATACTTTGGTGCTTCTATTTGGATCAAGAATCAAGGAAGTTTGGCACCACATTTGCTAACATATAGAAGGCAAGATTCAATATTAGAGGTTTTTAGCTTTGAAAGGTTAAAATTGGGTCATTTGCGGGTATTTACACCCACCTAATATCCGGTAATATCTTTCCTTGCTCTTTTTCTATTGGATGATGACTTGTTGGACATATGTTGGTTTGATTGGATTAACCTCCTTGTTTTTCCCCTCCCGTGGAATATTTGATTTATGTTTGAGCATGTTGTATCATTCAAGCTTGGGGAGGGTATTCTATCATGTTTGGTGGAATGTTGATTCATATATATCATGCACCTTTGTATATGCTTTTCCATGTTCTCATATTTTGAAAAAAACTCCAAAAAGATTTTTGTTTCTATCAAGGCAAAATTGCATTGTGTTTTGTTTTGTTATTGCTTTGGACATAATAACATTTGGACTTGTATGCTTGAATGCTTTTCTTCCTAAATGGTAGTGGTGTGCACGGTTTGAGATACGTTTGGTTAATTCTAGGATAAAGCATGCTAAGGTAGTTGTCTAGAAGTAGGGGGATCATGAAACCGGATTCTACTTGTTTGTGGCATGTTGGTAATTGCTCCCTATCTTCGATTTGACAACCTTAGTGAGTTTTTGCTACAACCATGTGAGATTTATATTTGTTCAATATTTCATCATATTCTTGCATGAGCGGCATGGGGTCCTTGACTTTGCAAGCCTAATCTATAAAGCTTGATGTATGATTCTTAAACCCGAGACCGAGCTATCAAGGGAGGACAAAGGTACCTTTTTCGGGGGGTTATTTTTCATTTTTAGGTTAGTTTGATTCATATTTGTTTTTGGGTTTCCATTTTCCTTCTTGCAACCATTTGAGCCTTATACCTTCTTTTCAAGCCACATCTTTAGTTCTTTGGCCTTTTGTTTCATTTTCTTTCTATTCTTAGTTTTTTGTGAAGCAAATTGATCACGTATGATGGAGTTTGTGGTGGATAAGTTGGAAATTTGGTTTTTATGAGTGCTAGTTTGTGATTAAGTCTTCTTTGTGAATAATGGCAAGTGTTCGAGGAAAAACCATCCTTAATCATAAAAGGCATGGACTAATAAATTGCATTATAGAAAAAGTCGTCCGAATTTAGCAAAAGGCGAGGACATTGTAAGTTAAGTAAAAAAAAAGAAAAAAAATTTGAAAAAAGTGAAAATTCAAAAATATTTTGATGCATTCTTTTCTCCTTCTAAGCATTGAGGACAATGCTTCATTTAAGCTTGGGGGAGAAGCGTTTACGCTTTTTGTATATATTTCTTGTGAGTATAGCTTCAAATAAGCTTGGGGGTGTTGCTGTTGCTTAGTGATTTCTTGATCGTGTTGTTAAGGATTGATCACCCTTTTGCTTCAATTTTTAGGAAAACCTCCAAATTTTAAATTTTAGCCTACCTTCACCCTTTATGCCTTATGTTACAACCTTGGGGAAAGACCTTTCGACCTACAAAGTTAAGTCACTATTCGGGGGAGGGAATCATGGGTCATTGCCTAAGGAAAGGGGATGCGAAGTCAAGATGTCGAGTAGCCCAAAAATTTGATCTTTTTCCGGTTCCTTCGCGGAATCTATGAGATGCTCACTATGGGGAGATATGAGATTAGTAGGGGGAACGCGGTAAGACCGTTTGGGATGAAAGTGGAGTGTGATAACTAGTTCCTATGCTTAGCATTTTTATGTTTCAATCAACGTTAGGTATCTTATAGAGTGCACTCCTTTACTTGTTTAGAAAGATTTGCATTCATTGTGCTTGTACATTAGCAAAAGTCTTTTCATGAACATATGTTTTTTTTCTTGTATTTTGTTTTCTTTTTCATGCTTTGCCTTGTTTGTATTATTATGAGAGTTATGGGTAAACTCTTAGGATACCCTTACGAGAGCATCACTCGTCCTCTAGGGCGATCTAGGGGTTTAAATGGCTTGTCTTTAGTTGCTAAAATTGACCGTGATTCCTACGAAAGTGAGTTAGTGTATATTACATCTTCTCTAGTTTTCTCGTTTCTTTCTTTGCTTGAATAATGTCATCATTTTTCCCTTGGGTTGGATTTTATTTTGCTCGAGGACGAGCAAAAGTTTAGCTTGGGGTAATTTGATCCGTGCCATTTATGGCACCTTTAGGCTATGTTTTCTTTATATTTCTATACTCCTTTGTAGTCGTTTATGTTGTGTTTTTAGAGAATAATGCTCTATTCGCGTGTTTTTGTGTTAGTTTAGAGAAATGCATGCTTTTAATGGCTTTCTTATCATTTTATTCATTTCTCGACTATTTCTCTTGCTTCTCCGTTCTTTGTCTTGTTTTGTAGGTACGTCGCGGGCTATATGCATGGGAATTGAAAATAGCACCCACTAGGATCAACATGCACTTTTCGGAATTAAATTTGAGTTTGAAACAAAGGAAAACGAAGGATTGCAAAGTATCAAATAGGACCTTTGTGCATTGTTTTAGTCATATCTCAAGTTCTAGTGATTGGATTAGGGTGATTCAAGTTGGGATGGAAACTATACTTGAAGAGATTTCCAATGATAGGTTGCACGCCTTCATACGATTTTTAGATCGGAAGTTACAGCCTTCTGAAGTTGGCCCTGGAAAACTGCCGCGGGCGCGGGGTTGCTGCAGCTCCAAAACTGCCGTATTTGGGCAGTAAGCACCTGCGGTTTTCCCGAGGGCTCCCTGAGGGCGCGGGCCTTGGCCCCGCGGGCGCGGCTATCAGGGTGTCCGTTCCCCTCCGCGGGCGCGGCCGATTTCTCCGCGGGCGCGAGTTTCTTGGTCTTTTACGATTTTAACCTTCTTTTCTCCTTTTGTTTATATAGTTTTTGGTTTCCTTTATTCTTCTTTCATGTAATTATTTAGTTTTAGAATATTTTTCTCTCACTTAGGTTGAGAGCCTCTCTCTAGATTAGGCTAGATTAGGAGTAGTTTTAGAGAGAGAAAGTGAGGAATTTCAATGGTGATTGAGAGATTGAAGATGCAAATGTGACAATTATGTTGGAGATCTTCTTAATTATCAATGAGAATTTCTAAACTCTATCTCATTCAATTGATTTGCTTAATTTGATGTTTGTTTGGTTAGATTTTGATATTTGATGTCTGATTAGAGTAATTGTTCTTGATATTTTGTTGATTCTTGTTCTATATAGTTGATAGTTGATTTGATGATGTTGTTTGAGTAGTTGTTGGCTAGGAATTGGGTGAAATTTGTTTGATTGATTAATTGTGATTAATTTTGGAATTGTGTTGATTAATTGTTGAGATTAAAGTGATTAGTGAAGGTTTGCATGTGTGTGATTCAATTTAGCCTTGAGAATTATGCTAGATTGCATTGTAATTGCTAATGACATGAACAATTGATTTAGGAATTGCAATTACCAATTGGTTTTGATTGTGATTCTCTTAGTTTGTTATTCATAGTGAACCCTAGCTTAACAATTAGGAGATAGCTCTTTGATTCCTATTGATTGCTATTATCATTTAGTCCTCACAACCTTTGATTGGCATGCTCTTCCCAAGTTGTTGCAATTGACATGATTACTTGTTGATCCCCGTTCCTAGTGTTTTATTTCCTTGGTTACTTGTTTTGTTATTGTTAGTATTCTCTCTTACCTTCGTCTTTGACCTAGCTTAGGCGCATAATTGAAAGTGCTTGAACATTACCGTTCCTTTGGGTTCGACCCTTGACTTGCCTCTATACTCGTATTTAGGTTTGTTAAGTGTTTATAAATTTAGTTTGACCGAGGGAAGATTAGATAACGACCTAGTTTTCCCCTCGTCCTATCTTCCTAATTACACCATTCCTCCCTTAAGCACTCCAAGGAGTCCATACTTAATCCGAGATTCCGTTTTTAAACCAAGGCATGAAAGGTATAATTAACTGAGGGTTTGGACCAAATCAACTATAATTTTTATTTAAGTTAATTTAATTTCCATTTGATTTATATGTTTTATTGAAGTTACTAACAATTTATTTATGATGTTTTAAAGGAACGCGCGGAATGTGAGTAATTAATTATTTTAATTACTTATTTTATTTTTATATTGCTAGTATCATGATTAGGTTAATTTATTATTTGTTTTGACTAGCGCTATTATTGTTGAATTGCTTCCAGTATTAATGTTTATTTTATTATTATATATTCATCACTATACTGCATGTTAAAGGGAATATGTAATTGAAAATCACGCCTAATAAGATAATTTGGACAACCGGTTTTGGTTCCTTTTTAATCTTCTTATTTAATCAAGTGATCACAAATTTTAGAATTATGTGTTGTATTAATATTCAACCAATTTAGTACAATAACAGTTTGGAGCAAATTGAATCTTTGTTTGCATGCCTTTGAGATCGCAGGAATCACTTTTCATTATAAGAATCGAGTAGAGACCAATACGGCGAATGTGACTCCATGACTCACTTCGCACCATCATCCCCGATCCTCCTTTCGTGGTTCCAAACCATATGGAGTTAGTAATCTCATGGATTATGAATGGGGTGTAACCTTCACGGGTCAATCGTTGTTGCCTATCGTTGTCCTTTTATCGTGATTGCCTTTTATGATCCGTGAACGGTTTACAAGTTCCTTAAAAACTTGTTGGCGGCTCCCTACTTTATTTGTCCCTAATCGTATACGTCAATTCCTACTTCCTATGAGTGCCAAGCATATTCACTACATGCTTTTACGTAGGCGCACTTCAAACGACACCTACACATATGATCATTGCATTGCATTGAATAAAAAAAATAAAAAATCCATGCTAAACTAAGCACAAGGTATACCCATGATTTGAGGCACCTCTTGTAGCCATATCATATCATATTCACCCTTTCAAATATACAATCCTTTTTTGATAAACCACTTTGATCCTCATCTAACGATTGACCTTTCTTTCTTCAACCCACATCTATCTAACCTTGGGATGGGACAACATGCGACTTAAGCAATTTTTAAAAGATTGAGTGATTTCAAAAGATCAAAAATAAATAAAATAGCAAAAATAATAAAAGGGTAACAAAGGGCAAGTGTTCCAATGTCTTTGATATGAAAATATCTTTGATAAGAACACGTCTCGGATTACGTTTCTTATCGAGTGCTCGGTACCGTGCCTGAGAAACATGAATGCCAAGTGAGTGATAGACCGCATGATCGGGATTTCCCACACTTATAAAAATGAAATAAATGCAAAAGAAAAAAAAAGACGAGAGCTAAAAAAGAGTTAAAAACCTCAAGCATGAAAATATAAAGATTCAAAAGCAAGGTTGCAAACCTTGGGGGGCTTATCTAGGGTCTTGAGCCTTTATCTCCTTCTTCTTCAAACCTTTAGCCTAACCACGTTACAACCCTAAAAAGACCTCTTTGAGGTGTACACACACTTGTGCAAGGTTCATCTAGAGCTATGTTCGGCCTGATTCCTAATGGATACGTAGGCACCTTCACATCAAGTTGCGCCGTAATAAACATGCATTTACATTTACATTTATAATTGATCATATCAAGGGATCCCGTATGCTCATCCCTATCTACTTATAGCTAGACTTGGGGGCTTGATCCTTACATCATTAGCTTACCCAGCCTAAGAGTCACCATCATTTGACTCTTTTCAATATATTTTTCCACACACTTAGCCCTTGCAGCCTAACCTTAATGTCACTTTCACATACTACATAGATACATGACCAAATAGTCTTCCCCTTAGGAACCCTTTGTCATGAAATCTTAACATGGCGTTGAAGCATGCCTTGTCATATCAAAATAACTCATCACATGTAATCGTTATCGCATCACAAAGTATGAAGTGCTTAGCCTCCGTGCCTAAGCTACCTACATAATTTCATTGTTGAGTCAACTAGGATAGCCTAGCATGAATTAACCCTTGCACGTGAGAGACAACATTAAATGCATATACTTGGCTAAGCTCATTCAACATGCACTCTCAAACATTTACTTTAATTCCGGGAGAAAGTCGATACCCTCCAACGAGAGTGGCGGAAATTTTTGTTTTTCAAAGTAATGTACACATTGAGTCGTGAGTCAGCACTTTGCACACACGAGTCACATGTAGTGAGTCATCATTTAAACAAGTTTACGCCTTAAGTCATGTGTGTCAAAGCACTTTGAGTCGAGTCATGACAAGTCATATGTGCTAAAAATACATTAAGTCTTAAATGAGCCTTAGGACAACCTAAAGATAATTATAAAGATGAGCAAAGTCCTATAGCCAAAAATATAAATACAGCTACAATCCAAATAAAGAGCAAACAAGTAAGAATATTCCCGGATTTTTTCAGAAAAACCGCAAATATAGATGCATGAGATTCTTCTATGGATAAGAGGAGGTTAAGCAATTAACCTTACAAATTAGAGATGAAGAGCTTTAATTTAAGCAGATTTGGTTGAAAGGAAACAACCAAGTTAAAGGTTCGGAGTGAAACTAGGCAATGAATAGCAGCAGCATAAGGAAAGAGGATTTATTCGAAAATCCCGAGTGCAGCGCCAGACGACGAAATTATTTCCTGGCGACAAGTAGAAAGCACGGCGACAAAGACTTCCAGTAGACGCTGGTAAGGGGACAAAGTGTGTGGCCCCGTGATATGGTTATGTGGACTTCATGTAGCAATTTAGGCTCCTTGGTACGTCAGTTAGCCCTTGTAAGCAACTTGACATGATTTGGTAACCAGCTCAGCTCAATTACAATCACAGAAAGTGATCGACCTGATAATTGATCATCTCACTTCGCTTAAAGCGCCTAAGCATTGGCTCATCACAGGCACCGACATAATGGTTCATAAATAGCAGAAAGCACCAACGTAATTGTTCACAAGCAGAAAATGCGCCGACGTACTGGCATAGCGAAAGCAAAGTTTAAGCGAGCTTTAAGGTCAACAAGCGTTGATCTTCTGTAATTTTCTTCGGAATATTATCGCAACAACTGAGGATGACTTCAAGCGAGGATATCTTCGACAGTGTTCCCTAGCTTGCGGAGGGTTGTTATGAACAATTGAGGATGACTTCAAGTGAAGGTATCTTTGACAACATTCCCTAGCTTGCGGAGGTTTGTCATAAACAAATAAGGATGGCTTCAAGCGAAGATGTCTTAGACAGCGTTCCCTAGCTTGCGGAGGGTTGTCACAAACAACTGGAGGTGATGTCAAGCGAAGTTATCTTCGATCATGTTCCCTAGCTTGCGGAAGATGGTCACAAGGCATTAAAAGATCGTTTCAAGCGAAGAAATCTTTGATAGTGTTCTCTGGCTTGCAAAAGACTTTCACAACGGAAAGTGGAGGCAGTTACAAGCGTAGCAGTCTTCAGGTGGTATTCCCTAGCTTGAGGAAGATTGTCAAAGCAGCAGGATGGCGTTCCCTAGCTTGTGGAAGGTTGTCAAAACAACAAATGCAACAACAAATCGGTTACTCCCAAAGGTGTGTGCTCGACGGTGCAAGATACGCATTTCTTAACTCTCTTATCTTTTTTAACTAATGCTAGTTTACAGGTATCGGCGTTACAAGAAGGATTTAGGATCAAAGAACGTTCTGAATCATTCTCCATCCCTATCGATACTTTGACTTTTGTTTTCGAAACTTGCGTTTCTCCAAACTCAGTTAAAGTGGGGGCTTCTGTAGACACCCAAATGTGTCTCCCCAAAACCAAACCCAGTGATGAATATCTTTCATGTCATTTGATATTGAACAAAGAGAAAGTGTCAAAAGTCTAGTGATGAGGATTTTTTATTAAAATATCTCTTCTTTCTGTTTTAGAAAATATTTCTTTTCTTACCCTATTTATGAAAAACGTGAATTCCAATTTAGTTTGGTCCATGATATGGGTCTAATAATTGTGTATTTTTATGGGTCTTGAAAAAACCTTTCCAACGATATATTTTAAGCCCAATTGCGATGAATAATGAGGAAGTTATAGCCAAAATACTAAACTGGGCCCAAACCAGATTTTACCTACGACCTAGTGATCATGTGGAGGGTCCAAAGGTTTAATCCTATTCCTAAACTAATCATAATTTATTATAAGCTACCATAAGTTTCTAAAAGATCTTAATTATCCTTTTTGAAAAGATAAAATAAAAGAGTTTCAAATTGAATAAAACATTCCTTTTTTTTTTAATCCTAATTCTATTCGAATTTAAAGATGTTCAAAGACAGTAAGATATTATTTTTGTGCCTCATAATTTTTATCCAAATCTTATATTTTTGGATAGATCTTTAACTTATCTTTCCAATGATATATTATAATATTAATTCCGAGCTATAACGAAAAAGATATGAATGGAATACGAAACTATATCTAAAACTAACACCCTTCCATTTTTCGGCCATATTTTTTTATCTAAAGAAGATTTTTATCTTATATTAGTTGAATTGGAAATTAGACTTTAAGAGCTTTCAAAGACACATATATGACTTATTTGGACTTATGGATCAAAAGATATGATAAAAACAAAATCCGCAAAAATTGTATTTCATCGCCAAACGATGATAAGTGACTTTTATGTCACTTTTGGGTATTTTTATGCTTATTTTCCGGTTTAGTTTCTAATAATTTCCCTAGTTTTACACTTTATTTCTCTCTTTTTCTTATTCTCCTTATTTTATCTCTATTTTATGTATTTTAGTAGTTTTTAATAGTTTTTAGCTTATTTTCTTAATTTATTCAAATTCTCTTATTTTCTATGTTAATATATTAAGTTTTTAGTTCTTGTTATATAATAAATTTCTAGCTTATCTCTTTTTCTTATTTATTTTAGTTTAGCATTTTATTTTACTTTGTTTTACTTTATTTTTATTTTTATTTTATATGTCAATCTACCCTCGTGATTGTTTTTTGTTGTAGGTGTGTTCAGGTTGATGCTCCGTTTTCATGTTCAAATCAAGTTTGGTGTTCCGGGATTGAGTCATGTGTCAAATTTCACAATTCAAAGCCTTCCAAGCCATCATAGTTGCTGCCACCTAAACCTTCACCGTACCATTAACTATCCTACACCACCCCAAATAACACACACCAACATCACAACACCTCCCCTGCTCCTCACGCACTCCACAACAACAACAATAATAGCACCAACACTGCCTATAAATCCCTAAGAGCAACAATCTCCAATCACCACGAGCTTCCCCCTCAGGCCACCGCCAATAACCACCTCTAGCCACGCAAACACCACGCACACCAGCAAAATCGCTCCCAATTCCCCAACAAACAACAACAATTAACTACAGTCAAATAACCGCAGCGTCGCCACACACTCCACAACAGCCCCCTGCTTCACCCCGTAGCTCCACAGACACTATCTTGTCACTAATTCGAGTCCCATCCACCGTCACACACTCACCAAAAACCTGTAACAGAGCGGCCACCGAATTAACAGCCACCGTCAGCCACCAATTAAAGCCGCCATACACAGCAGCAACCCCCAAAAAGGGCAGCCCGCAACCGGTAGCTCCAATTCAGCTCAATTTTCGATACCCTTTAGAGCGGGTGCTGTGAATTCCGAAGCGGTCGCTCTGATCTTTCACGATAAGCTGTACGGATTAATGAAGTTCGATGGTCATGATTGCTTCGATTAATCCAATGGCCGCGATTTAGTTATTCTTAATGAGGATTTTGCTAATTGATGTCGATGAAGGGTGAAGATGCTTGTGATGGAATTGATGATGCGAATCAGAGCAACCACGAGAAAGGGGAATTGGGGGTATTGACGAGGGGGAAAATGTATGTCGTTATCTACCCTTTCCCCATGTCAAAAAAAATTTGTAAACACCTAACCAACCTTATATGAATATAGGGCAAGTTAAGGTCGATCCCTAGGGAATGCTATGATGAAAACTAGAGTCTAAGTCAAGCTACCTAGAAGATGGAGTTGATATTATGGTTGGCACTATAGTAAAATAAAGCAAGTCTAATCAAGTAAAACAAAGGTCTAAACACTAGGAATATGGGTTCCACATGCAAGTTCAATGATAATGCTAGTTTAGAGCTCAATCAATTAATTAAAGTATTGCAATGGACAAACAATAGTAGCAATCAAGAGAGTTCAAATGCTATCTCCTATAGGCCAATCTAGGCGTCACTATGAAAGGCAAATCAAGAAGAATTACAAGCAAACCCAATCAATTAGAGCAACTTTCAATTCGATTGTTCATGTCATTAAGAGTTGCAATGCAATCTAGATTAATCTTATAGGTTGATCACTCCTAGTCTAATCAATTACATGCAAAACTATGTCAACCAATTTAATTGCAAGAAATCAATCAATCAAAGAGCATCAAATAGCAATTTCATTAATCAAACATGCTTCCCCCTTTCCCTAGCAACTAATCTACTCACTAATCATGGTGAAATTCAAGAACAAATAACTAGAAAGTGCTTTAATCTTCATTTCTATATCAAAATCTAAGAGAAATAAAAAATAATCAACAATATTAAATTCAAATCCAAAGAAGAACAAGTAACAAGCAAAAATCAAATAGCAAGTAAGTAAAAGATGAAAGAAGGAAGAGATTCTCACTAATATTGATGATTAAAAATGAAGAAATCCAAACTTGATTGATCAAATGTTGAGTTACAACTCCAAAACCAAGAACTTCTCTCTAACTTTTCTCTAGATTCTCTCTCTAAAACTAAGCTAATGAAAATTATCAAAAGTCCCCTTTCAAAAAGGAAATATAATTCTATTTATAAGCAAAGAAGAAATTGGCAGCTCCCGCGCCCTCTCTCGATAGACCACCAAATTGGCAGCTCCCGCGGCAACAGAGATCCTCGCTCGCGGCAGTGAAACCCGCGCCCGCGGCTAATCCCCTGCTCCCAAACCCTGATCAGGGGGCCGCGGTCTCTCTGAATGGAGCGGCCTCTCCATTTTACCCGCGCCCGCGGAGAGCCTGCGGGGCAACCGCGGCAAGTTCCTGCCAAGTTTTGGCAATTTTGAGTAATATGGGCCCGCGCCCGCGGCAAGATGACCCGCGCACGCGGCCAACTGGATTTGCCTTGGAAACCTCTCCAAGCCTTCTCTAGCCAAATGCTTCTTCCTTGCTTGATCATAAAATTCCCAAATTGAATCCTTTGCCAAAGTGATTCTCACAAAACCTACACAAGTACACAAAGAAAGGAAATAAAAGGGAAAAAGAGACAAATAAAGGAAAACACGATAGAAACACGAGAATCATAAAGAAAAGAGGAAAAAGAGAAACTAAAGGAAAAAGGACCAATAATAAGAGAAGAAAGCATGAAAAGGGGAAAGAAATAACCCTAAAAGACTACCCTATGAGTGCCATAAATGACACTCATCAAATTCCCCCAAGGTAGACTTTTGCTCGTCCCGAGCAAAACAAAGGCTAAAAGGAATAAGAAGGGCTTATTCGAAGCAAAAAGAAAAAGAGGGGCGAGAATTTACACTAAGACTCATTGTCGTAGGAATCACGGTTGTTTTTAGCTACAACAAGCCATTTAAACCCCCAGATCGCTCTAGAGGACGAGTGATGCTCTCGTAAGGGTATCCTAAGAGTTTACCCATAACTTTCCACCAAACCCCCAAGAGGCAAACCAGAGAAGGAAAAGAAAGAGGAAAAAGGAAACAAAATCTTTATGAAATGGACTTTACAAAGAGACTATAATTCAAATGAATAACAACCTTTCTAAAGAGAATTATGGTATGCACGTTATAAGATACCTAAGGTTGATTGAAACATAAATATGCTAAGCATAGGAACTAGTTATCACATTCCACTTTCACCCCAAACGGTCTTACCCCGTTCCCCCTACTAATCCCATGTCTCCCCTTAGTGAGAATCTCAAAGATTCCGCGAAGGAACCGGAAAAGGATCAAATTTTTGGGCTACTCGACATTTTGATTTCGCATCCCCTTTCCTTAGTCTACAACCTATGATTCCCTCCACCGATGAAAGACTCAACTCCTAGGTCCAAAGGTCTTCCCCAAGGTTGTAACGTAAGGCAAGAAGGGTTAAAGTAGGCTTAAAATTTAAAATTTGGTGGTTATCCTAAATTGTGAAGCAAAGACCGGCCAAATCTCAACACCAAACTTAAGTAATCACCAAACAAAAATGTATTAACACCCCCAAGCTTATTCAAAGCAACAATCTACAATCATTAGAACAAAAAGCGCAAGCGCTTTCCCCCCAAGTTAAAAGAAACATTGTCCTCAATGCATAGAGAGGAGAAAGACACTTCAATTTTTGTTTTTTTTGAATTTTCTTTTTTTTTTTTTTTTTGAATTTTCTCATTAATAAAATTGTTTGAATTTCCTTGAACTCCTTAAAAACATTAGTCCTTGCCCTTTTTTTTACTAAGGACGGGTTTTACATAAGCATTTGCCATTATTTACCAAATATAAACAACTCAATTATGTGTACCAATTCGAACCAAACCCCAACTTCATAGACCACAATCACCAAACATTGACCCTTGCTTCACAAAAACCAAAAAGAAGGAGAACGAAACAAAAGGCTCAAGATATCTGATGCAGTTCCAAGGCATCAATATTGTTATTATAATTATTTTTATTGTTATTTTTAGTTTATTATTAGATGACCGAATTTATTAGGATATTTTTGTTAGTTTAATTCGGTTAGTATAAGATAAGCTTAACTTTAAAGATTATATTTGCAAAATATTATCTTTACAAGTTAGAGTTAGTAGGTCATCTAATAATAAACTAAAAATAACAATATTGATGCCTTGGAACCACATCAATATCTAATTATGCGTCTTGAAAAATGAAAAAGGGTTCAAAGGAGTAATAAGTAGGCAAATGTATCCCAAACCAAAAAGTGACTATCCTAGAAAGAGAAAATTACCTCCCCGAAAAACTTGCCTTTGTCCTCCCTAGGTAGTTCGGTCATACGCCTTTGTCCTCCCCGAAAAACTTGCCTTGGAACCGCATCAATATCTAATCATACGCTAAGATTCTAGATTAGGTTTGCGAAAATTAAGGATCCATGCCGCTCATGCAAGAGTATGATGAAAGCTTGAACAAATATAAATCTCACATGGTTGTAGTAAAGACTCACTAAGGGTGTCAAATCAAAGATAGGGAGCAACTACCAACATGCCACAAACGAGTAGAATCCGGTTTCATGATCCCCCTAGTTCTAGACAACTATCTTAGCATGCTTTATCCTAGAATCAACCAAACGTAATCTCAAACCGTGCATACCATTATTACCTAAGAAGACCATTATTCAAAAGCAAAAGTCCAGTACATACAAGTCCAATTTTCAAAAAGAGAAAGAGTGAAAATAAAGCCGCAAAAAGTTATGCACACAAACAAGATTAAAAGAAAAGGAAAGAAAAGAAAAGAAAAGAATGGGAAACTTAGACAAGGACAAGAAAGGGAAAGAGGAAAAGAGCAAAGATGCAATCATAACACGTTTATCCCAATCGACATACAAGCGGTCTAATGGCCACATCGCCAAAGACCCCAAACACACTAGGTGTTAAAATCATACATCCTCGAACCGTTCAACTTCTCCTAAATCTAATCTTAATCTAAGAAACCAAGAAAATGAAGAAGTGAAAATAAAAAGGTAAAATAAGAAAGGCCTCACCAAGCATCCGTTCTAAATTAAAGTACCCAAGGAGTAGGAATGTGCATCTCCAAAAGGTTCCGCAATCCAAAGCATAGGCTATGAGCAAGGTGAGTTAAAGAAAAAGGCTATATATACAAAATGAAATTGTTAGTAACTTCCAAACAAAAGCAACCAATAAAAAATTTACATACAAATTATATACAAAGACCTAGAGAAACCATCATCATCAAAATTTCTATTTATTTGTTTTTTTTTTTCAAGAAACTCCCAAAAACATCAAGAAATGAACCAAAACAACAAGCAACAGACCAACGAGACCATTAGCAAAAATCCACCAAAAGCCTTATCAAAGAATTCCCACCAAGCCCCAGGTGCTTCCCCAAACCAACATAAAACATCCTTTTTGACCCTCCCCCCTCACAAAATGAAGGCATCGACCGCGATGCCTATAATCATGCAAAATAGGGAAAGGGGAGAACAAAAAGGGGAACAAACATGCATAAGGGGACTATTGGCCACTAGGGCCGGCACCATCATCACCCGTATCCCAACCTCCGGTGTAACCGGGGGGAAAACCATAGTGACCCTGGAATAGGTCAAGTTGGGATCGGGTTAATTGGTCATAGGGCTCAGGCTGAACAAGGGGCTCGGGGTGATGGGGGTGAACATAGTAATATGCGGGATCACCCCGATAATCACTCCCCCCGAGACCCTATAATCATAAGGAGGGAAATCGCGCCTTGGCACATCGGGGTCCTCCACCCCAGGCCAATATGGGTACGAAGGGAGGTTGTCACCACCCCATGAAGGTACCGGCCCTTGTTGGGGCGGCACATAAGGGTAGTTGACCGGAGGTGCGACCTCCCCCCTACGCACACTAGCGTCATACAATGCGCTAGTTTGATAAGACAAAGTTTGGTGGTCCGAGTACATACCATACATGCTCAATTGCATGCGCTCCATTTGGTCTCTCATGGCCTCCATCTCTCGGAGATAAGAATCCCCTTGGAAACCTTGTTGTTGTTGTCGTCTTCTTTCTCTTCTTCTTCCTTGAGCATCATCATGAAAATGCTCATGTTGTTGTAGTGGCGGTTGTTGTTGCTCTTCATCATATTCATCTCCTCCTCCTTCCTCCTCTTCTTCATCATTCTCGTCACCCCCATCAATCTCATCATCCTCCTCCATCTCATCCTCAATCCTCCCATTGTCCCTAGGGACCATCCAAATGTTCCTAGCCTCACGAAGGATGGAAGTGGCGGTCGGGTTAGGGAGAAGGCAATGGTGGGTATTTCTCACTAGCCAAGAGTAGGTGCCGGTTCTCCTAGTGCTTGTTATGAAACGCAAAGTGTTAACTTGCTTCAAACTAATCCACACGTCTTCACTCCTTCCAATTGGAGTGCAAGACTTCAAGAACCCCTCTTGCTTAAAATACGACACAAGACGTGTCACCATGCCCCCACAATGAATTTCCCCCGTTTTGACCCCATGCATTATATCCTTGCAACAATTCATGAAGATATAGCAAAAATTAATCCTTGACCCTAACTCCGGCTTGGAAGCCATCCACAACACCATAATCTCCTCCCTAGACAACTTCCCCAAATCTTGCTTATTAAAAACCGAATACCCAAGAATTCTATGAAGGATCCTAAGGGCCGGATGGATAATCTCACTAGCAAGAGACTTTTTCGAATCAAACACCCTCTTGTTGGCTATGGTTCTCCACCAAGAAACCTCATTATACTCAGATTGGACAAGGGAGATAAGGGGCTCGAAGATACCACCATTGGGGTTGAAACCAAGGGCTACATTGAACTCGGCTAGGTTCATGGTGTGTTTGACATTGAAGAGTTGGAAGGAAATAATAAAATCGGTTTCCCCCACCTTATTGAACTCAAATGTGGAGAAAAATTCAATGGAAGGCTCCAAATAGGTTCTAGGGGCCGATTTTAGAAACTCACCCAAGCTAAGGTTATCTAGGAGGATGTCAAGGTCATTTTCAATTCCTAACTTGGCCATATCCTCACGAAAATAATGTCGGGAGGGTCTAAACTTTCGATCTTTCATTTTGTTATAGATGGGGGTTTGTTTAAACCGGTTCCAAAATTTGAGAGGGGGTAAAGGAGGAGGAGGAGCATCATCTTGAGTTGTGGAATGCGGTTGGGGTTGAGGGTTTGAGGAGTGGCCTTGAGAAGATTGGCCGGGGGATTGGTTTGAGCGCTTCTTGCTACTTTTGACTCTTCTTATCAAGTACATTTTAACAAAATTCACACAAGTCACAAGAACACAACAAACTCCCTCAAACAAATCAACTTCCTCAAAAAATTACTCACAAACCTCCTTACAAATCCAACCAAACCACCACAAACTACAAGGTACTTGTTCCAATCAACACAACAACCAAAATCCAACAACAAACTACAATATCAACAATCATTCAACAATATAATCATTAATCAACAAGAAAAAGTAACAATCACCCAAATATACCAATTTTCCCATAAATCAACCATAAAACACAAAAATCATGCTCAAATTCAAGGTAATCAAACCAATGTAAAGAAATCAATTGAAATTGACAAAAATATTACAAAGGTTAGAAGTATACCAAGATTGGAGACTCAAATTAAACTCAAAGCACCTCAAAGACCTGAAATTTCCCGAAGAAGCACGAGAAAGAAGAGGAGGAGTGTTGGAAATGGAGGAAAATGGAAGAAATTGTGAAAAATTTGGGCAAAAGATGAAGAAATTTGTGGGAAATTGATGTTTTGGGGTTAGGGTTTGAGATGAGGTAGAGAGAAAAAGGGGAAAAATAAGGAGAAGAGGAGAAAATAAGAGAGGAGAGAGGGAGAAGAGAGGCGTGCCCCGGGTTAAAACCCATTTCGCCGCGCCCTCTCCCGAAAATGCCGCTCCCGCGGAAAATCTCCCACGTCGCGGAGAGACCGCAGGGCAACCGCGGGGACTTTCTGGAATTTCAGAATTTTAGTACCTGATGGGGGGCCACACCCTCTCCAAAACCTCCCGTGCCCGCGGAGTGACCGCGGGGCAACCGCGGGAAGTCCCTGGAATTGGGTTCCAAATTTGCTTGAATTTAGGCCGTGCCCTCTCCAAACATGGAGCGCCCGCTCCAAAACCTTCCGCACCCGCGGAGAGACCGCGGGGCAACCGCGGGGACTTCCTGGAATGAAGCTTCAAATTTGGTCGAATTGAGGCCCGCGCCCTCTCCAACAGGGGGCGCCCTCTCCAGAATCTCCCGCGCCCGCGTAGAAACCGCGGGAAGTCCCTGGAAATGACATTATAAATTTGCCTCAAGAGGAGAAATTGCCCCCGAGGTCTCTCCTTGCCCTCAGGGATCCCTCTCCCCAGCACTCTTAACTTTTCTTCAAACCCCTTTTTATTTCAACAAGCGATGATAATGCCCGACCTACAAGACAAACACAAAACTAACTCAAAAATAAAATCAAAATCTAATCAAGGAAAAATAAAAGAAAAGAAAGGAAAAAGAAATGAGATGAGAATCCGGGTTGCCTCCCATAAGCGCTTTTGGTTAACGTCGTTAGCTCGACGTGCACCACCATCTCAAGGCGGCTTGAAAAGAATCATCTTGTGAACAAGTCCAACAAACACTCCCTCATAGTACTTCTTGAGCCGATGACCATTAACTTTGAATGAAGATGAGGAGTTCAAAGGAGAAATATCCACGGCACCATTATCAAAAACATCTTTCACCAAGAATGGTCCACTCCATCTTGACATGAGCTTTCCGGGAAACAACTTCATCCTTAAATTGTAGAGGAGGACTTTTTCACCTACACAAAACTCCTTTTTCTCAATCAACTTGTCATGAACCTCTTTGGAGCGAGCCTTGTAGGTGCTAGCACAATCGTAAGCATCGAGTCGAAGTTCCTCTAGCTCATGAAGATCCAACCACCTCTTCTCCCCCGCACTAGCTAAGTCAAATTTTATCTTCTTGATAGCCCATAAGGCACGATGTTCAAGCTCTACCGGGAGATGGAACGATTTGCCATAGATAAGGCGATATGGAGTGGTACCAATAGGCGTCTTAAAAGCCGTTCTATAAGCCCAAAGAGCATCATCTAACTTGTTCGACCAATCCTTTCTATTCCTTGCAACCGTCTTCTCAAGAATGAGCTTTATTTGACGATTGGAGACCTCGACTTAGCCACTCGATTGAGGATGATATGGAAGGCCAAACCGTTGATGCACTCAATATTTCCTCAACATATTTTGGAAAGCATTGAGAACAAAATGAGATCCGCTATCGCTTATCACAGCCTTAGGCACGCCAAACCTTGGGAAGATGATTTTGTTGAACAACTTCAGCACTACTTTGTGGTCATTAGTAGGGGATGCAATGGCCTCAACCCATTTAGAAACATAGTCCACAGCCACAAGTATGAATTGATTACCATATGAAGATGGGAACGGTCCCATGAAGTCTATCCCCCAAACATCGAACACCTCTAACTCAAGAATGGGTTGTTGAGGCATCTTATTCCTCTTGGAGATATTCCCAACCCTTTGACATCGGTCACATGACTTCACGAATCCCCATGAGTCCTTGAAGAGATGCGGCCACCACAAACCACATTGAAGAACCTTGGTAGCGGTCTTGGAAACACCCATATGCCCACCACTAGGGTCCGAGTGGCACATCCTTAAAACACTAGGCACCTCTTCATTCAGAACACAACGCTTAATTAAGCCATCAACCCCTCGTTTGTATAGGATGGGATCATCCCACAAGTAATGTCTTGCCTCCCTTTTGATTTTCTTCCTTTGGTTCTTTGAGAAAGAGGGTGGAAACTCCCCACATGCTAGAAAATTCACCAAGTCGGCATACCATGGGAGTTCCTTCACCTCTATGGCATATAAGAAGTCATCAATCATTCTATCCTCAATTGGTGAACCATCATCATGAATGTGATCACCCTCAAGGCGAGAAAGATGGTCCGCCACAACATTCTCCGCACCCTTCTTATCCCTAATCTCAATCTCAAAAGTTTGCAATTCAAGCACCCATCGAATCAACCTAGGCTTGGACTCTTTCTTGGCAAAGAGATACTTGAGGGCCGCGTGGTCTGTGAAGACTATGGTCTTGGAACCCAACAAGTAACAACGGAATTTCTCAAAAGAGTGCACAATTGCTAAAAATTCTTTTTCCGTTGTTGTGTAGTTCTTTTGAGCCCCATTGAGTGTCTTGGACATATAATAGATCATCGTCCATGAAAACCTCCTTCCTCCTCCAACATATCCCCAAAGATACTCATCATGCCCCTTTGGAATGTAGCGGGAGCATTGCATAACCCAAAGGGAATTCTTCGATAGGCAAAGGTCCCATAAGGACATGTGAAGGTAGTTTTCTCTTGATCATTGGGGTGAATGGGGATTTGGAAGAATCCCGAATATCCATCGAGGAAACAATAGAACTTGTGCCTTGTTAGTCTTTCAAGCATTTGATCAATAAATGGAAGAGGGAAATGATCCTTCTGGGTGGATGTGTTTAGACGTCTATAGTCTATACACATCCGCCAACCCGTGACCGTCCTAGTTGGAGTGAGCTCACCCTTCTCATTCTCAACCACGGTCATGCCCCCCTTCTTTGGAACGACATGCACAGGGGAGACCCACCTTGAGCTAGAGATGGGGAATATGATTCCCGCATTTAATAGCTTGGTGATCTCCTTCTTAACTACCTCTCCCATTTGGGGATGTAGTTTTCTTTGTCGTTCGATAGAAGGAAGGGCGCCTTCCTCAAGTGTTATATGGTGTTGGCACAAGGCGGGGCTTATACCTTTAAGATCATTAATTGTGTACCCCAAAGCACCTTGGTGCTTTCTCAAAACAGCACATAACGCTTGAGCTTGGCTCACGCTCAAGGATGCACTAACTATCACGGGATGAGTGGAATGAGGGCCCAAGAACTCATACCTAAGGTGTAATGGTAGAGGTTTGAGCTCTACCATAGGCACACCATTACCTTCCTTTGATGTGGCTGCTTGCAAAGCCTCTTGGCTTGAGATTTTCAAGCACATTTGCTCATCCACTTCTTCCATGCTTCCATTAAGCAATTCTTCATAAAATGCCACTTCCTTGCATGGTGTACCTACTTTGTCCTTGTTCAACAAAACATTCTCAAGAGCATCGTTAGAGGTGAGCAAGTGCTCATGCATGGAAGACACAACATGATCAAGTGAATCAATCATCATGCAATTTTCTAGAGAAGAAGATGGATATTTCATGCTTTCATTCAAATCAAATTCAATGACCTCATCTCCTACCTTAAGGGAAATCTTTGCACTCCTCACATCAATCATGGAACCCGAAGTAGCAAGAAAGGGTCTACCTAATATGATTGGAATGGTAGCATCTTCATCCATTTCAAGCACAATAAAATCCACCGGGAACACAAACTTCCCAACCCTCAATGAAACATCTTCTACCTTACCTTTTGGAAACTTGATTGACCTATCGGCTAATTGCAAGGTAATGTTAGAAGGTAAGAGTTCCCCTAGTTCAAGCCTTTGATAAACCGAATATGGTATTATGCTAACACTAGCTCCCAAGTCACATAAGGCATTATCAATTTGCATCTTGTTAATGGCACAAGGGATGGAGAAGTTTCCGAGGTCTTTCAATTTGGGTGGCATTTTGTTCATGATGATAGCACTACAATTTTCGGTCAAATTGATAGTTTCCACAACCTCACAAGTCCTTTTCCCACTCAAAATGTCCTTGAGGAATTTGGCATAATTTGGCATTTAGTTGATCACATCGGTAAAAGGTAGAGAAAGATGAAGTTGTTTTAGCATATCAATGAATCTCCCAAATTGCGCATCCAATTTGTGTCGCATGAATTTTTGTGGGTAAGGGAGCTTGGGTTTCACAATTTCTTTCTCTACTCTCACCTCTCTAGGTGTCTCAACCACAACCTCATCCAATGATGCCCTAACCCCCTCATTCTCAACCAAGGCTTTCTTAGGAATCTCCTTAACCTCACCCTTCCTAGGCAATATCTCCTCAAGAACCTTACCGCTCCTAGTAACAATAGCATTCACGTGTTTTTTGGGATCAAGACCTTGGGAAGGTAAAGAAGAAGGTCTTGCATGATCTTTCAAAGCATTAGCAAGTTGAGAAATTTGATTTTCAAGCATTTTATTGTGGGTCATCATTTCATTGAACTTCTTATCACTAACGGCCATGTATGTGTTCAACAATTTGGTTTGATTCTCAATTATTTCTTCCAAATTGGTCCTAGGTGAAGAAGGTTGGGAATAGGAATTTTCTCCTTGAGTCCTTGGAACAAATCCGGGTGGGGGACCTCTTTGAGCATTATTTTGAAAATTGCCCTTCCCTTGATTGTTCCAAGTACCCTTATTTTGATTTTGTCCATAACCTTGATTATGGTTACCACCACCTTGATTATGGTTACCACTACCTTGGTTGTGATTTCCATAACCTTGGTTTTGATTACCATAATTTTGGATTTGATTTTGGCCACTATAACCTTGATTATTATAGCTACCATGAAAACCTTGGTTCCCTTGGTTTCTATAACCACCACCTTGATTATAGTTGTCAAAATTGCCTTGGTTTTGGTAATTCCTATTCCATTGACCTCTTTGATTATCAAACCTTTGAGCATTATTATTTGACACATAATTCACATGCTCACACTCATTGTTATCAAACTCATCAACACATTCATTAGGACAATTACTAGAGTCATGATCATACGATCCACATGCATCACAAAACAAACAACCCATAGGCATATTATGTGAAGAGGGAAGGGGTTGAGAGTTAGAAGGAGTACCTCTCCCTTTAAATTGGGAGGGAAGATTCGTAGCTTGGGATGAAGTAGAAGTTCTCTCCAACTTGGCTTTGATTGCGGTCATCTCCTTTCCCAAGTTTGTCATTTGGGAGGAAAGGTTGTTGATCGCATTTAGATGGTCTACCGAGTACAACGAAGAATGCATGCTTGAAGAGTCTCTCTCCCCATCTTGCTAATCTCTATAGTACGTCACCACGTCCTCAATGATGTCCACCACTTCTTCTTTGGTCTTGTTCATGATAGGACCCCCGGCCCCCCCATCAAGGCATAACTTGCCTTGGGGACTTAAACCGCCATAGAAGATTTGGACCACTTGGTATGTTGGGATTCCGTGATGAGCGCACTCCCTTTGATACTCTTTGTATCTCTCCCATGCTTCGTAAAGGCTTTCATTTGACCTTTGCTTGAACCCTTGAATCAAGGCTCTTGCCTCCCCCGTCTTCTTTTGAGGGTAAAAACGGGACAAGAAGGCCTTTGTAACATCATCCCATGTTCTCAAGGAATTGGGCTTCACCTCTTTATCTAACCACTCTAAGGATCTTCCTATGAGAGAGAAGGGGAACAACTTAAGGCGTATGAACTCTTGAGAAACTCCGTTAACTTTGATGGTGTTGCAATATTTTTCAAATTCTTTAAGATGGTTCAACAGGCTCTCATTCTTAGCCCCAGTATATTGCCTCCTCTCAATTAAGGTGATCATGGCCGGCCGAATCTCGAAATCATTTGCCGGTGTTGTAGGCGGAGCTATGCCGCTCTCAAACCTATAAGCACCAGGTATTCCTAGCTCCTTCAAGGCCACTCTCGGATTTTCTCCCATGCCTTGCTCTTCTTCTATCTCTTCTTCACTTGAAGAACTATACCCCAAGGAGAATCGATTAGCTATTCTTCTTCTTGAGAGAGTCCTCTCAATTTCCGGGTCAAAAGGCACAATGGATCGATCACGAGCTCTATGCATGCAAAACTTCAAAGAAAATATTAGTAGCACGGCTACAAGTGTAGCCTAAAGAAACAAAATCTTTTTGTATATATATTTTTTTTTAATTAAAATGAAGTAGACTCAACAACAAAAGCTAAGCACCAATAGCACTCCCCGGCAACGGCGCCATTTTGACGAGGGGGAAAATGTATGTCGTTATCTACCCTTTCCCCAAGTCAAACAAAATTTATAAACACCTAACCAACCTTATATGAATATAGGGCAAGTTAAGGGTCGATCCCTAGGGAATTCAATGATGAAAACTAGAGTCTAAGTCAAGCTACCTCGAAGATGGAGTTGATATTATGGTTGGCACTATGGTAAAATAAAGCAAGTCTAATCAAGTAAAACAAAGGTCAAAACACTAGGGATATGGGTTCCACATGCAAGTTCAATGATAATGCTAGTTTAGAGCTCAATCAATTAATTAAAGTATTGCAATGGACAAACAATAGTAGAAATCAAGAGAGTTCAAATGATATCTTCTATAGGCCAATCTAGGCGTCACTAAGAAAGGCAAATCAAGAAGAATCACAAGAAAACCCAATCAATTAGAGCAACTTTTAATTCGATTGTTCATGTCATTAAGAGTTGCAATGCAATCTAGATTAATCTTATAGGTTGATCACTCCTAGTCTAATCAATCACATGCAAAACTATGTCAACCAATTTAATTGCAAGAAATCAATCAATCAAAGAGCATCAAATAGCAATTTCATTAATCAAACATGCTTCCCCCTTTCCCTAGCAACTAATCTACTCACTAATCATGGTGAAATTCAAGAACAAATAACTAGAAAGTGCTTTAATCTTCATTTCTATATCAAAATATAAGAGAAATAAAAAATAATCAACAATATTAAATTCAAATCCAAAGAAGAACAAGTAACAAGCAAAAATCAAATAGCAAGTAAGTAAAAGATGAAAGAAGGAAGAGATTCTCATTAATATTGATGATTGAAAATGAAGAAATCCAAACTTGATTGATCAAATGTTGAATTACAAATCTAAAACCAAGAACTTCTCTCTAACTTTTCTCTAGATTCTCTCTCTAAAACTAAGCTAATGAAAATTATCAAAAGTCCCCTTTCAAAAAGGAAATACAATTCTATTTATAAGCAAAGAAGAAATTGGCAGCTCCCGCGCCCTCTCTCGATAAACCCGCGCCCGCGGCTAACCCCCTACTCCCAAAGCCTAATCAGGGGGCCGCGGTCTCTCTAAATGGAGCGGCCTCTCCATTTTACCCGGGCCCGCGGAGAGCCCGCGGGGCAACCGCGGCAAGTTCCTGCCAAGTTTTGGCAATTTTGAGTAACATGGGCCCGCGCCCGCGGTAAGATGACCCGCGCCCGCGGCCAGCTGGATTTGCCTTGGAAACCTCTCCGAGGCCTCTCCAAGCCCTCTCTAAGCCCTCTCTAAGCCCTCTCTAGCCAAATGCTTCTTCCTTTCTTGATCATTAAAGTCCCAAATTGAATCCTTTGCCAAAGTGATTCTCACAAAACCTACACAAGTACATAAAGAAAGGAAATAAAAGGGAAAAAGAGACAAATAAAGGAAAACACGATAAAAACACGAGAATCATAAAGAAAAGAGGAAAAAGAGAAACTAAAGGAAAAAGGACCAAAAATAAGAGAAGAAAGCGTGAAATGGGGAAAGAAATAACCCTAAAAGACTACCCTATGAGTGCCATAAATGACAATCATCAGGTATGATTGTTTTTTGTGAGATTTGATTGTTTTTCCCCTTTTTATTTCTTTTTCCTTTCCTTCCTTTTTATTCTTAGTTTTTTCATTTAATTAGTTTAGTTAGATTTCTTTTTAATTGTCTTTTATTTTCCTTGTATTATAAATACCCCTTTTAGGGTTAATACTCTCTTAACTTTGAACAACCATTTTCTTAATTATTTTTAGGAGAGCTTCTCTCTCTTAGGGTTAGATTAGATAATTTTTAGAGAGAGAAAGTAGATTAATGCTCAATTTTCTTCCAAGTATTCTTTGCTCAAGTTTAATCTTCAATCAAGCAAGAATTCAAGTTTTCATCTTTCATTAATCCTTTCTTTAGTAATTTCTAATCCTTTCCTTTAGCTTTATTTATTTGCATTTATTGTTGCTTATTTTTGTTAATCTTATTAGTTCATCTAGTTGTTATTGATTTCATTGTTTTTAATCATGTTTTGTTTTGAGTTTCTTGAGTTTGTTTCTAGTTTTGATATTATGTTTAATATCCCATCTTTAGGATAATCTTTTAGCTAGGGGAAGGGGGTGGAATATATGAGTTGATATTAGATGAATGATGATGGTTGGATTGAACTTATGCCATAAATTGATGAAAGACATGATTTTTTATAGCTTGAGATTATTGTTGCACTCTATTTGATGTTTTCTAGTTTAAATGCATGAAAGTGATTTGAACTAGATTAATATCATCTCTATTTTAATGATTGCATGAGAATGAGTTATTAAAGTGGAGTTTTTGTGGATTGTGTTTCTTTATTCTCTTGATTTGATTGTAACTAATAGGATGCATGAGAATGATCCTTATTAGTGTAGACCTCTTTCATTGATTTGCCTAGACTATTGCATGAGAATGAATTGTTTATGTAGAATCTTGTGTTCTTTGGCATGTGTTTCATGATAATCATTATTATTCCCCTCTTTCTAATCATATTTAACACCCCCGTATCCCTAGCGTTATTTTCCCTTGATTTAAATCGTCATTTTCTTGCTTATTTGTATTTTAGTGTTCTTACTCAACAAAACCAACAAAATAAATTCCCTTTTTACTCTTGCATTAGTGATTATTGATGTTGAATTAGTGTGCTTCCCTAGTTGTTCGACCTTTACTTGCCACTAACTAGTTTGGTGTAAGTTTAGGTATTATAAATGATTAATTTGATTAGGGTAGTAGCTTAACGACCTATCTAAACCACGATCAAACGACAGGTTTGTCGCCTGGCTATAAAGCCTGTCGCCTGGCAACAATTTTGTCGCCTAGCGACAAGCCCTGTCATTGGCGACAGAATCGTGTTTTATTGCTTTTCGAACTCTGATTTGTTTCTATCGATTCCGGACTATTTTCTTATAAATAGGGTCCCTGGACCTCCGTTTTATCAACTCTTAACCGGAATTCTCTAATTCTTCTCTCTCTCTCTAAGCTAAAGCTTATTCCCTCTCTCCCTCTTTCAAGCCTAGCCTTTTAAAAACATAATTCCTCATACATTAGCACTAGACACACCTAGCCAAGTTCAAAGTTGCCTTCACCCTAGACGTGAAAGGTTTGATATTTCTGAGGGTTTGGTCCCAAATCTCTATTTCAATTATTTAATTTAATCGTTTTGATTTATTATTTTCCTTAAAGTTACTAACGCGTGTATTTTGTTATTAGAAAGAGGTACAAGGCATCCAAGTAAGTGCTTTAATTGTTCAATTGATATTAAGATATAGAAATCATGCTTTGATTGTTATTTTGATTCCTTACATCATGTTAGGATGTTATTATTGCTTTCTAGTATCATGTTTAGGATGCTTCCTATTTTCTTTCTTAATATAATGTTAGTATCATGTTAAAGATAAAGCTTTGATCTTTATTGCTTAGTGACATGCTAGCGTTTGTTATTAATCTTGTTAATATCATACTTAGGATCTTGCTATCATTATGCTTTAGCGTTGATATGATAATTGTTAATTATTATTATGATTATGATTATCATGTTGCTTGATATATATCACTGTTATTGCTTGATCACGCCTTTTTATGCATGTTTAAAGGGAATTTGTACTTGTAATCACGCTTAATAAGATAATTAATAATCTTATTTAGGTTAATATGATTATAATTCAAGTGATCGCCAATAATAGATTTATTTGTGCATTAATATTCAACCAACATAGATAAACAGGTTTAGGGTTACCCTAATGATTGCATGTTAGTTAGAAAGCGCACATGAATACAAGAAGAATAAAGTAGAGGCCTATTATTAAGGCAGGTTTAATCTCTTTTAGGTTGGATTTGTACCCTCATCCCCGAACACCAGTCATGGTTCCGGACCTATTGGAGTTGAAGATCTCACGGATTGTTAAGTGGTGTAACCTTCACCCTGTGAACGGTTTACAAGTTCCTAAAATTTGTTGGCGACTCTTTTGCTCTAGTTTCCTTCCTTTTGGACGCCACCATACTTAAGTGTATGATCATAGTGGGATTCAAGTTTGGGGTAATGCTTGAAATATTCCCTACATGTACTAATTATCACAACTCTACTACTTATACATCAAAATAAATTATTTTAACAATTTAAAAACCCACCATGCTTTGCAATAATAGTTATTTAACTAGAGAGTTTTGACCAATACCTGAACTTAGTCGACAATGGAACCTCCGACGTTCTAATACAAATATAGCTATAATTTCCTTTTTCTTTATGTTTTTTTTAATACTTTTCCAGTTTAGGAAAGTATTAATTTTTGCTGCCTTTTGTTCACAATCTTCGATTATTATGCTTCCTTCCATTTCTTCACATAAATATTTAGTTCTAGTTTTAAAGAAAGAAGTTTTAAATATTTAATCCTTAGTAATCTGGGGAAAATTCCAGCTTTCTTTGTTTACTTGATCTAGGTCATTATCTTCAAATGAATACTCAGCTCTTTTTAGTTGACCTATTGTCATTTTGCTTTTATCTTCCTCATTGCCATCTGATTCTGAATTTTCTAATTCTTCTCCTTCCATCATATTATTTATTTCTTCATAATTTTCATCTTCAAACTCATCACTAACTCCAGGTTCTTCATTATACTTTCCTCTTCTATGATTTCTACAATTCCTTAATTATTACTTAAAGCCAATTCTAAAGCCTCGTCTTCTGGTATTTCTATGTAATCCCAACTTCCTAAGGCTTCCATTAGTTTATGATTAGCTTTCTTACATTCATTAGCATAATGTCCTAGTTCTCCACAAGACCAACACTTGCTTGTCTTCTTTTTCTGAGGATAATGTGTTGCCTTTCTGAAAAAACTACTTGGTTTTCTATATTTATGTTTATAATATTTTTTTCTTATAAGTTTCTCCTCTTGATAAGTCAAATTTATATTTCTTATAATTCCTTCTTTTATTATAGTTTTTTTCTTTCACATCCATAGTGGGAAATCCCAACAAGTGAGAAATTGTCTCTTCATTTGTTCTGTTCCTGCAACCTCTCTACACTTCTTTTCAATCCACTTTCTAAGGAAAGAAATTCTGTTTCCTAGGGTGTCCCTAAGAATCTCTCTCTCCATTCTTGATATTTTTCAATAACTTCTTCATTAAGAGGACGGGGTAATTTGTCGTAGAATATTCCAAGATTTGCTTCATTTTCACCAATTTTATAATAATATGTTTCAAATTCCATAAAGTAATTATCAACATATTTCATATTATAGATGAACAAATTACTTAAATTCCTTTGATATTCCATTCGTTTTTCATTAGGATCGGCTCTAGGACCAATGAATTCTAACTCAATGTATTGACATAACTGCCTGAACATTCTAGTAGGTGATTCACTAGCTCTTAATGCAGTTTTGACTTCTTTCTCTATTCCATCGTACCAATCTTCTACACAGCCATAAACACTATGTTTGATATAGTTTAAGAAATTTTCTAAAGTCCAGTCAATGTGTTTAAATTAAGTACACTACTCATACTCTTCCACTGATCTAAAACATCTTGTCTATCTCTTACACCGTCTAGCTTGAGTTTATAACCAGTGTGACTTATAGGTTAAAGAATCACTTTTTCTTGCTAAGGTATCACTTCTTCTTGCTTAGGTATATGATTAGGCATAACCTTAACACTAAACCGGGTAGTCTTCCCTGGTATGTATCTTGGTCATGTGCAACTTCCTTCTCCTTGATACCTAGGTCTTTGGATAACATTGTTTATGTTAATGTTTTCATTACTAATTTCCTCTTTTAGACACCCATTTGTGTCTCCCCAAAACAAAACCCAGTGATGAATGCCTTTCAGGTCATTGATTATCAAACAAAGCGAAAGTGTGAAAAGTCTAGTGATGAGGATGTTTTTATTAAAATATCTATTCTTTCTGTTTTTGAAAATATTTCTTTTCTTACCCTATTTATGAAAAACGTGAATTATTGTTTATTTTAGTCCATGATAAGGGTCCAATAATGGTGTAGTTGGATGGGGCTTAAAAAGACCTTCCCAACGATATATTATAAGCCCAATTCCGATGAATAATGAGGAAGTTATGGCCAAAATACTAAACTGGGCCCAAACCGGTTTTTACCTACGACCCAATGATCTAGGGGAGAGCCTATTAAGATTTATCATTCATAATTCAATTAGGATTGATTATGGTCTTCTAGAATCTTCTAGAAGGTTCGTTTGAATCCTAATGTGATTAGCATTGATAAATGAGTTTTAAGAGTTTTATTTAGAATAAAAGAAGTGTTTTTAAGGAAATTACAGTTTTACCCTTCGTATGCTTAAATTTTATCAAAATATGAAAACGCGTGGAAAAACTGACTGCAGTGTTGCACTAATGGTTGTCGCCTGGCGACAGGGCTGACGTCGAGGCGGCACGTTTGTTGCTTGGCGACAGGGGCATGTTTGGCGACAGCGTCGTGTTTTATTCTTTTCGAAACACTAATTCTTTTTTATCATAATCCGACTAATTTTCGTTATAAATAGCCTCCTAAAACCTCCGTTTTCAATCACCAACTCTCATCAAGAAATTCTTAATATTCTCTCTCTCTCTTTTCTAAACTAGCCTTTTCTCAAATACAAAATTCCGCATTCACAATATCTAGACACACCTAGCCAAGTTCGAAGTTGCCTTCGCCCTAGGCATGAAAGGTTTGATTTCTGAGGGTTTGGTCACAAATCTAGTCTAAACTTTGTTTAGATTATTATTTTCCTTGAAGTTACTAACGCGTGTATTTTTTTATTAGAAAGAAATACGAGGCATCCAAGTAAGTGCTTTAATTTTTTTATTGATATTATGATATAGAAATCATGTCTAAGTTGTTATTTTGATTCCTAGTATCATGTTAGGATGTTTTTCTTAGTATGATGTTTAGGGTGACAACAATAAGTTCCTAGTATCATGTTTAGGGTAAAGAATATAATATCAATTATGATTTCTATGATGCTTCCTATTTTCTTTCCTAATGTCATGTTAGTATCATGTTAGGGTTAAAGCTTTGATATTTAATGTTTAGTGACATGCTATGGTTTGTTATTAATCTTGTTAGTATCATGCCTAAGATCT
Source organism: Chenopodium quinoa (assembly GCF_001683475.1). NCBI lineage: Eukaryota > Viridiplantae > Streptophyta > Magnoliopsida > Caryophyllales > Amaranthaceae > Chenopodium > Chenopodium quinoa. The sequence continues at coordinate 822,997 of NW_018744572.1, read as the reverse complement.
TACTACTATTATGCTTTAACATAATTATGATTATTTTTATAATTATTATTATTATTGTTATTATTATGTTGCTTGATATTTTTTATTGTTATTGCTTGATCACACCTTTAATGCATGTTTAAAAGGAATTTTGTACTTGTAATCACGCTTAATAAGATAATTAATAATCTTGTTTAGGGTTAATTTGATTATAATTCAAGTGATCGCCAATAAAAGTTTTGTTTGTGCATTAATATTCAACAACATAGATAAACAGGTTTAGGGTTAACCTATTTATTGCATGTTAGTCAGAAAGCGCACATGAATACGAGAAGAATAAAGTAGAGGCCTATTATTAGGGCAGGTTCTTTCTCTGTTGGATTTGTACCTTCATCCCCGAACTTCCAGTCTTGGTTCCAAACCTATTAGAGTTAACGATCTCCATGATCATTAAGGGGTGTAACCTTCACTCTGTGAACGGTTTACAAGTTCCTAAAACTTGTTGGCGACTCTTTTGCTCTAGCTTCTTTCCCTTTGGAAGCCACCATGCTTAATTGTATGATCACAGTGTGGTTCAAGTTTTGGGTGATGCTTAAAATATTCCCTACAGTTTTTGGCGCCTCCATAGGGGAGGATTTCTATTTTAATTCCTGAAATTTATTTTGGCAATGATTTAGAATGAGTGGATGAGACTCGAAAAGTTATAAGTAATTCATGTGCGTAATATTGATTAACATTATTGTCATATGCATAAAAAAGATCTCATTGGAAAGACCATCTGTAATGAGTTAAAAAATTGGATTTTTTTACACGTAGGAAATTTGAGAAATATCTTTCACAACTAGGATCGAAATAATGCTGCGAAAAACTGGAAAATTTTATCGAACACAGAAAGCTGCAGAGGGATGTAGGAACTGGCGTCTAGAAAACATAGCTTGTTGCCGAAGATATGGCTTTGTTGTCGAGCGACAATTATGTCGCCAAGCGACAGGGCAATATCGCGCCGACAATCTTTGTTGGTTGGCGCTGCGTTTTTCCAATACCAAGCCAGAAATATGAGTTCTAAACTCGACAAGTTCTAGCACTATTGGCTCGATTCTACTTCTTTATTGAGTTTTTTTCACTTTTTTGAAACCCATATGTGTTCTAAAATTGGACATAACCCTCTGGGAATTCATGCTCCATCTACCTGATTGAACACTCTGTGCAACAAAGGGTACATCCGAGAATGTTGAATTCACCAAACCATGGAAGTGAGTTTTAACTCGCGGGGTCCCATCCACACGCGCCAACCCTTCCAAAGGTAAGGCTTCCCGCGATGCATCCAGACTCATAACCATGGACCCTCTTTGACTAACCCATATCCCGGATTTTAGAGAACTAGATCCATGGTTAGGTTGCAAACTCATTGCATCATGTTGTGACTACTTGACTACTTGTGCATACTTATTATGTGACTAAACTAACCGTTTGGTTTGACTTGTGTTTGTTAATAAGTCTTAATAAACTAACCAATGACTAAAGGGCTTTGCTTAATTAATTGAGCTAATAAATAAACTTAAAATTGAGTCATAGTTCCTTTAAGTCAACCCGGATTTTTATTCGCGTATACTGCACAAGCGTTAACTTGTTTTGGTAATATCCGGAGTTCTAGGAAGAACTACGAGTCGTATAACCTACGGATCTGTAGCCCCGAGTTTTATCTTTAAATTGGCGTTGGTTTTATTCGAATAAAAGTCGCAGATAAAAAGTTATGACTAAAATACCACAGCCTGTCCAGTTTAATGCATATACATGAAGTCTTAACTTAGTCTTTGCTTGAGTCTAGTCACATAGTCTAGCCACATGGTCATGACCCAAGTCTTAACATGTCACCTACACCCACTAGTCGTAGCACACACTTTGTGTATATGTCACCATGACCATGTCTTAGGTTCATGCATGAGTCGGTTTTTTCCGTCATTTGAGTTGGGGGTACATTTTATTCCTAATTTTTTTCAAATCTCTCCATCTACATCATTTTTCCATTCTCTACATGCTTTCTCCATATCACAACCTTCATTCTTCCTACCTTCTTCCATCCATACATGTTGAATAGAGTTTGAGTCATGTGATTAAAAAAATGAGGGTAATGATGAAACAAATGCACAAGGCAAGCTTCTCACCAAGATTTCATGCTTTCTTCTTCTTTTTTTTCAAACCCTTTCCCCAATAAGTCTAGCATAGGCACCCATCATCCTCCTTGAATTTATTTTTTAGAGTTTGATTTTTACCCTTCACTTTTTAAATAAAATGAGCATTTATTTCTTGCATATGATCAGTGCATTTAAAAAAAAAAAAAAAAAAAAAAAAAAAAAAAAAAAAAAACGTCGAGCTAAGCACAAGGTATACCAATGATTTGAGGCACCCCGGCCTTGTAGCCACATCATATTACCTTTCACCCTTCAAATATGCAATCCTTTTTTGCTAAACCACTTTGAGCCTCGTCTAACGATAGACCTTTCATTTTCAACCCATATCTACCTAACCTTGGGATGGGATGGTGTGCAACTTATGCAATTTTCAATTTCATAAAAAGTTTGAGTGACTTCAAAAGATTAAAATAGAAAAAAAAAATAAACAAAAAAAAAAACAGAAGTGTACAGAAGGGCAAGTGTTCCAATGTCTATGATATGAACATGTCTTTGATATGAACATGTCTCAGATTGCGTCTCTTATCGAGTGCTTGGTACCATGCCTGAGAAACATGAATGCCAAGTGAGTGATAGACCACATGATCGAGATTGCCCACACTTATAAAAATAAAAAATTGAAAAAGCAAAAAAAAAATAGAGTAAAAATTAAAAAAAATTAAAAAAAAAGGGAAAAAGCTAAAAAAGAGTAGACACCTCAAGCATAATAATATAAAGATTCAAAATCAAGGTTGCACACCTTATGAGCTTATCTAGGGTCTTGAGCTTTTATCCCTTTCTTCTTCAACCTTTAGCCTAATCACGTTACAACCCTTAAAAAGAAAATTTTGAGATATACACACACTTATGTGAGGTTCGGGCAGAGCTACATTCGGCCTGATTCCTAACGGATACGTAGGCAACCTCGCATCGAGGTGCGACCATAATAAAAATGCATTCATATCTACTTTCATAAATGATCATATCAAGGGATCCAATGCTCATCCCTTTCCATTTAGAGCTAGACTTGGGGGCTTGATCCCTACATTATTAGCCTACCCAGCCTAAGAGTCACCATCATTTGACTCTTCTTGAAATAATATTTTTTCATACACTTAGCCTTTGCAGCCTATATTTAGTATCACTTTCACACACTGCACAGATACATGACCAAATGATACTTCCCTTAGGAACCTTTTCTCATGAAATCTTAACACAACGCTGAAGCATGCCTTATCGTATCAAAAATCACTTATCATTGCATCACAAAGTATGAAGTACTTAGCCTCCGCGCCTAATTTACCTACATACTTTCACTATCGAGTCAACTAGGATATTTTAAGATGTTACAATCCTTGTACTGTGAAAGACAACGTTAATAGATTAAGCTCATTTAACATGCACCCTCAAATACTTTGATTCTTTTTTGCGTCTTTCTTTTTCGAGAGAAAGTCGGTACCCTCCACAAAAATGACAGAAATTTTTGTTTTTCTGCATTTCGAGTCATGTACATATTGAGCTTCATGAGTCAACACTATGCACACACGAGTCACACAAAGTGAGTCATCATTAAGTTAAATTTATACCTTGAGTCATGTCAAGTCAATGAGTCAAGCAACACTAAGTCTTAAGTCAACCCTAATTACATGAGCAAAGTCCTATAGTCCAAAATGTAAAAGCAGGTACACTAAGTCCCAGACAGACGGGTAAGCTTTACAAAAGGTTTGAAGCAAAAGGCCGCAAACAACTTAGCAAATCAACTAGAGTCAGCTTGAATGCAATCATATTTGAATGTCGATCGGCCTGACAGCGGTCATTTTAATTGATTGGGTTACTTGGTATGCCAGTTATTCCCTATAAGCAAATTGACACGATTAGTAGTCGGCCCAATTACAATCACAGTAAGTGATTGACCTGACGATGATCGTCTCACTTAGCTTAAACGCCTAAGCATTGGCTCATTACAAGCACGAAGGCATCGGTTCAAAAGCAAGAAATTATAAGACAATTTTTCCAAGATTGGATTGTCATCCCTGTAGGGAATATTTCAAGCATTACCCCAAACTCGAACCCCACTGTGATCATACACTAATGTACGGTGGCGTCCAAAGGGTAGGAAGCTAGAGCGAAAAAGTCGCTAACAAGTTTTAGGAACTTGTAAACCGTTCATAGGGTGAAGGTTACACCCCTTAACGATCCAGGAGATCATTAACTCCAATAGGTCTGGAACCATGACTGGAAGTTCGGGGATGAAGGTACAAATCTAACCTAAAAGAGATTGAACCTGCCATAATAATAGGCCTCAACTTTATTCTTCTCGTATTCATGTGCGCTTTCTAACTAATAACATGAAATCAATAGGTTTACCCTAAACATGTTTAATCTATGTTGGTTGAATATTAATGCACTAACAAATCTATTAATGGCGATAACTTGAATTATAATCAAATTAACCCTAAATAAGATTATTAATTATCTTATTAAGCGTGATTACAAGTACAAAATTCTCTTTAAACATGCATAAAAGGTGTGATCAAGCAATAAATAATAATAAGCATCAAGCAACGTAATAATCATAATAACAATAATCATAATAATAATCATAATCATGTTAAAGCGTAATAATAGCAAGATCCTAGGCATGATACTAACAAGATTAAAACAAAGCCTAACAAGATTAAAACAAAGCCTAGCATGTCACTAAACATATAAACAATCAAAGCTTTAGCCCTAACATGATACTAACATGAATATTAGGAAAGAAGATAGGAGGCATTACAAAAATCATAATAAGCATATTTGATATTATAACCTTTACCCTAAACATGATACTAGGAACCATTGCTGTCATTCAAAACATCAAATTAAGAAAACATCCTTTAGACACCTAAAAATGTCTCCCCAAAACCAAACCCGATGATGAACAACCTTTCACCGCCACTATTGGTCGGGTTCAGTATTTACTCCCGAGAGTGCATAAAAAATCGTATTTGATTAAATTCGTATTTTTGAACAGCCCATGGATTAGTCTTGATGTTTAGTAAAAGCATAGTTTTAATTTCAGCCCAAATTTATTATTTAATTTCAGCCCAAACCTTTTTTTTATTTTATTGTTTATTTTTGGCCCAAACCTTTTATTTATTTTATTTGCTTATTTTCTTATTTTAGCCCAAATAATAATAAATTAGAAAAAGGCCCGAAATTATCAATCGGCGCTTAAAATGCTGAACGAAATTAGGGTTAAAAATGTATTTAGATGGAAAAGCGGGCTGAAAATTCTCGCGTCACGGCAGGAATCCACCGTGTCACGGGAATCATTCCCGTCTGATGGTGGGATTTCCCGTGACACCAGAAACCTGGTGTGACACGGGAATTTCCGTGTCCTTTCCGCGTAAACTCTTAACGTGTTTTCTTCCCCGTTTGCTAAATATTTCCCGCGTCACATTAAAATTGCACCGTGTCACGGGAATTTTTTCCGACTGATGGTGGGACATCCCGTGTCACGGTACAGTTTGCCGTGTCGGGGGATACGTTTTTAGGGTTTTTATCATTTCAGGGTTCCGTGTGTTCCCTCAGCACATTTTCTCTATAAATACCCCCTCATTTCTGATGTACGGGGCATCAATTAATTCTCTAGTTTTTTCTCTCTTCTATGCTTTAGCCTAAACGCTAGCCTACCCTTTATTCTTTCAAAATTCCTTCTTCAAGTACTCCAAGAAGTCCATACTTTACTCGTGGTTCTGTCCTTAAGCCAAGGTGTGAAAGGTAGAACTGTTTGAGGGTTTGGCCCCAAATCAACTCTACTTTATTTAATTTAATTTAATTATTGTTTTATTATTATTTCCTTGAAGTTCCTAACTCGATTATTATTTTGTAGTTGCAAACAAACAGAATCAAAGTAAGAATTATGTTCCTTTTATTTCTATTATTTTTCTAACGATTTTATATTGTTGGAATTATTGTTAAATTGCTTCCAATATTGAAGTTATTCTATTATTATTTATTGATCACAACATTGCATGTTTAAAGGGAATATGTTCCAATATTGAAGTTTTTCTGATTATGAATTTTCTAATTCTTCTCCTTCCATCATATTATTTATTTCTTCATAATTTTCATCTTCAAACTCATCACTAACTCCAGGTTCTTCATTATACTTTCCTCTTCTATGATTTCTACAATTCCTTAATTATTACTTAAAGCCAATTCTAAAGCCTCGTCTTCTGGTATTTCTATGTAATCCCAACTTCCTAAGGCTTCCATTAGTTTATGATTAGCTTTCTTACATTCATTAGCATAATGTCCTAGTTCTCCACAAGACCAACACTTGCTTGTCTTCTTTTTCTGAGGATAATGTGTTGCCTTTCTGAAAAAACTACTTGGTTTTCTATATTTATGTTTATAATATTTTTTTCTTATAAGTTTCTCCTCTTGATAAGTCAAATTTATATTTCTTATAATTCCTTCTTTTATTATAGTTTTTTTCTTTCACATCCATAGTGGGAAATCCCAACAAGTGAGAAATTGTCTCTTCATTTGTTCTGTTCCTGCAACCTCTCTACACTTCTTTTCAATCCACTTTCTAAGGAAAGAAATTCTGTTTCCTAGGGTGTCCCTAAGAATCTCTCTCTCCATTCTTGATATTTTTCAATAACTTCTTCATTAAGAGGACGGGGTAATTTGTCGTAGAATATTCCAAGATTTGCTTCATTTTCACCAATTTTATAATAATATGTTTCAAATTCCATAAAGTAATTATCAACATATTTCATATTATAGATGAACAAATTACTTAAATTCCTTTGATATTCCATTCGTTTTTCATTAGGATCGGCTCTAGGACCAATGAATTCTAACTCAATGTATTGACATAACTGCCTGAACATTCTAGTAGGTGATTCACTAGCTCTTAATGCAGTTTTGACTTCTTTCTCTATTCCATCGTACCAATCTTCTACACAGCCATAAACACTATGTTTGATATAGTTTAAGAAATTTTCTAAAGTCCAGTCAATGTGTTTAAATTAAGTACACTACTCATACTCTTCCACTGATCTAAAACATCTTGTCTATCTCTTACACCGTCTAGCTTGAGTTTATAACCAGTGTGACTTATAGGTTAAAGAATCACTTTTTCTTGCTAAGGTATCACTTCTTCTTGCTTAGGTATATGATTAGGCATAACCTTAACACTAAACCGGGTAGTCTTCCCTGGTATGTATCTTGGTCATGTGCAACTTCCTTCTCCTTGATACCTAGGTCTTTGGATAACATTGTTTATGTTAATGTTTTCATTACTAATTTCCTCTTTTAGACACCCATTTGTGTCTCCCCAAAACAAAACCCAGTGATGAATGCCTTTCAGGTCATTGATTATCAAACAAAGCGAAAGTGTGAAAAGTCTAGTGATGAGGATGTTTTTATTAAAATATCTATTCTTTCTGTTTTTGAAAATATTTCTTTTCTTACCCTATTTATGAAAAACGTGAATTATTGTTTATTTTAGTCCATGATAAGGGTCCAATAATGGTGTAGTTGGATGGGGCTTAAAAAGACCTTCCCAACGATATATTATAAGCCCAATTCCGATGAATAATGAGGAAGTTATGGCCAAAATACTAAACTGGGCCCAAACCGGTTTTTACCTACGACCCAATGATCTAGGGGAGAGCCTATTAAGATTTATCATTCATAATTCAATTAGGATTGATTATGGTCTTCTAGAATCTTCTAGAAGGTTCGTTTGAATCCTAATGTGATTAGCATTGATAAATGAGTTTTAAGAGTTTTATTTAGAATAAAAGAAGTGTTTTTAAGGAAATTACAGTTTTACCCTTCGTATGCTTAAATTTTATCAAAATATGAAAACGCGTGGAAAAACTGACTGCAGTGTTGCACTAATGGTTGTCGCCTGGCGACAGGGCTGACGTCGAGGCGGCACGTTTGTTGCTTGGCGACAGGGGCATGTTTGGCGACAGCGTCGTGTTTTATTCTTTTCGAAACACTAATTCTTTTTTATCATAATCCGACTAATTTTCGTTATAAATAGCCTCCTAAAACCTCCGTTTTCAATCACCAACTCTCATCAAGAAATTCTTAATATTCTCTCTCTCTCTTTTCTAAACTAGCCTTTTCTCAAATACAAAATTCCGCATTCACAATATCTAGACACACCTAGCCAAGTTCGAAGTTGCCTTCGCCCTAGGCATGAAAGGTTTGATTTCTGAGGGTTTGGTCACAAATCTAGTCTAAACTTTGTTTAGATTATTATTTTCCTTGAAGTTACTAACGCGTGTATTTTTTTATTAGAAAGAAATACGAGGCATCCAAGTAAGTGCTTTAATTTTTTTATTGATATTATGATATAGAAATCATGTCTAAGTTGTTATTTTGATTCCTAGTATCATGTTAGGATGTTTTTCTTAGTATGATGTTTAGGGTGACAACAATAAGTTCCTAGTATCATGTTTAGGGTAAAGAATATAATATCAATTATGATTTCTATGATGCTTCCTATTTTCTTTCCTAATGTCATGTTAGTATCATGTTAGGGTTAAAGCTTTGATATTTAACGTTTAGTGACATGCTATGGTTTGTTATTAATCTTGTTAGTATCATGCCTAAGATCTTACTACTATTATGCTTTAACATAATTATGATTATTTTTATAATTATTATTATTATTGTTATTATTATGTTGCTTGATATTTTTTATTGTTATTGCTTGATCACACCTTTAATGCATGTTTAAAAGGAATTTTGTACTTGTAATCACGCTTAATAAGATAATTAATAATCTTGTTTAGGGTTAATTTGATTATAATTCAAGTGATCGCCAATAAAAGTTTTGTTTGTGCATTAATATTCAACAACATAGATAAACAGGTTTAGGGTTAACCTATTTATTGCATGTTAGTCAGAAAGCGCACATGAATACGAGAAGAATAAAGTAGAGGCCTATTATTAGGGCAGGTTCTTTCTCTGTTGGATTTGTACCTTCATCCCCGAACTTCCAGTCTTGGTTCCAAACCTATTAGAGTTAACGATCTCCATGATCATTAAGGGGTGTAACCTTCACTCTGTGAACGGTTTACAAGTTCCTAAAACTTGTTGGCGACTCTTTTGCTCTAGCTTCTTTCCCTTTGGAAGCCACCATGCTTAATTGTATGATCACAGTGTGGTTCAAGTTTTGGGTGATGCTTAAAATATTCCCTACAGTTTTTGGCGCCTCCATAGGGGAGGATTTCTATTTTAATTCCTGAAATTTATTTTGGCAATGATTTAGAATGAGTGGATGAGACTCGAAAAGTTATAAGTAATTCATGTGCGTAATATTGATTAACATTATTGTCATATGCATAAAAAAGATCTCATTGGAAAGACCATCTGTAATGAGTTAAAAAATTGGATTTTTTTACACGTAGGAAATTTGAGAAATATCTTTCACAACTAGGATCGAAATAATGCTGCGAAAAACTGGAAAATTTTATCGAACACAGAAAGCTGCAGAGGGATGTAGGAACTGGCGTCTAGAAAACATAGCTTGTTGCCGAAGATATGGCTTTGTTGTCGAGCGACAATTATGTCGCCAAGCGACAGGGCAATATCGCGCCGACAATCTTTGTTGGTTGGCGCTGCGTTTTTCCAATACCAAGCCAGAAATATGAGTTCTAAACTCGACAAGTTCTAGCACTATTGGCTCGATTCTACTTCTTTATTGAGTTTTTTTCACTTTTTTGAAACCCATATGTGTTCTAAAATTGGACATAACCCTCTGGGAATTCATGCTCCATCTACCTGATTGAACACTCTGTGCAACAAAGGGTACATCCGAGAATGTTGAATTCACCAAACCATGGAAGTGAGTTTTAACTCGCGGGGTCCCATCCACACGCGCCAACCCTTCCAAAGGTAAGGCTTCCCGCGATGCATCCAGACTCATAACCATGGACCCTCTTTGACTAACCCATATCCCGGATTTTAGAGAACTAGATCCATGGTTAGGTTGCAAACTCATTGCATCATGTTGTGACTACTTGACTACTTGTGCATACTTATTATGTGACTAAACTAACCGTTTGGTTTGACTTGTGTTTGTTAATAAGTCTTAATAAACTAACCAATGACTAAAGGGCTTTGCTTAATTAATTGAGCTAATAAATAAACTTAAAATTGAGTCATAGTTCCTTTAAGTCAACCCGGATTTTTATTCGCGTATACTGCACAAGCGTTAACTTGTTTTGGTAATATCCGGAGTTCTAGGAAGAACTACGAGTCGTATAACCTACGGATCTGTAGCCCCGAGTTTTATCTTTAAATTGGCGTTGGTTTTATTCGAATAAAAGTCGCAGATAAAAAGTTATGACTAAAATACCACAGCCTGTCCAGTTTAATGCATATACATGAAGTCTTAACTTAGTCTTTGCTTGAGTCTAGTCACATAGTCTAGCCACATGGTCATGACGCAAGTCTTAACATGTCACCTACACCCACTAGTCGTAGCACACACTTTGTGTATATGTCACCATGACCATGTCTTAGGTTCATGCATGAGTCGGTTTTTTCCGTCATTTGAGTTGGGGGTACATTTTATTCCTAATTTTTTTCAAATCTCTCCATCTACATCATTTTTCCATTCTCTACATGCTTTCTCCATATCACAACCTTCATTCTTCCTACCTTCTTCCATCCATACATGTTGAATAGAGTTTGAGTCATGTGATTAAAAAAATGAGGGTAATGATGAAACAAATGCACAAGGCAAGCTTCTCACCAAGATTTCATGCTTTCTTCTTCTTTTTTTTCAAACCCTTTCCCCAATAAGTCTAGCATAGGCACCCATCATCCTCCTTGAATTTATTTTTTAGAGTTTGATTTTTACCCTTCACTTTTTAAATAAAATGAGCATTTATTTCTTGCATATGATCAGTGCATTTAAAAAAAAAAAAAAAAAAAAAAAAAAAAAAAAACGTCGAGCTAAGCACAAGGTATACCAATGATTTGAGGCACCCCGGCCTTGTAGCCACATCATATTACCTTTCACCCTTCAAATATGCAATCCTTTTTTGCTAAACCACTTTGAGCCTCGTCTAACGATAGACCTTTCATTTTCAACCCATATCTACCTAACCTTGGGATGGGATGGTGTGCAACTTATGCAATTTTCAATTTCATAAAAAGTTTGAGTGACTTCAAAAGATTAAAATAGAAAAAAAAAATAAACAAAAAAAAAAAACAGAAGTGTACAGAAGGGCAAGTGTTCCAATGTCTATGATATGAACATGTCTTTGATATGAACATGTCTCAGATTGCGTCTCTTATCGAGTGCTTGGTACCATGCCTGAGAAACATGAATGCCAAGTGAGTGATAGACCACATGATCGAGATTGCCCACACTTATAAAAATAAAAAATTGAAAAAGCAAAAAAAAAATAGAGTAAAAATTAAAAAAAATTAAAAAAAAAAAGGGAAAAAGCTAAAAAAGAGTAGACACCTCAAGCATAATAATATAAAGATTCAAAATCAAGGTTGCACACCTTATGAGCTTATCTAGGGTCTTGAGCTTTTATCCCTTTCTTCTTCAACCTTTAGCCTAATCACGTTACAACCCTTAAAAAGAAAATTTTGAGATATACACACACTTATGTGAGGTTCGGGCAGAGCTACATTCGGCCTGATTCCTAACGGATACGTAGGCAACCTCGCATCGAGGTGCGACCATAATAAAAATGCATTCATATCTACTTTCATAAATGATCATATCAAGGGATCCAATGCTCATCCCTTTCCATTTAGAGCTAGACTTGGGGGCTTGATCCCTACATTATTAGCCTACCCAGCCTAAGAGTCACCATCATTTGACTCTTCTTGAAATAATATTTTTTCATACACTTAGCCTTTGCAGCCTATATTTAGTATCACTTTCACACACTGCACAGATACATGACCAAATGATACTTCCCTTAGGAACCTTTTCTCATGAAATCTTAACACAACGCTGAAGCATGCCTTATCGTATCAAAAATCACTTATCATTGCATCACAAAGTATGAAGTACTTAGCCTCCGCGCCTAATTTACCTACATACTTTCACTATCGAGTCAACTAGGATATTTTAAGATGTTACAATCCTTGTACTGTGAAAGACAACGTTAATAGATTAAGCTCATTTAACATGCACCCTCAAATACTTTGATTCTTTTTTGCGTCTTTCTTTTTCGAGAGAAAGTCGGTACCCTCCACAAAAATGACAGAAATTTTTGTTTTTCTGCATTTCGAGTCATGTACATATTGAGCTTCATGAGTCAACACTATGCACACACGAGTCACACAAAGTGAGTCATCATTAAGTTAAATTTATACCTTGAGTCATGTCAAGTCAATGAGTCAAGCAACACTAAGTCTTAAGTCAACCCTAATTACATGAGCAAAGTCCTATAGTCCAAAATGTAAAAGCAGGTACACTAAGTCCCAGACAGACGGGTAAGCTTTACAAAAGGTTTGAAGCAAAAGGCCGCAAACAACTTAGCAAATCAACTAGAGTCAGCTTGAATGCAATCATATTTGAATGTCGATCGGCCTGACAGCGGTCATTTTAATTGATTGGGTTACTTGGTATGCCAGTTATTCCCTATAAGCAAATTGACACGATTAGTAGTCGGCCCAATTACAATCACAGTAAGTGATTGACCTGACGATGATCGTCTCACTTAGCTTAAACGCCTAAGCATTGGCTCATTACAAGCACGAAGGCATCGGTTCACAAGCAAGAAATTATAAGACAATTTTTCCAAGATTGGATTGTCATCCCTGTAGGGAATATTTCAAGCATTACCCCAAACTCGAACCCCACTGTGATCATACACTAATGTACGGTGGCGTCCAAAGGGTAGGAAGCTAGAGCGAAAAAGTCGCTAACAAGTTTTAGGAACTTGTAAACCGTTCATAGGGTGAAGGTTACACCCCTTAACGATCCAGGAGATCATTAACTCCAATAGGTCTGGAACCATGACTGGAAGTTCGGGGATGAAGGTACAAATCTAACCTAAAAGAGATTGAACCTGCCATAATAATAGGCCTCAACTTTATTCTTCTCGTATTCATGTGCGCTTTCTAACTAATAACATGAAATCAATAGGTTTACCCTAAACATGTTTAATCTATGTTGGTTGAATATTAATGCACTAACAAATCTATTAATGGCGATAACTTGAATTATAATCAAATTAACCCTAAATAAGATTATTAATTATCTTATTAAGCGTGATTACAAGTACAAAATTCTCTTTAAACATGCATAAAAGGTGTGATCAAGCAATAAATAATAATAAGCATCAAGCAACGTAATAATCATAATAACAATAATCATAATAATAATCATAATCATGTTAAAGCGTAATAATAGCAAGATCCTAGGCATGATACTAACAAGATTAAAACAAAGCCTAACAAGATTAAAACAAAGCCTAGCATGTCACTAAACATATAAACAATCAAAGCTTTAGCCCTAACATGATACTAACATGAATATTAGGAAAGAAGATAGGAGGCATTACAAAAATCATAATAAGCATATTTGATATTATAACCTTTACCCTAAACATGATACTAGGAACCATTGTTGTCATTCAAAACATCAAATTAAGAAAACATCCTTTAGACACCTAAAAATGTCTCCCCAAAACCAAACCCGATGATGAACAACCTTTCACCGCCACTATTGGTCGGGTTCAGTATTTACTCCCGAGAGTGCATAAAAAATCGTATTTGATTAAATTCGTATTTTTGAACAGCCCATGGATTAGTCTTGATGTTTAGTAAAAGCATAGTTTTAATTTCAGCCCAAATTTATTATTTAATTTCAGCCCAAACCTTTTTTTTATTTTATTGTTTATTTTTGGCCCAAACCTTTTATTTATTTTATTTGCTTATTTTCTTATTTTAGCCCAAATAATAATAAATTAGAAAAAGGCCCGAAATTATCAATCGGCGCTTAAAATGCTGAACGAAATTAGGGTTAAAAATGTATTTAGATGGAAAAGCGGGCTGAAAATTCTCGCGTCACGGCAGGAATCCACCGTGTCACGGGAATCATTCCCGTCTGATGGTGGGATTTCCCGTGACACCAGAAACCTGGTGTGACACGGGAATTTCCGTGTCCTTTCCGCGTAAACTCTTAACGTGTTTTCTTCCCCGTTTGCTAAATATTTCCCGCGTCACATTAAAATTGCACCGTGTCACGGGAATTTTTTCCGACTGATGGTGGGACATCCCGTGTCACGGTACAGTTTGCCGTGTCGGGGGATACGTTTTTAGGGTTTTTATCATTTCAGGGTTCCGTGTGTTCCCTCAGCACATTTTCTCTATAAATACCCCCTCATTTCTGATGTACGGGGCATCAATTAATTCTCTAGTTTTTTCTCTCTTCTATGCTTTAGCCTAAACGCTAGCCTACCCTTTATTCTTTCAAAATTCCTTCTTCAAGTACTCCAAGAAGTCCATACTTTACTCGTGGTTCTGTCCTTAAGCCAAGGTGTGAAAGGTAGAACTGTTTGAGGGTTTGGCCCCAAATCAACTCTACTTTATTTAATTTAATTTAATTTAATTTAATTATTGTTTATTATTATTTCCTTGAAGTTCCTAACTCGATTATTATTTTGTAGTTGCAAACAAACAGAATCAAAGTAAGAATTATGTTCCTTTTATTTCTATTATTTTTCTAACGATTTTATATTGTTGGAATTATTGTTAAATTGCTTCCAATATTGAAGTTATTCTATTATTATTTATTGATCACAACATTGCATGTTTAAAGGGAATATGTAATTGAAAATCACGCCTAATAAGATAATTTGGACGACCGGTTTAGGTTCCTTTTTAATCTTGTTATTAATCAAGTGATCACGATATTTTAGAATTATATGTTGCATTAATATTCAACCAATTTAGCGTAATAATATTTTGGAGCGAATTAAATATTTTGTTTGTATGCCTTTGAGATCGCAGGAATTACTTTTCACTATAAGAATCGAGTAGAGGCCAATACGGGCGAATGTGACTTCATGACTCACTTCGTACCATCATCCCCGATCCTCCGTTCGTGGTTCCGAACCATATGGAGTTAGTAATCTCATAGATTATGAATGGGGTGTAACCTTCACAGGTCAATCGTTGTTGCCTATCGTTGTCCCTTATCGTGGTTGCCTTTTTATGATCCGTGAACGGTTCACAAGTTCCTTAAAAACTTGTTGGCGGCTCCCTACTTTCCTTGTCCCTAATCGTATATGTCAATTCCCACTTCCTAAGAGTGCCAAGCATATTCACATATGCTTTTAATGTAGGCGCACTTCAAACGACGCCTAAAATTTGGCGACTCCACTGGGGAGGATTCTTGATTATTTATCGATTTGAGTGATCGGTATTTAATTAAGATGAGTGGATGAGATTTGAAAGATTCTTGAAAATATATTCCTGTGATTAATTTGGCATTTTTTTCATATCCATAGACGTTTTAACATCGCATTTAGGTCTGTCCCGTAGGAAAAATTGAATAACTTGATTGCGTACGAAGGAAAACAGGGCTACAGTCAAATTTTCTGACTGCCGTACCACGGCAAAATCTGCCGTGTCACGATACAGTGCACTGTCTGACGGTGTGCAGTACCGTGGCACGGGAATTTTTGCCGTGTCACGGCAGTCCTAAAATCAGTCCGGTGGCTTATTTTCTCTTCTCACAGTCAACTTCCTTCGATTTTTCTGAAAAAACGTATATGTTATACATGCGTCTTAGCCCCGGGGGATTTAATCTCTATCAACCCAAAAACGCTCATGGCAATAAGGGTTCATCCGAGTTATTAAATCCACCCAAACCATGGATCCGAGTTTGATTTCATCACGAACTCGCGGAGCCGCCCGTTGGCATACACCCTCAAGGGAGGCTTCCTTGCTCCGCATCCAAACTCTTAACCATGGTACCCTTTTGACACCCAAATCTTGACCAATAGTTGAACATAGATCTTGACTCTAGGTTGCGAACTTTCTTACATCATCGTGCCTAAATGCTACATGGTTTTTGCTGCTAACCTTCATGTGTTTATTCTTTTGTTTAACCCATGACCGAGGGTTTTTATTTTCACATAGTAATTAGTACGGACCTAAAATCGATTAAAATCTGGAAAAATCACAAAACAAACCTGGAACTGTGCACCGTGTCACGGCATGTTCTGCCGCGCCACGGTGAACAGTGCTGTGATACAGGGCTTTCTACCGTCTAACGGTAAACTGCACCGTATCACGACAGTCAGCACCGTGACACGGTGCCCAGGAAAAGTGTCCCGTCAGTCTTTTTTCGATTTTTGTGCATACGTATGTGGTTTACATGTCCAGTCTGGTGTCATGTCTAGCTGTACGGTCAAAACACGCGTCAACACGGTAGAGGAAGACAATCAAAATAATGTCACTACCGCTGCAATGGACAAGATTAAGGAACATATGAGTAAGATTTCTGAAGAGTTCACTTATGTGGAACAGCCTGTCACCTCTTCGTCCATAAGGGACAAGCTTCCTGAGAAGTTTTCCACTGCCGACATTCCCAAATTCAAGCCTACTGATAATGTGCTTTTCCATTTGAAGGCTTTTTCTGCAACAATGGCTCTTAAGGGAGTAGATGTCACACTCTTCCCTACAGTGTTCCCTCTTTCCTTGGAGCATGCCTGTCAACAGGGGTAGATTGTTACTGTTCGAGTCAATACCTCAACAACCTCTTATACCAAAGAGGCGTACAAGGAAACCACCACAATAACCTCCACAAGATCCATCTCCAGTCTACTTTCAACCAATGGCTACTAAGGAAGACATCGAAAAAATCAACAAGACAATTGAAATGTTGACTAACATGATGCAGACACTCACCACTATAGTCAACACGGTAGAGAAAGACAATCAAAACAATGTCACTACCGCTGCAATGGACAAGATTAAGGAACATATGAGTAAGATTTCTGAAGAATTCACTTATGTGGAACAGCCTGTCACCTCTTCGTCCATAAGAGACAAGCTTCCTGAGAAGTTTTCCACTGCTGACATCCCCAAATTCAAGCCTACTGATAATCTGCTTTTCCATTTGAAGGCTTTTTCTGCAACCATGGCTCTTAAGGGAGTAGATGTCACACTCTTCCCTACAGTGTTCCCTCTTTCCTTGGAGCATGCCTGTCAACAGGGGTAGATTGTTACTGTTCGAGTCAACACGGTAGAGCAAGACAATCAAAACAATGTCACTACCGCTGCAATGGACAAGATTAAGGAACATATGAGTAAGATTTCTGAAGAATTAACTTATGTGGAACAGCCTGTCACCTCTTCGTCCATAAGGGACAAGCTTCCTGAGAAGTTTTCCACTGCTGACATTCCCAAATTCAAGCCTACTGATAATCTGCTTTTCCATTTGAAGGCTTTTTCTGCAACCATGGCTCTTAAGGGAGTAGATGTCACACTCTTCCCTATAGTGTTCCCTCTTTCCTTGGAGCATTCCTGTCAACAGTGGTTCTACTCTTTGGAATCTAAACATTTCGCGACCTGGGAGGATGTTGCTGAAAGCTTTATGAATCGTTACAAGTGTAACATTCAGGCCAAGACTTCTGAACGTGAACTCTCCATTCTCAAACAGAAAGAGAATGAAGGCTTCACCACTTACTTAAGCAGGTGGAGGGAAACAGCCGCGCTCTTGGTGGATCCCCCCAAGGAAAAAGAGATGATTCGCTTGTTCATTGCCAATCTGACTCATAAGTACAAGAAACACTTGAAGTTTCTGCCTCTGAGTACCTTTGAAGATGTATGCGATATTGGAATCAATATCGATGAGAAACTAATGAAGACTACTGGTAGAAACAATAATAACAGCACTTGGAAAAACAAGAAGAACGACACTCCTTCTTCTTCGTCTTCCAAGCCCAATAATGATACCAACAATATCAATATCAATGATGTGCTGGCCCTTAATGCTCCTCCTCAAAGATTCCAAAGGCAAAGGAGGGTTTACACGCCTTTGGGAATGACCTATGATGTTGCTTTTGACCGTTTGCATGGTCAATGACTGATTATGCCAATTTGACCTTTTCCAGAACCTCGACAAGAGAATAGGACCGCTAGCTATGACCCCAATGCTTATTTAAAGTTTCATCAAGGCAAGGGTCATAATACTGAGAAGTGTTGGAGGTTGAAGGATGCAATCCAAGACCTAATTGATGCGAATCAACTTCCTGTCCCTCTAGGGGGCTAGAAGCCTAACATTCAAACAGGTCCTCTTTCTGATTCTTTGGCTATCATGGGAGATGAAGTCTCCTTTGATCCGTCAATACTCATTCAACCTGTGAATGAACCTTTGCCGGAAGTTGTATTTGTCTCGAATTTTGAAGAGAATGGAATTTGGGATAGTGACGATGAAGACGTCTATCTCGAGGATATAGCCTGTTCATCTCTTGGAAAAAGTGAAGATGTTGGGGGAGACTTTGAGGTCAAGGTTCTCACTAGAAGTGGACGGTTGCAACAACCTAGTTCACCTCCACCTCCACCACAATCACATCCGATAGTTGATCCCGTCGACCCTGAGAACAGCGATGTGATCAAACAATTGCAAAAGACCAAGGTGGAGATGAATGTATGGAAGCTTTTGGCCACCTCCCTTGAGCATCGAAAGGCTGTGATGAATGCTCTAGTGAAAATAAGAGTTGATGATGACATGACTCCTCAAGGACTGGTCAACTTTCTCACTACTGAATTGCCAAGTACTAGCAATTTGATTTCGTTTTCTGACAAGGATCTGCCCCCGGAAGGGGATCAACATAATAAGGCCTTACACCTCACTGTGGTGTGTAGGCACATGAATGGGGTTTAGGGTTTTGATTTCGTTATGAGCCTGGTTGATAACGGCTCTGCAATCAATGTATGCTCACTCCGCACGACAAAGAAGTTGGGCATAAAGAATGAAGAACTGACTCCCTCGACCCAAGGGATTCGTGCTTATGATAATACTCACCGTCAAGCCTTGAGTACTATCACACTAAACATAACTAATGGGGTCATTGAACGTCGCACCAAGTTTCAGATCGTAGATATTAAGGCCTCTTTTAATCTGTTGTTAGGACGCCCTTGGCTTCATGAGCTAAAGGCGATTCCATCATCGCTGCACCAGAAAGTGAAAGCCATAGTTGGAGGGGTTCCAATTACCATTGATACCTCTCCTATGCGCATTCAAGTTATCTACACTCCTATCGTCCATGTCGAACATGATGAAGAAGACGAAGATCTTTGGGGTTTTTCACTCGATGATGTTCTCGTGATTGAAGAAGAGGAAAAGTGCCATCTCGACTTCAATCCCTATTCAAACACCGCCATTCTGAAGAAGCAAGGGCCTTTCCCTGGAATGACCCTCGTACTAAAAAAAATGGCTGAATTTTGGGGCCATCCTGGTGCACTCAAGAAGGATATTTTTGGCTTAGGATTCAAGCCGAAAAAAGAAGATGTGAGACAAGCCCTCTTGAAGATGAAGGCTCGCAATAACGCTCGAATCACGAAGACAGAAATGTCCATGGATCCATATCCATTCACCCTCAATGGCCAGTACATCAAAGAAGGGGAAGACTTCCCATGCTATGAAATCCCTGAGCCATTCGTCCACGATAGGAAGCGTGAACCACGATTCGAGATGTTCCTTGATTGTAACTTTGTTGATGAAGATGAAGAGCTCTTCACAACTGAGAAACCAGCTAGCCCAAACTCTGATGATCTAGGCATCAACCTGCTTTTTGGAATGGAGAAGAATGAGTCTAAGCCCGTCTGCAATGATAATTCCAAGCTCGTTCAAGCTATTATAGAAAACAAGAATTTTGACCCCTCCGAGTTAATTGTCCAAGCTGATAATATTTCAAAGGGGTGGCGCAAGACATTGAGGATCACTACACCAAGCGAAGAGAAGTTAGAAATAACCGATGGCGAAGCTCCTATGTTTGATGAGTCTGAGTCGTCTGGGTCCGAGTCCGAGTCTGAGTCTAAGTCTGTAGACGAGTCATTAAGTCTAAGGCTGACCCTCTTTCTGCTATAGAGTCTAATCCTGAGTCTCTTGTTGAATTTTCTCTTTTCGGTGAGGTCGCAGCTGACCTTGCCCCTCTTGATGTATTAGCCGATGAATTCAATAAAATGAGTACCTTTGCTTACAATGCGTGTCATCCCCCTAGCCCTGATCAATATTGCTTTGCTAATGATAAAAATGACAAAGAAATAATATAAGCAATGGAAGAACACGAAAATAAAAGGGCAGTTATCGAAGATACAGAAACAGTTAATATTTCCAATGATACGACTGTTAAAGAAGTAAAAATTGGATTAACACTAAGTCAAGATGGACGCAAAGAGCTAATTAACTTGGTTAGTGAATTGTTGATGTATTTGCTTGGTCATACCAAGATATGCAAGGAATTGACAGGGATATAGCTCAGCATACGATACCACTCATTCCAGGTATGAAGCCTGTCAAACAAAAGCTGTGTCGTAAGAAACCGGATGTGGCTCTCAAAATCAAGGAAGAAATCAGAAAGCAGTTGGTCGTAGGTCTCGTCAAAGTATCCAAGTATCCAGAATGGATAGCAAATGTGGTTCTAGTTCCAAAGAAGGATGGAAGGGTCAGAATGTGTGTTGATTACAGGGACCTCAATAAAGCAAGCCCAAAAGATGGGTTCCCTCTACCTCACATTGACATTCTGGTCGATAACACAGCAAACCATGCACTCCTATCATTCATGGACGGCTACGCCGGATATAATCAAGTATTGATGGCTGAAGAAGATATGGAGAAAACCACATTCATCACACAATGGGGTACATATTGCTATACGGTAATGCCATTCGGTTTGAAAAACGCGGGTGCCACCTACCAAAGAGCAGCTACAGCATTGTTACATGATATGATGCATAAAGAGGTGGAGGTCTATGTCGATGATATGATCGTTAAGTCTAAAGATCGCCCAGGCCACATCATTCCACTTCGCAAGTTCTTTGAAAGACTCTACAAGTACAACATGAGATTAAATCCAGTAAAGTGTGCATTCGGAGTCACGTCAGGCAAATTACTTGGATATGTGATCAGTTCTTGAGGGATTGAAATAGATCCCACAAAAGGAAAAGCGATCACAGCCATGCCACCGCCCAAGAATGAGAAGGAGATTCGAGGTTTCATTGGAAGGTTGCAATATATAAGTAGGTTCATATCAAAACTCACAGCGATATGCGAACCTTAGAAGCTTAAGAAAAATGTCCCAGTCACATGGGATGACGATTGCCAAGAAGCTTTCGACAAAATCAAAGAGTACCTGGCAAACCCACCAGTGCTAGCACTAGCAATACCTGACTTTCCTCTTCGACTCTACCTTACAGTCACAAGAGAAACGATGGGGCCAATGGTAGCACAAGAGATTGAAAGCAAGGAGAATGAAATCTACTACTTGAGTAAGAAGCTTCAAGGATATGAGACACGATACACACCACTTGAAAAATTGTGTCTCGCACTGTGTGGGCTGCGCAAAAACTAAGACATTACATGCTCACTCATACAGTGCATGTCGTGTCCAAGATGGATCCTCTCAAATACTTGTTCGAAAAAGCAACACTCAATGGCAAATTATCAAGGTGGATATTCAATCTTGCTCAGTTCGACTTGAAATTTGTACCACAAAAGGCAATCAAAGGTCCTGCGGTTTCTGACTTCTTAGCAGACTTTCCGCTAGAAGAAGTTGAGAAAGAAGAAGATGAGTACGATTTCCCTGACGAAGATTTACTCATGACCGAAGATGATAGCTGGACGCTCTATTTCGATGGAGCTTCAAACCAAAAAGGTTGCGGTGTAGGAGTCTTGCTCGTATCACCCAATGCAGAGCATATCCCAATTTCCATGAAGCTCGACTTTGATGTCACCAACAATGCCGCAGAATATGAAGCACGTATTTTGGGGTTAGAAATAGCTGTCGCCTTGGGAATTAAGAAGCTCAGAATATACGATGATTCTTCACTAATCATTAACCAAATCTCCAAGAAATGGAAGGTGAGATGTGAAAGTCTCGCTACGTATCAAGCTCATTTAGAAACTCTCACGGAGCAACTAGATGAAGTGGAATATACGTATTTGCCGAGAGAAGAAAACCAGTTCGCCGACGCACTAGCTAAATTAGCATCAATGGTGCGAATTCCAACGGATACAGTCAGAATGTCGTTAACCATAGAAAGAAGAAATGAACCGGCTTACGTTCACGCACTCGACGATGAACAGGAATCAAAAGAAGAAGATGAAGAGCCATGGTATACAGATATCCTTAATTATGTAACAAGAGGAGAATACCCTCCTAATACTGATAAAAGGGCACGCCGTGCTTTTAGGCTCTTGACCTCACAGTATGTGCTCATAAGGGGAGAACTCCACAAGAGGACTGCAATGGGGAGAAATCTCTTATGCATAGCCAAGAAAGAAGCACCCAGAACCATGGAAAATCTTCATGCCAGTATATGTGGAACACACATGAATGCGAAGATGTTAGTCCAAAATATTCAACGACAAGGTTATTATTGGACTACTATGGAGAAAGATTGTCACGAATACGTCAAGAAATATATGAAGTGTCAGGTCTACGCAAATTTACAGCACGTTCCACCTTCGCTTCTCTACACATAAACTTCTCCATGGCCTTTCTCCACTTGCAGCATCGACATCATTGGAAAAATAACACCACCAGGACAAGGGGGGCACGAATTCATACTCGTAGCGATCGACTATTTTACCAAATGGGTCGAAGCTGCCTCATATGCTAAGCTAACGGAAAACCACGTAGCTCAATTCATTGACAAAAATATCATATGCCGCTGTGGGGTACCTCATGAGATGATCATTGATAATGGAACACATTTCCAAGCCGAATGCGCGGAATTATTACAGAAGTATCATATCAAACATCATATATCATCACCTTACAGGCCACAAACAAATGGCGCGGTCGAATCGGCCAACAAAAATGTGAAAACTATCATCGAAAAGATGACAGAAAAATTATAAGGATTGGCCAAGTAAGCTACATTTCGCCCTTTGGGGTTATCGAACCTCTATTCGTACATCAACGGGGGCTACCTCTTTCTCTTTGGTCTAAGGAGTTGAAGTTGTACAACCAATAGAGCTCGAAATCCCTTCTCTCCGAATCGCGTTGGAAAGTCAACTAGATGGAGTCGACTGGATTAGAGCAAGATATGATGAATTGTCTTACTCGATGAAAAACGCTTAGCAGCTTTGCATCATTTCCAAACCTACCAACAGCGTATGGCACGACATTTTAATAAAAAAGTCAAGACTAGGAACATCAAAGAGGGTGACCTGGTGCTTTAGGCACTTTGTAAAAATGTGTTGGATCCAAGAGGAAAATTCAGACCAAATTGGTCAGGCCCGTACATTGTTAAAGCCATCCTGTCTGGCGGAGCGGCACAATTGGTAGACATGGACGGTAACGATTTCCACAATTTAACCAACTTGGATCAACTCAAGAAATTTTATGCCTAGTCGCATGGGTTCATGACCCAATAGAGCTACGTTTGGCCTGATTCCTTTTTAAGGATTCGTAGGCAACCCCTCAAGAGGGCCCGGCCACTTTAATAAATAAAATCCTCCCTCTGTCGATCAAGTATACGCGTCGGTTCAACATTACATCACGACGAAAAAAAAAGGGGAGTTTTTCCGCGACACGGGACATTCCACCGTGTCACGGTACAGTCCACCGTGGCACGGTGGACCTGAGCAAAAAAAAAAAAAAAAAAAAAAAGGTGAAGTCTTGTCGCGACACGGGACATTCCACCGTGTCACGATACAGTCCACTGTGGCATGGTGGACCCGAGCGAAAAAATAAAATAAAATAAAATAAAAAATGTGCCGTGACGCGGGAATTTCCAACGTGTAACGGAATTTTTTTACCGTGGCATGGTGGAATTTCAGATTTTCCGATTTTTTTTTGTGACGTAATCTTTGCGAATTCAGTTATTTGTTCGATGTTTTTATTTTCATTCTTCCATTGCGTCCGACTCCTTGACTCGGATGTTAAAATAAAAAAAAATTGTAATTTGTTATTTAAGGCGAAAATAAATATGCTATTATTATTGAAATAAATGTGACTACAACTATTGGCATCATGCGCCTTATTTTACAAAATTATAAATCATAAAAGCAAAGCAATACTGATCTAATCCCTCTTCACCTTAGGAACCTCCTTCTCTTTTTCAACTAGGTCGGCCTTCACCATTAATGTGTCTTTTGTAACCCGAACCATCACACCCCTAGTCGAACTTTCACCCCTTTCACCTTTCCTAAAATTCTTCGGTTGTTTATCGGTATAGACCATCTTCTCTTTACCCTTCCCTTTCACATAATTCTTCCTTTTCGGTATTATAGGAGTCTTAAACTCAATCCCTTGTGTTCTTGGACCTAGACGATCTTTAGGAGGTGCTTTCTTATTTCCAAGACGACTCTTCACATCAGATTTGCATGATCCAACTCGTTCTCTCCTACTTCTAGGATTTAACCAGGCCTTGTATGCACTAGATAAGGGGGGAGGAGCTTGGTTACTTGCAGAAACGGTCCACAAAGGTCCTCCAATCCAATAAGTCTCATATTTGAGAATGTTACTTTCATGCAACGATACTTCACAAGGATTATCGTTATAGCGTGGAACTACTTGTTCAAGTCCATACTGTCGCATCAGTAGAGAAGGACAATAAAAAGTCAGTCTTGAAATACTAGGAACACGGCAATACGGAGTATCATTCGTACCGACCATCCTAGTAAGCCTCCACCAAGGCACCACCCAACAAATGGAAACTTCTCTCTTTGCAAAGAAATTTTTCCAGTCTTCATACGACATGTTCACAGAGTAATTCTTCTTCCTACGGACTAAAACCTTAGGGCCATATTTTTCAATATCGTCGGGGGCTTCAAATAGTTCTAAACGCTCCATCAACCAAATCTGCAAAAAAAAAAAATAAAAAAAAAAATATTGCAGATTTCCCGTGACACGGCAGATTTCACGTGTCACGGCAGGGAGCCACCGTGACAAGGTGCCTGTTTTGTGTCACGGGGACTACTCGGAGCGTATTTTTACCTGCAGCAGTACTAGAGAGCCCTTCCTGATGGCTTTCCGGTCAGCTTTTGCTTTGTCAAGGCCACGAAATGTTTCTCCAAGGCACGTAGGCATAGGAGACCTCCCAGATTCAACATGTTCAAGCACAGACGCAAGACAAGCATGTCCTACCCTACCGTTTGCAAATAAAAGCTTGCTAAACATGCAAAAATATATGCCCTTCTACGGTATATATGATAAGAGTCAGAGATAGGGCGATTGAAATATAAATTTGCAAGTTTTTCTAAGTCTACCTCATTACCACACACAATTCTATTTAAATCTGGATCTGTTAGATTCAGATGGTGCTCAAAGTCTTGGTAATAATACTCCCGTAGGGTAGGCATGGCAATAAGATTTCTGGCAGGGAATCCAAAGATGGCACCGAATTCCTCCGGCAGGGGACATATTTCGTCGTAATCAAATTTAAAACAATGTGTTTCTGGACTCCAATAGTCTAATGCTGCCCTAAGAAATTCATGTTCAATCGCTACATGCCTCAGGACTAGTAAACCCCTGACATGAAAAAATTTTAACTCTCTTTTGTCAGCATTGGTCAAAGAATAAGATCAGTCACGCAACGTATTATCAAAATTCTGAGACATTATTATTGAAATATGAAATTCTAATTATTTTGTGTTTTGTAATTATGCATATCACGAATATACTGAACCTATTTTATAGCAAAAGTGCTCGGAACTACTCAGAAATTATCTTTCCATACGCGTAAACCACACCGTTGTAGAATACTTGCACCGTGACACGGGGAGTCCCACCGTGTCACGGGAATTTTTGCCGTAACACGGCATATTTTAACGTGACACGGTGTACAGTGCCGTGTTGCGGCACCCACGCGTTTTCTTTTTTTTATCTTTTCCTGTATCTATCTGGATTTTTTTTAGTATTTTATCTTCATCGTTTACTTTTCTGTTTTTTGAGAGTTTCATTCCCAATTAAATTCTCAACCTTTTTTATCATTTTATTTTTATTATTTTATTTTTATTTATTTATTTATTTATTATCATTTTTAGTATTTTATTCATTTTATTTCTATTTTTTCTTTATATACTTATTTATTTATTCTTGTCTTTTTATTTCCTTTTCTTTTGGGGAAGGTCGGTACCCTCCACTTACTCCACTTACGTTTTTTTTTGTCGCGTCATTAATACATACACAATCACACACAATGAGTCTCAAGCACACACTAACACACACTAATAAATACATAAACTGTGAATAATGTACAAAATGAGTCATAATAAATAAGCAGCATCAAGTGTCATCACAGTATGTACAAATAAAGACCCTCGGTCAAAAATCTGCAGAACTAGAAGAGTTAGGATCAGTATCATATCCAGCCTGCGAATACGGGAACGGTGAGCCAAAGAGTCCCGCCATCATCCGAGTAACGGAGTAGTGTCCCTACTAGTTCCTATGACTCCAACAGCAATCAAACTCAAAGTAGGACCCGTCTAACTGGAAAACGGTGTAGACTGACTCAAAGACATGGGAATCGTCGGTGGAGGCATCGTCCCATACACTGGAACTGAAAAAAAGCCCAACACCGGTGGAGGAATCCCAGACGATGGAGCTGAAAATAAACCAGGATCCACGGGAGTCAAAACAGGCCTAAACTCAGGCTGTGAAGGCTGTGAAAACCACGGTCGCTGCCTCTGACCCTGACCCTGAAAGCGCTGGTGTAGACACCTAAAAATGTCTCCCCAAAACCAAACCCGATGATGAACAACCTTTCACCGCCATTATTGGTCGGGTGGAGTATTTAATTTTTGGAGTGCTTAAATCCATATTTCCATTTCATAAACCAACCCAATTCCTAGCCCATTTCCCCAAACCATTACTTATTTTCCTCTTTTCCTGCCTTGAAACCCAAAATAATTCATTTCATGTCCTTTACATTTCGTGTCCTTTTTATAAAAACGTTTGATACAATTAATTTTGGTCCATAATCTAGGTCCAAGATTAAATAGTTGGATGGGGATTTAAAAAAGCTTTCCTAAGATATATTATAAGCCTAAATCCGAGTTATAACGAATAAGTTATGGAAAAAATATCAAATTGAGCCCAAACCGAACTTAAGCCCACCTTACCTACGACCCAATGATCATGTGGAGGGTCCAAATTATTTAATCCTATTCCTAACCAAATAGGATTAATTGGAAACTTCTATAGGTTTCTAAAAGATCTTAATTATCCGTTTTGAAAAGATAGATTAAAGAGTTTGAAATTGAATAAAACTCCTTTTTTGAAAATCCTATTTTTATTTGAATTGAAAGACGTTCAAAGATAGACAGATATTATTTTCGTGCCTCATAGTTTTTATACAAATTTTATATTGTTGATAGCCCTTGAAATTATATTTCCAATGATATATTATAATATCAATTCTGAGCTATAACGGAAAAGATATGAATAAAATGTCAAACTCTATCTAAAACTGACACTGTCTCACTATTTCGGCCATATCTTTTATTCTATAAAATATTTTAATCTGATTCCAATTGGGTTAGAAATTAGATTTCAAGATCTTTCTAAAGATATCTTATTTATTTTATTCTGATTTTTGGATCAAAAGATATGATAAAAACAAAACCACAAAAATTGCAGTCTATCGAGTTTTATTCTGATTTAATTCGGATCTTATCTTGTTTTCTTCGACCCTTCTTTTTTCTCTAGAGGTCATTGACGAGGGTTAAATCGGTCGCTAAAATCTAACTCTCAATCAAACAATACTTATACGAACACCCTATAACCAAGTACAATGGCAAATAAAGGTTCGGTCCACGAGGAACGAGAGTAATTGCAAATCAATCTTAAACCTAAGCTAGTTCGAAATCAATGGAAAATGGTGTTCTAAAATACTACTAATAAGATGGAATAAATCAATAAACTAAGACACTAGGGAGAACGGGAATCCGCCTAACCATTGGTAACTAAGCAACAAGGAATCACAAAGAAAAACGGGATATGCAAAGACTATAAGTCTGATCAATATCATGTGATAGGAAGACAGCGAGCAATACTAAGCTTGGATTTCTCATGCACTTAACATTACTCGATACATAATCAAACCACATTCAATAATGAAATACTCAATTCACAATCTCTTGTTCAAATCAAGAATATCATGCAATCAAATTCCATATTATAGGTTAGCTACTCCTATTATAATGAATTAACATGCAATCGCATATAATCAATTTAATCACAATCCGTTTATCAAAATCAATCCTCAATTACATAGATTACCTAGGTCGGGTTTCATCCCGAAACCCTAGCTAGGAGACTACTCACACATATTCATAATCAAAGCAATAATGAATTCCAAAAGCATAATAGATATAAACATGAATTCTGATTAAGGAATAATAAAGCTTGATTAATAAACAAGAATGAATAATACCAATTGTATTGATGCGAATCAATGGAAAAGTTCAGAATTTTGATATCCGTCATCAATGAATAATACAAAGAATCTTCGCAAATCTTGCTTCAAATCAATCCAAGAAAACTAAAATCTCTAGAAATATCTCTAAGAAAACTAATGAATCTCTAATACTAAGAACGTTCTCCAATAACTCTCTACAAAGGCTCTCAAAACTATCTCTAAAAAACTGTCTCTAAAAACTCTCTGAGGAATCCTCTTAAAGTTGGGCCTTATATACGTCTTCTAATGCGGAGAAATCAAGCGCGCAGTTAACCCTGGATCAGCACGGCCGTGCTGTATTTGGCACGGCCGTGCTAGCTTGTCATTAAGTAAACCGGATTTCTTCTTCAAATTGGCACGGCCGTGCTATATATGGCACGGTCGTGCAGCTTCCTGGCACGGCCGTGCTAAAAATGACACGGCCGTGCTGAATATGCTCTAGCACGGGGCTCATACTGAAGCTGACACGGGCACGGGCAACATCTGGCACGACCGTGCTAATGGCCTGCACGGCCGTGCGGGTGCGTGGATACTGACACGGCCGTGCTATTGGCTTGCACGGTCGTGCTGCCTTGCCTGGGGTTGCTTGCTTATAGGCCAGCACGGGTGTGCCTATGGTAACACGGATGTGCAGCCTGTGCTATGTAATCAATGCATGACACTTGAACTTCCTTAACTCCTCGGACTCCGGTCAAGGCTAGCTCGGTTACGCATCAAGGGCTCGGGATCCGATTAAAATCGGTTGATATTACCTGAAAACACATCAAAAACAAACCGAAAACCCGTGAAGCACGTAATATGGGGAACGTAAGCATAACAAGGTAATAATCGGCCAAAGCGGCCCCAAATACATCCAAAATCATCCTAAAATATGCTCTAAAGCGCGCCCTAAAGTGCGCTTGTCAGTCATATCTCCCCTTTTCAATTCATCAACAATCTTGATCATAAAATAATTCTCTTCTCCCTCTTTATCTTAAATACTAGCAACCCTATTCTCTCAAAATACTTCCCCTAATTAAGCACTCCAAGGAGTTCATACAATACCCAAAGTTCTATACTTAAACCAAGGCGTGAAAGGTATAATTAACTGAGGGTTTGGACAAATCAAATATAATCTTTATTTAATTTAATTTTCATTTGATTTATATTTTTATTGAAGTTACTAACAGTTTATTCATGATGTAACAGTTCAAGGAAGCGCGGAAAGTGAGTAGTTAATCACTTAATTACTCTTATTTTTATTCTTGTTGCTAGAATCATGATTAGGTTTCATATTTAATTTGACTAACGTTATTATTTTTGAATTGCTTCCAATATTAATGTTTATTCTATTTTTATTATTGATCACCATATTGCATGTTTAAAGGGAATATGTAATTGAAATCACGCCTAATAAGATAATTTGGATAACCGATTTAGGATCCTTTTTAATCTTGTTGTTAATCAAGTGGTCACATTATTTTAGGATTATATGTTGCATTAATATTCAACCAATTTATCTTAATAATAGTTTGGAGCGAATTGAATATTTTGTTTGTATGCCTTTGAGATCGCAGGAATCATTTTTCACTATAAGAATCGAGTAGAGGCCAATACGGGCGAATGTGACTCCATGACTCACTTCGTACCATCATCCCCAATCCTCCTTTCGTGGTTCCGAACCACATGGAGTTAGTAATCTCATGGATTATGAATGGGGTGTAACCTTCACGGGTCAATCGTTGTTGCCTTTGTTGTCCCTTTATTCGTGACCTGGAATTGCGCACCGTGTCACAGCATGTTCTCCCGCGCCACGGTGAACAGTGCTGTGACATGGGGCTCTCTACCGTCTGACGGTAGACTGCACCATGTCACGACAGTTTGCACCGTGACACGGTGACTAGGAAAAGTGTCATGTCAGTCCTTTTTTCGATTTTTGTGCGTACGTATATGGTTGTTGTGTCCAGTTTGGTGTCATGTTTAGCTGTACGGTCAAAACACGCGTCAATAACTTCACTTAATCACTCACATATCGTGTTCACACACTTTTTTTCTCTTTAAGTCATGCACTACTTTTAGACCGTATTTTAGGGAGGTCTTGTTTTTGTGTCGTTTTTTTTTCGGAGTAAGTCGTATGGTATCCTCCCATATTTTTTTTAAAAAAAAAATAAACAAGTTGAATTTCAAAATTATAGATTTTTAATAAAAAAAAAATTCTTTTTTTTTCTTTTTAATCCGGATGGGTTAAGGTTAAGTTTGGTCATTAAAGGTGTGTTTGTTTCGGTGTCACAGCACTTGGTCAAGAAGCAGGGGTAGATTGTTACGGTTCGAGTCAATACCTCAACAACCTCATATACCAAAGAAGCGTACAAGGAAACCACCTCAATCATCTCCACAAGATCCATCTCCAGTCTACTTTCAACCAATGGCCACTAAGGAAGACATCGAGAACCTCAACAAGACAATTAAAAAATTGTCTGACATGATGCAGACACTCACCACTAGAGTCAGCACAGTAGAACAAGACAATCAAAATAATTTCACTACCGCTGCAATGGACAAGATTAAGAAACAGATGAGCAAAATTTCTGAAGAATTCACTTATGTGGAACAGCCTGTCACCTCTTCGTCCATAAGAGACAAGCTTCCTGAGAAATTTTACACTGCTGACATTCCCAAATTCAAGCCTACTGATAATCCGCTTTTACATTTGAAGGCTTTTTCTGCAACCATGGCTCTTAAGGGAGTAGATGTCACACACTTCCCTACAGTGTTCCCTCTTTCCTTGGAGCATGCCTGTCAACAGTGGTTCTATTCTTTGGAATCCAAACATGTCGCGACCTAGGAGGATGTTGCTGAAAGCTTTATGAATCATTACAAATGTAACATTTAGGCCAAGACTTCTGAACGTGAACTCTCCATTCTTAAACAGAAAGAGAATGACGGCTTCACCACTTACTTAAGCAGGTGGAGGGAAACAGCTGCGCTCCTGGTGGATCCCCCCAAGGAGAAAGAAATGGTTCGCTTGTTCATTACCAATCTGACACATAAGTACAAGCAACACTTGAAGTTTCTGCCTCTGAGTACCTTTGAAGCTGTATACGATATTGGAATCAATATCGAGGACGAACTAATGAAGTCTGTTGGTAGCAACAATAATAACAGCACTTGGAAAAACAAGAAGAACGGCACTCCTTCTTCTTCGTCTTCTAAGCCCAATAATGCTACCAACAATATCAATATCAATGATGTGCTGGCCCTTAATGCTCCTCCTCAAAGATTCCAAAGGCAAAGGAGGGTTTACACGCCTTTGGGAATGACTTGTGATGCTGCT
The DNA here is from genome assembly GCF_001683475.1 of Chenopodium quinoa. Taxonomy (NCBI): domain Eukaryota; kingdom Viridiplantae; phylum Streptophyta; class Magnoliopsida; order Caryophyllales; family Amaranthaceae; genus Chenopodium; species Chenopodium quinoa. Next base: position 790,897 of record NW_018744572.1, on the reverse strand, counting down.
TATGACCGTTTTCATGGTCAAGGACTGATTATGCCAATTGGACCATTTCCAGAACCTCGACCAGAGAATAGGACCGCTAGCTATGACCCCAATGCTTATTGCAAGTTTCATCAAGGCAAGTATCATAACACTGAGAAGTGCTGGAGGTTGAAGGATGCAATCCAAGACCTAATTGATGCTAATCAACTTCCTGTCCCTCCAGGGGGCAAGAAGCCTAACATTCAAACAGGTCCTTTTTCTGATGCTTTGGCTATCACGGGAGATGAAGTCTCCTTTGATTCGTCGATACTCATTCAACCTGTGAATGAACCTCTGCCAGAAGTTGTATTTGTCTCGAGTTCTGAAGAAGTGAATGGAATTTGGGATAGTGACGATGAAGACGTCTATCTCAAGGATATAGCCTGCTCATCTCTTGGCACAAGTGAAGATGTTTGGGGGGACTTTGAGGTCAAGGTTCTCACCAGAAGTGGACGGTCCACCACAATCACCTCCACCACAATCATCCAATAGTTGATCCCATCGATCCTTTGAACAGCGATGTGGTCAAATAGTTGCAAAAGACCAAGGTGGAGATGAATGTATGGAATCTTTTGGCCAATTCCCACGAGCATCGAAAGGCTGTGATGAATGCTCTGGTGAAAATAGGAGTTGATGATGACATTACTCCTCAAGGACTGGTCAACTTTCTCACTACTGAGTTGCCAAGTACTAGCAATCTGATTTCGTTTTCTGACAACGATCTGCCCCTAGAAGGAGATCAACATACTAAGGCCTTACACCTCACTGTGGTGTGTAGGCAGATGAATGTTCCCATGAGCCTGGTTGATAATGGCTCTGCAATCAATGTGTGCCCACTCCGTACTGCAAAGAAGTTGGGCATAAAGAATCAAGAACTGACTCCCTCCACTCAAGGGATTCGCGCTTATGATAATACTCGTCATCAAGTCGTGGGTACTATCATACTGAACATAACTACTGGGGCCATTGAACGTCGCACTAAGTTTCAGGTGGTGGACATTAAGGCCTCTTTCAATATGTTGTTAGGACGCCTTTGGCTTCAGGAGCTAAAGGCAATTCCATCATCGCTGCACCAGAAAGTGAAAGCCATAGTTGGAGGGGTTCCAATTACTATTGATTCTTCTCCTATGCGCATTCAAGTTATCGACACTCCTATCGTCCATGTTGAACATGACGAAGAAGATAAAGATCTTTGGGGGTTTTCACTAGATGATGTTCTCGTGATTGAAGAGGAGCAAAAGTGTCATCTCGACTTTGATCCCTATTCAAACATCAATATCAATGCCATTCTGAAAAATCAAGGTCATTTCCCTGGAATGACCCTTGGACTCAAGAAGAAAATGGCTGAATCTTGGGGCCATCCTGGTGCACTCAAGAAGGATATTTTTGGCTTGGGATTCAAGCCAACAAAAGAAGATGTGAAACAAGCTTTATTGAAGATGAAGGCTCGCAATAATGCTCGAATCACGAAGACGGAAATGGCCATGGATCCATATCCATTCACCCTCAATGGCTAGTACATCAAAGAAGGGGAAGACTTCCCATGCTATGAATTCCCTAAGCCATTCGTCCACGATGGGATCCGTGAACCAGGATTCGAGATGTTCCTCGATTGTTAATTTGTTGATGAAGACGAAGAGCTCTTCACAACCGACAAGCCAGCTAGCCCGAGTTCTGATGATCTAGGAATCAACCTCCTTTTTGGAATGGAGAAGAATGAGTCTAAGCCAGTCTGCAATGATAACGCTGAGCTCGTCCAAGCTGACAATATTTCAAGGGGATGGCGCAAGACATTGAGGATCACTACGCCAAGGGGAGAGAAGTTGGAAATAACCGCTGGCGAAGGTCTTATGTTTGATGAGTCTGAGTCGTCTAGGTCCGAGTCCGAGTCTGAGTCTAAGTCTGTAGACGAGTCCGTAGAGTCTGAGGCCGACCCTCTTTCTGCTCTAGAGTTCAATCCTGAGTCTCTTGTTGAGTCCTCTCTTTCTAGTCCAAATAATTCCGGTGAGGTCGCAGCCGACCTTGCATCTCTTGATGTATTAGCCAATGAATTCAATAAAATGAGTACCTTTTCTTACGATGCGTGTCATTCCCTTAGCCCTGATCAATATTGCTTTGCTAATGATAAAAATGACAAAGAAATAATAAAAGCAATGGAAAAACACAAAAATAAAACAGCAGTTATCGAAGATAGAGAAATAGTTAACATTTCCAATGATACGACTGTTAAAGAAGTAAAAATTGGATTAACACTAAGTCAAGATGAACGCAAAGAGCTTATTAACTTGCTTAATGAATTTGTTGATGTATTTGCTTGGTCATACCAAGATATTCCAGGAATTGACAGGGATATAGCTCAGCATACTATACCACTCACCTGTCAAACAAAAGCTGCGCCATATGAAACCGGATGTGGCTCTCAAAATCAAGGAAGAAATCATGAAGCAGTTGGCCGCAGGTTTCATCAGAGTATCCAAATATCCAGAATGGATAGCAAATGTGGTTCCAGTTCCAAAGAAGGATGGAAGGGTCAGAATGTGTGTTAATTATAGGGATCTCAATAAAGCAAGCCCAAAAGATGGGTTCCCTCTAACTCACATTGACATTCTGGTCGATAACACAGCAAACCATGCACTCCTATCATTCATGCATGGTTACGCCGGATATAATCAGGTATTGATGGCCGAAGAAGACATGGAGTAAACCACATTCATCACGCAATGGGGTACATATTGCTATACGGTAATGTCATTCGGGTTGAAAAACGCGGGTGCCACCTACCAAAGAGCAGCTACAGCGTTGTTACATGACATGATGCACAAAGAGGTGGAGGTCTATGTCGATGATATGATTGTTAAGTCTATAGATCGCCCAGGCCATATTATTGCACTTCGCAAGTTCTTTGAAAGACTCCGCAAGTACAACATGAGATTAAATCCAGCAAAGTGTGCATTCGGAGTCACTTCAGGCAAATTACTTGGATACGTGATCAGTTCTCGAGGGATTGAAATAGATCCTACAAAATTAAAAGCGATCATGGCCATGCCACCGCCGAAAAATGAGAAGGAGATTCGATTTCATTGGAAGGTTGCAGTATATAAGTAGGTTCATATCAAAGCTCAAAGCAATATGTGAACCTATATTTAAGAAGCTCAAGAAAAATGTCCCAGTCACATGGGATGACGATTGCCAAAAAGCTTTCGACAAAATCAAAGAGTACTTAGCAAACCCACCCGTGCTAGCACCAGCAATACCTGACTTTCCTCTTCGACTCTACCTTACGGTCACAAGAGAAACGATGGGGGCAATGCTAGCACAAGAGATCGAAAGAAAGGAGAATGCAATCTACTACTTGAGTAAGAAGCTTCAAGGATATGAGACGTGATGCACACCACTTGAAAATTTGTGTCTCGCACTTGTGTAGGCCGCACAGAAACTAAGACATTACATGCTCACTCATACAGTGCATGTCGTCTCTAAGATGGATCCTCTCAAATACTTGTTCGAAAAAGAGACACTCAATGGCAGATTATCAAGGTGGATAGTCAATCTTGCTCAGTTTGACTTGAGATTTGTGCCACAAAAAGCCATCAAAGGTTCTGCGGTTTCTGACTTCTTAGCAGACTTTCCGCTAGAAGAAGTTGAAAAAGAAGACGATGAGTACGATTTACCTGACGAAGATTTACTCATGACCGAAGATGATAGCTGGACGCTCTATTTCGATGGAGCTTCAAACCAAAAAGGATGTGGTGTAGGAGTCTTGCTTGTATCACCCAATGAAGAGCACATCCCAATTTCCATGAAGCTCGACTTTGATGTCACCAACAATGCCGCAGCATATGAAGCATGCATTTTGGGGTTAGAAACAGCTGTCGCCTTGGGAATTAAGAAACCTAGAATCTACAGTGATTCTTCACTAATCATTAACCAAATCTCCAAAAGATGGAAAGTGAGAAGTGAATGTCTCGCTACGTATCAAGCTCATTTAGAAACTCTCACAGAGCAACTAGATGAAGTGGAATATACGTATTTGCCAAGAGAAGAAAAACAATTTGCTGACGCACTAGCTAAATTAGCATCAATGGTGCGAATTCCAACTGATAAAATCAGAATGCCACTGACCATAGAAAGAAGATATGAGCCGGCTTATGTTAACGCACTCGACGATGAATAAGAACCACAAGAAGAAGATGAAGAGCCATGGTATACAGATATCCTTAATTATGTGACAAGAGGAGAATACCCTCCTAATACTGATAAAAGGGCACGCCGTGCTTTGAGGCTCCTGGCCTCACAGTATGTGCTCATCAGGGGAGAACTCCACAAGAGAACTGCAATGGGAAGAAATATCTTATGCATAGCCAAGAAAGAAGCACATAAAACCATGGAAAACCTTCATGCCGGTATATGTGGAACACACATGAATGCAAAGATGTTAGTCCAAAAGATTCAACGACAGGGTTACTTTTGGACTATTATGGAGAGAGATTGTCACGAATACGTCAAGAAATGTATGAAGTGTCAAGTCTACGCAAATTTACAGCATGTTCCACCTTCGCTTCTCTACACATATACTTCTCCATGGCCTTTCTCCACTTGGGGCATCGACATCATTGGAAAAATAACACCAACAGGACAAGGGGGGCATGAATTCATTCTCGTAGCAATCGACTATTTCACCAAATGGGTTGAAGTTGCCTCATATGCTAAGCTGATGGCGAAACATGTAGCTCAATTCATTAAGAAAAATATCATATGCCGCTATGGGGTACCACATGAGATGATCATTGATAATGGAACACATTTCCAAGCCGAATGCGCGGAATTATTACAGAAATATCATATCAAGCATCACAGATCATCACCTTACAGACCACAAACAAATTGTGCAGTCGAATCAACCAACAAAAATGTGAAAACTATCATCGAAAAGATGACAGAAAATTACAAGGATTGGCCAAGTAAGCTACATTTCGCCCTTTGGGGATATCGAACCTCTGTTTGTACATCAACGGGGGCTACTCCTTTCTCTTTGGTCTATGGAGTTGAATCTGTACAACCAATAGAACTCGAAATCCCTTCTCTTCGAATCGCATTGTAAAGCCAATTAGATGAAGTCGACTGGATTAGAGCAAGATATGATGAACTAGTCTTACTTGATGAAAAACACTTGGTAGCTTTGCATCATGTCCAAATCTACCAACAGCGTATGGCGCGACATTTTAATAAAAAAGTCAAGACTAAGAACATCAAAGAGGGTGACCTGGTGCTTAAGGCACTTCGTAAAAATGTGTTAGATCCAAGAGGAAAATTCAGACCGAATTGGTTAGGCCCGTACATTGTTAAAGCCATCCTGTCTGGCGGAGCGGCACAATTGGTAGACATGGACGGTAACGGTTTCCACAATTTAACCAACTTGGATCAACTCAAGAAATTCTATGCCTAGTCGCATGGGTTCATGACCCAATAGAGCTACGTTTGGCCTGATTCCTTTTTAGGATACGTAGGCAACCCCTCAAGGGGGCCCGGCCACTTTAAAAAATAAAAATCCTCCCTCTATCGATCAAATATGCGCGTCGGTTCAGCATTGCGTCACGACAAAAAAAAATAAAAATTTAAAAAAAATTTAAAAAAAAAAATTTCCGCGACACGGGACATTCTACCGTGTCACGGTACAGTCCACCGTGGCGCGGTGGACCTGAGTGCAAAAAAAAAGAAAAAAGGAATTGCCGTGACGCGGGAATTTGTAACGTGTCACGGGATTTTTCACCGTGACACGGTGGAATTTCAGGTTTTCCGATTTTTTTTTTGTGACGCATTCGTTGCGAATTCATTGTTTATTCGAGGTTTTTTTTTATTTTCGTTCTTCCACTGCGTCCGACTTCTTGACTTGGATAAATAAATAATAAATAAAAGTCATTGTAATTTTTTTTATTTAAGGCTGAAATAAATATGCTATTATTATTGAAATAAATGTGACTACAATTATTTGCATCATATGCCTTATTTTAAATAAAAATTATAAATCATAAAAAGCAAAGCAATATCGATTTAATCTCTCTTCACTTTAGGAACATCCTTCTCTTGGTCAATTAGGTCGGCCTTCACCATTAATGTGTCTTTTGTAGCCCGAACCGTCACACCCCTAGTCGAACTTTCACCCCTTTCACCTTTCTTGAAATTCTTCGGTTGTTTTTCTCTATAGACCACCTTTTCCTTACCCTTCCCTTTCACATAATTCTTCTTTTTCGGCATTATAGGAGCCTTAATCTCAATCCCTTGTGTTCTCGGACCTAGACGATCTTTAGGAGGGGCTTTCTTATTTCCAAGACGACTCTTCACATCAGACTTGCGTGATCCGAATCGTTCCCTCCTACTTCTAGGGTTCAACCATGCCTTGTATGCACTACATAAAGGAGGAGGAGCTTGGTCACTTGCAGAAACGGTCCACAAAGGTCTTCCAATCCAGTAAATCTCGTACTTGTGAACGTTACTTTCATGCAACGATACTTCACGAGGACTATCGTTACAGCGTGGAACTACTTGTTCAAGTCCATACTGCCGCATCAGTCGAGAAGGACAATAAAAAGTCAGTTTTGAGATACTAGGAACACGGCAATATGGAGTATCATTCGTGCCAACCATCCTAGTAAGCCTCCACCAAGGCACCACCCAACGAATGGAAAATTCCCTCTTTGCAAAGAAATTTTTCCAATCTTCATACAACATGTTCGCAGAGTAATTCTTTTTCCGGCAGACTAGGTCGTTAGGACCATATTTTTCAACATCGTCGGGGGCTTCAAATAGTTCTAAACGCTCCATCAACCAAATCTGCAAAAAAAAAATTAAAAAAAAAAATCAGTCGTAAGAAAAATAATAAAAAATAAAAAAATAAAAATAAAAAAATAAAAAAAAAATTGCAGATTCCCGTGACACAACAGATTTCACCGTGTCACGCCAGACACCCACCGTGACACGGTGCCTGTTTTGTGTCACGAGGGCTACTCGGAGCGTATTCTTACCTGTAGCAGTACCAGAGAGCCCTTCCTAATGGCTTTCCGGTCAGCTTTTGCTTCGTCAAGACCACGAAATGTTTCTCCAAGGCACGTCGACATAGGAGATCTTCCAGATTCGACATGTTCAAGCACAGACGCTAGACAAGCATGTCCTACCCTACCGTTTGCAAATAAAAGCTTGCTAAACATGCAAAAAATATATGCCCTTCTACGATATACATGATAAGACTCAGAGATAGGGCGATTAAAATATAAATTTGCAAGTTTTTCTAAGTCTACCTCATTACCACATACAATTTTATTTAAATCTGGATCTGTTAGATTCAGATGGCGTTCAAAATCTTGGTAATAATATTCACGCAGGGTAGGCATGGCAATAAGATTTCTAGCAGGAAATCCAAAGATTGCACCGAATTCCTCCGGCAGAGGACAGATTTCATCATAATGAAATTTGAAACAGTGTGTTTCTTGTCTCCAATAATCTAATGTTGCCCTAAGAAAATCATGTTCAATAGCTACATGTCGCAGGGCTAGCAAACCCTTGACATGAAATAATTGTAACTCTCTTTTGTCAGCATTGGTCAAAGAATAAGACCAGTCGCGCAATGTATTATCAAAATTCTGAGACATGATTATTGAAATATAAAATTCTAAATTATTTTGTGTTTCGTAATTATGCATATCATGAATATACTGGTCCTATTTTATAGCAAAAGCACTCGAAACTGCTCAGAAATTATCTTTTCATACGCGTGAAACACAACGCTGCGGCGTACCGTGACACGGGAAATCCCACCGTGTCACGGGAACTTTTTCCGCGACACGGCAGTTTTTGCCGTGAACGGTGTACAATGCCGTGTCACGGCACCCCACACGTTTTCTTTTTTCATCTTTTCCCTTATCTATCCGGATTTTTTTTAGTATTTTATCTTTATCGTTTATTTTTCAGTTTTCTGAGAGTTTTATTTCTAATAAAATTCTTAACTTTTTTATTTTTATTATTTATTTTTTTATTATTATCTTTATTTTTTTTATTTATTTATTCATCACTTTGATATTTTATTTTTATTTTTTATTTTCTCTTTATCATTTTATTTACTTGTTTTATTTATTTTTAGTTGTCTTTTTATTTCTTTTTCTTTTGCGGAAGGTCGGTACCCTCCATTACTCCACTTACGTTTTTTGTCGCGTCATTAATAAATACACGATCACACACAATGAGTCTCAAGCACACACTAACACACAATAATAAACACATAAACTGTGAATAATGTACAAAAGAGTCATAATAAATAAACAGTGTCAAGTGTCATCATAGTATGTACAAATAAAATCCCTCGGTCAAAAGTCTCTACAACCAGAATCAGTATCATCTTCACCCTGTGAATATGGGTACGGTGAGCCAAAGAGTCCCTCCATCATCCGAGTACGGGGAGTAGTGTCCCTACTAGTCCATGTGACCCCAGTAGTAGTCAAACTCAAGGCAGGACCCATCAAACCGGTAAACGGTGTAAAATGATTCAAAGACGCGGGAATCGTCGGTGAAGGCATCGTCCCATACATTGGAACTGAGAACAAGCCCGACACTGGTGGAGGAATCCCAGACAATGGAGCTGAAAATAAACCAGAATCCACGGGAGTCAAAACAGACCCAAGCTTAGGTTGTGGAGGTTGTGAAAACGACTGCCGCTGCCCCTGACCCTGGCCCGGAAAGCGCTCGGAAGACTGAGGCTGCTGCCACTGAGCCTCCTGAAACGGCTGAGTAATTTGAGGCTCTCGCTGAGAATGAGAACGCCGGTGAATCTCAGGAGATCGTCTACCACGACCAAGCTCCTCCTCGTCCGAGCCTCTATGCCTCGAGCGCGAGCGAGACCTCCGTTGCTCCTGAAAGATACAAAATCAAAGGGTGTCAACAATGCAAAATAAAACAAATGGTAGAAGTGAAAAAAAAATTGATGAATGATACCTCAAGAACGTCGCTAGAACTGCTCCGACAACTCGCACCACGCCGAAGCTTGATGTTGCAGTACTTCAGGGCGTCAACCAACTTCATGAATCCCATCATCTCCGGGCGGTTAGGGTGAGGATAAAATGAAGAAAAGTCAGTAACAAGCGGTGTTAAAAGGATGAATAACGCATCAAAAAACTTACCGGCTCAAAGACCTCGGGCAGAGACTCCTGCGCCTGTCTGTAACCCTCTGGCGCGTCAGCAATATGGTCCTCAGTGATACCAATCAGCCCTGGATAGCGGACAGACTGAGGCGGAACCTCGATCCTCCCCACAGGGCGAATAGTCGTCTGAAAATATAATCGAATAATCAAGTTATTTGACTATTTAAAACAAAGACTAGTAACAAAGATCCTTAAAATAAATAATACCTCAGGAAGACGGGGTGGAGGAGCCAGAGAGGGAAGCAAATCCTGCGCATAATCACCCTCCATGTGCACAAGCTTCTGCCAAGGCAAAGTGTAGCACTCTCTCCTGTTTATCAACTCCCTAATCAAGCGCGAGTCCAGCATCGACTCTGGTGGAGATGAGGGCACCACAAAGCGACGCCTACAATTTGGCGACTCCACTGGGGATTATAGATTTTTCACTATAAGAATCGAGTAGAGGCCAATACGGGCGAATGTGACTCCATAACTCACTTCGTACCATCATCCCCGGTCCTCCTTTCGTGGTTCCGAACCATATGGAGTTAGTAATCTCATGGATTATGAATGGGGTGTAACCTTCACGGGTCAATCGTTGTTGCCTTCGTTGTCCCTTTATTCGTGGTTGCCTTTTATGATCCGTGAACGGTTTACAAGTTCCTTAAAAACTTGTTGGCGGCTCTCTACTTTCCTTGTCCCTAATCGTATTTTGTCAATTCCCACTTCCTATGAGGGCCTAGCATATTCACAACATGCTTTTTACGTAGGCGCACTTCGAGCGACGCCTACAGCTGGGAAGACTGAGGCTGCTGCCACTGAGCCTCCTGAAACGGCTGAGTAATCTAAGGCTCCCGTTGAGACTGAGAATGCCGATGAACCTCAGGAGATCGTCTACCACGACTAAGCTCCCCCTCGTCCGAGCCTCTATGCCTCGAGCGCGACCGGGACTCCGTTGCTCCTGAAAGATACAAAATCAAAAGGCGTCAACAATGCAAAATAAAAAAAATGGTAGAAGTGAAAAAAAAAATGAGCATACCTCAAGAACATCGCCAGAAATGCTCTGAAAACTCGCACCACGCCGAAGCTTAATGATGAAGTACTTCAGAGCGTCAACCAGCTTCATGAGTCCCATCATCTCCGGGCGGTTAAGCTGAGAACAAAATAAAGAAAAATCAGTAACAAGCGGTGTTAAAAGGATGAATAATGCATCAAAAACATACCGGCTCAAAAACCTCGGGCAGAGACTCCTGCGCCTGTCTGTAACCCTCTGGCGCGTCAGCAATATGGTCCTCGGTAATACCAATCGGCCCTGGGTAGCGGACAGATTGAGGCGGAATCTCAAGCCTTCCCACGGGGCAAACAGTCGTTTGAAAATACGATTAAATAATCAAGTTATTCGACTATTTAAACAAAGACTAGTGACAAAAATCCTTAAAAGAAATCATACCTCAGGAAGACGGGGTGGAGGAGCCAGGGAGGGAAGCAAGTCATGCGTGTAATCACCCTCCATGTGCACAAGCTCCTGCCAAGGAAAAGTGTAACGCTCTCCCCTGTTTATCAACTCCCTAAGCAAGCGCGAGTCCATCATCGACTCCGGTGGAGATAAGGGCACCACAAAGCGATCACCACTGTGCTGACGAACGACACGCTCCCCCAGATACCAGACAAAGCGTCCGGTACCAACCAAAACAGTGCGGTGCGCTGAAAGATGCAAGGCCTCGGGAAGATTAGTCATCCCAGCCCAAGGACGATACTGGACATCAATGGCAACCTGAAAACCATAAAACGTTGGCATGAAACACCGGAAATAACGTCAGAGAGAAATAACAGGCTACAAAACTAATTCTTACGCCAACAGAAGAGGTGCCTCGGCGTAGCAGCCCGCGCAGCGCAGAGACAGACTTCACCCGTGACTCTCCTCGATCACGCCAACTGGCCCCGACAGGGAAGTCATGAACCGCTCCACGACGCCGTCGAGGAGCCAATCCTGGGAAGTACTCGTAGAACCATAGCTGCAATGAAAAGTAATCTTTGAGCACATGAGTCGAACAAATTAAAATAAAACAAAAAGAGGAAAGGATCGTCACCTCTACGACTCTCTATAGACCGTAGACAGTGACGGGAGACTCGTCGTTCAGCTGCCTACAGCCATGACGAAACGACAAGAGAAGGTCGGCATATTTGAGGCTGGCCCAGCTAAAGGATCCTATCTCACTGATCCTGACTAAAGAAGGGAGGTAGCAAAGGAGTGTACGTGAACTCCTATCAGGAGAAAGAGTCATGGAAATAAGAATCAGAATGAAGATTCGCACTCGCTGCTCAGCTGATGTCTCCTCCATGTCAAAACCAGGAGCTAAAACCGAAGCTAGCTCCGATCGCCCGCTCCTAGGACCACCTCGAGACACCGGATGGGTCTTGATATGCTGAACGATCGGACCTAACAAATCGGCTGCCTCAGCCGCTCCCCAAGAAAGATCAGACATCTGTGCTACGGCCTGGTCAGTGAAGCGTAGGCCGCTAATCATGCTAAAGTCCAGAGGGGTCACTGTCATCTCCCCCCAAGCAAAGTGAAAGGTGTTGGTAGTATCCCAAAAATACTCCAATAATGCGCGAACGACTGTCGCACCGCAACCCCGGGGGCTGCGAAACCCTACGACCGCCGAATAAAAGTCCACTAAACCAGCTGATTCCCATAAGGCGTTCGTAGCAGGATCCCTCGTGATAATCTGGTGAAGTCGAGGAATCAAATCTCCGGCTCCTGAACCGTGGTGGCGAAGCATGCCGTCAACTATGCCGGCATGTGGACAATGAGAAACGTGGTTCTCACGACAGAAAACCAACTGGTCTGAAGTCCACAGAGGTGGAACCCACCTACCTCTACCCGTAGAGGCCCGAGGCTCAGACTCTAAGACATCGTCATCCATACCCTCGGGAATCGTGGGAGTGTCCTCCCGAAAAGCCTAACGCCGGCCATGGGTAGAAAGATCGCGATCCCGTCGCCTAGGCATGCTATTATAAAAATAAAAATCTAAATGCTTAGCATCATTTCCTAAGACATTTAGTTATTTATATCGAGTTGCATTTTAATAAAAAAATCTAAATGCTTAGCATCACTTCCTAAGTTATTTGGTTATTTATTGCATTATATGTTAAATTTTTACCTCAAGGCTAAAAATTGGCAAAATAATGGAATTATTTATAGTATTTAGTTTCTCCATGACGAACTAATACTATATTCTCCTAATTGCATGATACTATGTTCTCCATGACAATGTAGTACATACACAATACAAAACATGTCTCAAAATAGCACAAAAACAATAGATGGATGCATCATAGCATGTTTTGCAAGATCTACAACCAACATGTCATCATTTCAAGTGCAAAAAAAAACAACACGAACAACAAGGAACACCATTTACCCCAAGTAGTATCAAAAATGGTGATTTTGCTCAATTCTTCACCAAATCATGCAATTTTTGTCTCAAATTGCTCACAAACACACATATGCAAGTAAATTCATGGCAAGAATTTCAACATAAACCTCAAAATCAAAAAATCCCCAAATTGATTTTTAAGGGTTTTTCATGAAATTATTCACTTGAAGCAAGTTCGAGAAAAAAAATCAAAGGAAACTTACATAGATCCTTGTAGAGAATTGAAAATGAGGAAAGTAGCAAAAAATTAGAGCAGAATTGATGAAGATTTGAGCTCCAAAAGCTCGAAAAACCGTGAAGACCAGAGTAGCCGCTGCGACACGGTCACACTACGCCGCGACTTAGTGAACAAATGACGTGTCACGGGGTTAAAATCCCGTGTCACGGTGATTCCAAGGGTCGCCGGAGCTCCAATAAACAACAACAGCAGCACGGCAGTGAGCAGCGACGAATAGCAGCTAGCAGTAGCGAAAAATTAAAAAAAAAGAGGGGGAGGAAAGAACTGCAGAACTGCCGTGACACGGGATGTAACTCCGGCTGACGGAAGGAAAAACCGAACGCCGGTGAGCTGCCGTCGAGACACGGGAATCCGAGCAGTTAAAAAAAAATTGAGTGAAAACTGGAAAAGAAAGAGAAATGGTGAGTGAGCAAAATGGGAGAAATGGTTGATATTTAAAGCTAAAAGTAACCGTTGCATGACCCCGTTACCGTTCCACATTTTCTGTTATCAAGCAACGGTGTTCAGGCGCGTGGAACGAAGCGCGTGGAATTTTTTTGTGCCAAAAAATTCCCGGGACACGGGAATTTTTCCCGTCTGACGGCAAATCATCACCGTGTCGCGGGATGGGTCCACGTGGCACGGGGTTCAGGTTGTTGTCTTGCACATTTTTCGAAGCTGGCAGCGAATATTCCTGGTATTTTTTACCAAAGCTGCACGATTTTCCGCGCAAATTGGACAGTTAATTTTTTCGGTAAAATTACGCGGAAAATTCTAACTGACGGTTGGAGGTTACCAAAATTACTATTTTGCCCCTAGAAGCAATAAAGTCAATTTTTGTCGATATTATAAGCATCTAATATGGTCGGATAATCGACTTGAAGGTGTGGATCATTTGCGGCCCACGTTCGGGGATAATCGGACCATCATGCACTTGCAAATTTCAACGATCACAGTAGTCGTCGGCTTTCCTCAAGCATGGAAAGCGTTATCAGTGGATTTTTCTTCAAGTATAGAAAACCGCCAAGTCGGCTTTACTCAAGCATGGAAAGCGTTATCGGTGGATTTTTCTTCAAGTATAGAAAGCCGCCAAGTCGTCTTTCCTCAAGCATGGAAAGCGTTAACGGTGGATTTTTCTTCAAGCATAGAAAACCGCCAAATTCCTTTGTCGGCTTTCCTCAAGCATGGAAAGTATCATCGGTGGATTTCTTCAAGCATAGAATGACACCAAATTCATATTCGACTTTCCTCAGGCATGGAAAGTATCATCCGGTAGGTTTCTTAAGGCTTAGAAAACTACCAAACTCCTCAGTCGGCTTTCCTCAGGCATGCAAAGCGTTTCAACGAACGTTATTCGGTGGATTCCTTCAAGCATAAGAAGCTACCAAACTCATTTGTCACCGGTACACTGGTGCCAGATACGTATTCTATCCTTTTATTCTTTTATCTGTGGAATTAACATTTTTCTGCAGGTATCGGCGTATACAGAGTGATTTAGGATCGCAGAACGTCTCAAATCATTCTTCGTCCCTATCGACTACTTTGACTATCGTTTTCGAAACTAACGTTTCTACAAACTCAGTCAAAGTGGGGGCTTCTGTAGACACCTAAAAATGTCTCCCCAAAACCAAACCCGATGATGAACAACCTTTCACCGCCACTATTGGTCGGGTTCAGTATTTACTCCCGAGAGTGCTTACAAAATCGTATTTGATTATATTCGTATTTTTGAACAGTCCATGGATTAGTCTTGATGTTTAGTAAAAGCATAGTTTTAATTTCAGCCCAAATTTATTATTTAATTTCATCCCAAACCTTTTTTTTATTTTATTGTTTATTTTTGGCCCAAACCTTTTATTTATTTTATTTGCTTATTTTCTTATTTTAGCCCAAATAATAATAAATCAGAAAAAGGTCCGAAACTATCAATCGGAACTTAAAATGCTGAACGAAATTAGGGTTACAAACGTATTTAGACGGAAAAGCGGGCTGAAAATTCCCGCGCCACGGCAGGAATCCACCGTGTCACGGGAATCATTCCCGTCTGACGATGGGATTTCCCATGACACGGGAAACCTGCTGTGACACGGGAATTTCTATGTCCTTTCCGCGTAAACCCTTAACGCGTTTTCTTCCCCGTTTACTAAATATTTCCCGCGTCACACTAAAATTGCACCGTGTCACGAGAATGTTTCCTGACTGACGGTGGGACATCCCGTGTCACGGTACAGTTTGCTGTGTCGCGGGATACTTTTTTAGGGTTTTCGTCATTTTAGGGTTCCATGTGTTCCCTCAGCACATTTTCTCTATAAATACCCCCTCATTTCTGATGTACGGGGCATCAATTAATTCTCTAGTTTGTTCTCTCTTCTATGCTTTAGCCTAAACACTAGCCTACCCTTTATTCTTTCAAAATTCCTTCTTCAAGTACTCCAAGGAGTCCATACTTTACTCGTGGTTCTGTCCTTAAGCCAAAACGTGAAAGGTAGAAATGTTTGAGGGTTTGGCCCCAAATCAACTCTACTTTATTTAATTTAATTTAATTATTGTTTTATTATTATTTCCTTGAAGTTACTAACTCGTTTATTATTTTGTATTTGCAAACAAACATAATCAAAGTAAGAATTATGTTCCTTTTATTTCTATTATTTTTCTAACGATTTTATATTGTTGGAATTATTGTTAAATTGCTTCCAATATTAATGTTATTCTATTATTATTTATTGATCACAACATTGCATGTTTAAAGGGAATATATAATTGAAAATCACGCCTAATAAGATAATTTGGACGACCGGTTTAGGTTCCTTTTTAATCTTGTTATTAATCAAGTGATCACGATATTTTAGAATTATATGTTGCATTAATATTCAACCAATTTAGCGTAATAATAGTTTGGAGCGAATTAAATATTTTGTTTGCATGCCTTTGAGATCGCAGGAATTACTTTTCACTATAAGAATCGAGTAGAGGCCAATACGGGCAAATGTGACTCCTTGACTCACTTCGTACCATCATCCCCAATCCTCCTTTCGTGGTTTCGAGCTGCACGTGTCGCTAGACGCCAAGTCTGTCGCCAGTCGTGCCGTATGGTGCTGCAATCAGTTTTCCACGCGTTTTCATATTTTGATAAAATTTTAAGCGTGCGAGGGGGCAAAACTGTAATTTCCTTAAAACACTTCTTTTATTCTAACTAAAACTCTTAAAATTCAATTTATCAATGCTAATCAAATTAGGATTCAAAAGAACCTTCTAGAAGATTCTAGAAGACTATAATCAATCCTAATTGCATTATGAATGATAAATCAATAATAGGCCCTCCTCTAGGTCATTGGGTCGCATATAATGATCAAACCGGGCCCAGTTTAGTAATTTGGCCATAACTTCCTCATTATTCCTCGAAATTGGGCTTATAATATATCGTTGGAAAGCTCTTTTCAAACCCAACCCCACTACATCATTATTGGACCCTTGATATGGACCAAACTAAACTAGATTGGCTGTTTTCTTAAAATAGGTTTACAAAAACAGAGATAAAGAAAAGAAATAAAAACTAACTGCAACACTACACTTTCCACACTTTCACTTCATTCGATTATGATTCAACGTGAAAGGTACTCATCACTGGGTTTGGTTTTGGGGAGACACAAAGGGGTGTCTACAATCCCCAACCGACAATATTTCCAAATATGAATTGTCGCACATTCTTCTTAAACGACAATTTTTCCAAGATTGGATTGTCATCTCTGGCAAAGTTTCCAAGCGTGGATTGTCGTGCTCCTTCTCTATTTGGAAATTTTTCCAAGTTTGGATTGTCATCGCTGGCAAGTTTTTCGAGATTGGATTGTCATACACCCAATTCCCTATGGCAAAATTTCCCAAAGGATTGTCATAGGTCTCCACTCATCATAAATTTTTGCAAAGATTCCTCAACATGGATTGTCATTCATTTCAGTAAGTGGCAAATTTTCCCGAATTGGATTGTCGATCGACTCTTTTTTGGCAAATGTTCCAAGATGTGGATTGTCAATTGTGGCAATATTTTCCTAAAAGGATTGTCGCATAGCGTTGGCAAATTTCCAAGGTGGATTGCTTTCAAGAGTTATATTCCAAGATGTGGATAGTCGATCGTAGCAAAGTTCTTATGACAGATTGTTACGAAGCATTGGCAACTTTTCCCAAAATTGGATTTTGGCAAATTTTCTAAGATACGGATTGTCGCTTCATCGTGGCAACATTTCCAAGGATGGATTGTTACGAAGCATTGACAACTTTCCCTAAATCATATTGTCATACATCATACAAGAGTTGTGTTGGCAACTATTCTCAAAGAAGAGAGGATTGTCATCACCCAAAAATTGTCAGCAAAGTGCAAGCGAGCTTTAAGGATCGACAGGCGTTGATCTTCGGTAATTTTCTTCTGAATATTATCGCAACAATAGAAGATCTTTCAGGCGAAGCAATCTTCGATAGTTTTCTCTAGCTTGCAGAAGACTATCACAGCGGAAATTGGAGACAGTTACAGGCGTACCAGTTGTAATACCCCGTATTTTTATACGCATTTTATTTAAAGTATGTATTTTATAAAGTATTTAAATAGTTGTAATTATTTTAATTAAAGTATTTTAACTAATATTATTATTAAAGGAAAGTTTATTTAATTATTTTATTTAAAAGTTGGGGTTTTATTTTAGGAAAGTTTAATTTTCAACAAGTTTTATTAGGGAAGGAATTAGGAAAACCTGGAAGAGGGTTAGTAGAGAAGGGGTATAAATATCCCACTTATGAGGCAAATCAAACTTTGCCCAGAGTGGAGAAAACCCAAGGTAAACTTCTCACTCTCTCTTCCTTATTTTTTTTCCTTTTTCTTTTCCCCCTTTCCCCTTAAACTTTCGGTTTCCCTCCCTCACCACCGCTGCCAGCCACCGGCAGGCTGGTGGCCGCCGCTGCCAGCAGGCAGCCGCCGCCGCCAGCAGCCGGTAGCCGGTGGTGGCTGTCGCCCTTCTTCCCCTTTCCCCTTTTTTCGAACCTTATATAAAAAAAAAATTGAAGCTTTCTTGTTTATCTATTCTTGGATCTAAATATAAATTATGAGTTTGGGGGTTTAATTTTGATGTTTGATAATTGTAATTGTATGAATTAATTTTTAAATTTGGTTTTTAATTAAAAAGCCCCAATTTTTGAAACCCTAGGTCCTTGATTTATGAAAATTATGAAAGCATATGAGGAATTAATGTTTAGATCTTCAATTTAAGTGTTTTAAGACTAAATTACAGCAAGTTTTAATTAGAAATAAAGTGCTGGAATTTTATGTAGAGCACTTAATATTATGTTTTTGAAGGAAATTTAAATTACCCATTAAGTTGGACTTAATTAGAGTGTTTTAAATATAATTTCAGCTTATTCAAATTATTTTAAGAGGGGTTTTAGGATAGTATATATCGTTGGAAATTTGTTTAGAGTGGGTTTTAATGCTCTATTATAATTTTAATGTGTAGGAGACTTCGAAGTGAGCAATTTTTACTAGTCGTGACGATTTTAAGATCGTATTCATGGTACGTTCGCGTACTTAGCATATTTTGATGATGTAGAATCATGCTAGGTTTAATTTCAATCAATTACAAGTAGTATCATGCTAAGGTTTATGTATTGAATCGTGAATTATTGGTGTTGGTGATTGAATTGTGAAGCATGAATTACTTGTGATGGTTTATGGATTGGAAAATTATACTTTGGCATGATTATATAGACTACATATTTATTTATGGCATGATAGAGAGCATGTTTAATTAAACTAATTGTTTAATTATGTTTGGAATATTGAAAGGAAATTTTATTATGGTTCATATAATTTTTATTGACGCTTTAAGCATGAGAAAGGAGCTATATAAGTGTCTATGTACACAAGGAATAAATTGTATGTTGGTGCCTTTGTGCACTTAAGGTGTTTTAACACCGAGGTATAGGATTGTTGGCGCTTTATGCGTTTAAGGTGTCTTCGACACTGAGGTAGAATTAAAAAGGGTTCAACATTAAATATTATGTGGTCACTAATTATTCAAGAATTAAATTGGTATATTTGTTTGATTGAATAATTATTGTTGATTGACTTATTATGCCTTGAGAGTCATCACCAAGTCTAATAATATGTAAATAACGTAAAGTGAAAGAGATTACACACCAAAACTCTTGGAACGTATATACCTTGAGTATGAACATATGGGGGGAGTTATGTGACTTTACATTTGATCATAACTTCTAACGGAGTAGAGGACGTTGTATATTCCTTTTTTTTATGCGCTTGAATTCCGCCACCTATGTGTGGCACAGGTTTGTTGCTAGCACGGTTAGCTCCCGTGTCAGTTAACCCCAATTTATTGGGATATGATTAGTTGGAAACCCATTCTATGCGTAATCAACGCTAAATGAATTATTTAGTGTCTAGTTAAAGTGTCTTGTTGATTGTTATGTGTGCTTGTAAACAGGTGCAATGAGGTAAGTGTGTGTGATGATAGGAGAATGCATGTTAGTGTGTTTAATTACACTTATGTACTCAGCTTTGCTGATTGTGTGTGTTGTTGGTGTCTGGCCATGTCTTTATCTTGGCCCTACGATGATCCATTTTAATGGAGAGTAGTGGGGGCAAGTAGAGATACATTTTTCAGGTATTGAAGCATGTTCATGACGGGGCATGAGTGAAGAGAGAATCATGCTAGCTTCTATTAGAATATGATGTGTTTTATGCATTGAATATTTTATTATATTACTTTATGGACTAACACAAAAGATTGGTTGTTCGGTTTTGAATAAGGGCCTTAAATGGTTCCAAGTTGTAGTGGATTTTAATTGGCTTTGGTTTTGTTGATTTTCAACTTTATTTTCGTTGGGTTGGTATTTAAATCGTGTTATTTAAATAGTTTTGGTTTTCAAGTCTTCCGCTGTGTATCTTTGACAGTTGCCTTAGCCGTTTTCACGGTGGCGGTAATGTCTTAGATATTCCTAAAACGTATTTTAAAAGGAGTAAAGTGTACATTTAAAGGAAAGGAATTTCTAGGGTGTTACAAAGTGGTATCAGAGTCAGGTTGAGATTTTAAATTACCACTAACACGAAAACGTTTTTTTTTATTATGATTTAAACTTGGCCAAGTGCTAATTTAATTTTACAATGTCAATTTCATTCCGATTTTATTTTATTTTAAATTATTTCATTAAGAGGGCCGAATTTTTTTTTTTAAATTATTTCTTTTTTTTTTTAATTTAGTCCGAAATCTTTTTTTTAGGGACACTCGAAATTTTTTTTAGTGTCCGAAATTCATTTTTTTCTCAATTTTGTGAAGGCCGAAAGTTGGCCCTTCCTGATAATTTCAAAAAAAAAAAATTTAGCAAAATAAAATATTTTTAGTTTGTTAATTTTGCAGGGAGCAAAGGATTGAGGTAAGAATTATGTGTTAAAAGCTTTTATTAACATGTTGGTGAGCTTGGGTAGGAAAGGAAAGGGCATATAGGCTAGAATTTAATTTCTTCTCTGTGTGCATAGATTTATTTTAGGGTGTTCAAGAGTATAATATGACTAAATGTTTGTGATGAAAGCATGCAATATATGTATTATTTTATGTGATTCTTCAGATTGTATGATTGACCACTGAACTTTGTACCATTTATTTCATTTTATTTTATTTCTTTAGGGAAGGGAAATCTTTTCTAAACCTTTTCTCTACAGGATGCCAATCTTTCCTAGCAAGTTTACCCAAATGGGATCTCTCATAAAGAAAAATAATGAACACCGCTATGACTTTGTAGAAAAGATCAGATACTTTTGTTCCTACATGAGCAATGTCCTACGGGAGAAAGTTTATGACACCCCTGATCGTATTTCGGCAATGATTGTCCATTGTCTTCCAGAGGAGCCCCCTTACTTTGCTGTCAAACAAAGATTTTCTGATTTTTATCTCCCAGGAGACATCCCAAATTACCATAAGTACATAGACTATTATGGCCAGTGGTATCCAGACTATATTTTCTTAACCAAATATCTCGTAAGGGTGGAGAAAGTTTATTGTCAGCGCTTAAACCTTCCCTACCCTGACTACTACTTTGATAATCCAACAGAGAACAATCCTCCTCCAAATCAACAACCAGAAAATTCCGCTTCTTCTTCTTCTTCGTCGGGAGGGGGGGAATCCAGCAGAGAATGGAGACCAACAAGAGGGTAATAGTTCTCTTATGGACATTTCTGATCCAAACCCACCTCCAACTCCAATAATTATAGATATCTCATCGGACGAGGAAGAAGAAGGGGAGTTTATTCCTGTGGAACCTGAACCTGAATCACCTGAACCAATCGAAGAGTCAAATGATTCTAACTTCGATCCTTCAAGCTACAAGCAATCCACCGACAAAAGGGACAACGTTCGAAAGGATTAAATCTTATGACTTTCCTCACAAAGAGTTCATATTCTTTATTTTAAAATTTTTATTTGTTATTTCAGTTTTAGCAAATAAGTGGCATGACCACATCCGTTTTTGGAACACATTTTTTTTATTTTAATATCTTCAGTCTATTTTAATTAATAAACCATAATTATTTTTTGATAAATTTTTATTTATAAATTCTTTTGTTTTACAAATACTCCATTTCACACCGCTATTTGAACACGCAAATAATTAGATTTCCGTTCGTTAATATTAATCTCGTTTTAATCCCGATCAGGTTCTAAACTCCTCCGATTTTGATGAAAAGTAGTGTTTTTCAAGTAGAAATAACGTTTTAAGAAAGACTCACTACCATTGGTAGTGAGCACTACCCTCTCGTGGCCAAATTCAGCCTCTAAATACAATTTTTGAGCAGTTTTTTATTCCAGGCAATTATTGAAATGTTAATCACCATTCCAAGCAACTTATCTCAAAAAACCATTTATAAACCGCAAACGTCCATGGGGATTATTTTTATTTTATTTTATTGTGATGCCTTATTAATTGATGGTTGGTTAGCAATCAATATTAATTGATAGAACTACATTAAGGGAAATTTTAGCAATCGCTATCCCGAACTGTTAGCTTCACATTTTACTTTAGATGTTAAAAAGATTTGTTAATATATATGAGGGTGTTCATCTTGAGAGCTAAACCTAGCCATTTCTAATAGTCATCCTTGTCCTATATTCAGGAGAAACCAAATGGCAGGGGGACGAAGTTCAGGTAGTGGTGGAAATGATTTGAATGATGTAGTGAGACAATTGGCAGCGGTTTCCCAACAATTGGCAAGGAACTCAACTGGTAACGGGGATGCTCAAGGGGAGCTCTTCAAAAAGGTGGCGCAAAGCAAGCCACCAACCTATCAGGGCGAGCCTGATCCTGTGGTGTTCGAAAACTGGTTAAGGGAATTTTAGAAACTGTTTGGAGCTGTGGGGTGCCCTGAAAACTCCAAAGTAGGTTGTGCTACCTACTATCTGAGGGGTGAATCTGACCTTTGGTGGCAACAAAATGAGGCTACCATTAGAGCGTTACTTGGGTTCAACTGGATCAAATTCCAAGAAAAAGTGAGAGACAAGTTATATCCTAGCTTTTTGCAGAAGCAGAAGGCTGAGGAATTTTCAAACCTTAGAATGGATAAGATGACAGTTACGGAATATTACACCAAATTTATTGAGTTGTCCCGTTTTGCTGAAGGATCCGTCTCCACGGAGAAAGCAAAAGCTAGGAAGTTTGAGAGTGGGTTAACTACTGATCTGCAGTTGAAGCTGTGCGGGCAGGTATTTGAGACCCTGGATGAAGTATATGGAAGGGCCACACACCTTTATGCTCTGGAAGGAAAGAAGAAGAAGGAGCTAGCTGAGATAGAAGGGAGAGAGAAGAGGAAGGAAGTGGGACAAGTTTCTGGAAATCAACAGGGAAACCAGAATGGTTTTAAGAAGCAGAAGTACCACCATAACAATAACTTCCCCAATAATAATAATTTCCAGAATAATAACCGCCATTGGGGACGTAGAAACAATGGAGGGGCTAGAAACAATAACCAGGGGAATAATAAGAATGGAAGGTCTTACTTCTGCAAGAGGTGTAGGAATAATCACCCTGGGAAGGATTGTGAAGGCAATTTGGTTGCTTGTCGCGCTTGCAACAAACTGGGGCATAGGGAGTACGAGTGTTACTCCAAAAATGCTAATGGGAATAAACAGAACAACTATAACTCAGGAGGAAACCAGAAGAATTTCCAGGGGAACAACAACAATTTTTCTGGTAATAAGGGAGTGCAACAGAATGGGGCGAGAAACAGTAACACCAACAATGGTAACAGCCAAAAAAAGGGAGGAACTTTAGGGAAACTGAATGTTTTGAGTAGGCACAAGGCAGAGGCCACGAAAGATGTTATCACTGGTACTTTTTCTATTAACTCTATTCTTGTTAAAGTATCGTTTGATTCTGGTGCAACTTTCTCTTTTGTTTCTAAGGGTATTGTTTCAAAACTTAGGGATTGCTTAAAAATAGTAGAGGTAGTAGATTTACCTATAACCATCCCGACAGGTGGGGTAGTGAATTGTACCAAAACTTTTAGAAACGTGCCTTTAGAAATAGAGGGAAAGATATTTCCGTCTAACCTTATCGAGTTTGGGCTGAGCGACTTTGACCTTATCTTGGGGATGGACTGGCTAAGTAAGTATAATGCTGAGATTAGTTGTAGATCACAGAAAGTGAAGATGATCGCAAATGGAAATGAATCAGTGACTTACTGGATGGATGGTAAAACAAAGTGTCCGAGGATAATATCAGTGTTAAAATTAGCAAAGTACATGAAGAAGGGACATCCAATATACTTCTGCAGCGTTAGGGATATGAACCATGAACAGGTGGCAAATCTAGAAAACATAAAAGTGGTCAACGAATTTCTGGATGTGTTTCCGGAAGAGATCCCTGGGATGCCACCTAAAAGGGTGATCGATTTTACCATAGATTTGGTACCCGGAACAGCCCCATATCCAAGGCACCATATAGAATGGCACCTGCAGAAATGAGTGAACTAAAAGATCAGTTACAAGATTTGTTGGACAGAGGGTACATTAGACCAAGTGCCTCCCCTTGGGGAGCACCAGTTCTATTTGTGAAGAAAAAGGATGGAAGCATGAGACTGTGCATTGATTACAGGGAATTAAATAAGGTGACCATAAAGAATAAGTATCCCTTACCGAGGATAGATGATCTGTTTGACCAACTAAAGGGTGCCATAGTGTTTTCGAAAATTGACTTGAGGTCTGGATATCACCAATTGAGAATTGCCGATGAGGACATTCCTAAGACAGCATTTAGGACAAGATATGGACACTACGAATTTACAGTTATGCCTTTCGGATTGACGAATGCTCCAGCAATCTTTATGGATTTGATGAATAGAGTGTTTCATCAATTTATGGATAAGTTTGTAGTGGTGTTCATAGATGATCTTTTGGTATATTCAAAGGACAAAGAAGAGCATGCAGAACATCTAAGGACAATTCTGCAAACATTGAGAGAAAACCATCTTTATGCAAAATTTTCTAAGTGTGAGTTTTGGTTGGAGAAGGTAGCATTCTTAGGACACTTTGTGTCTAAGGACAGGGTAGAGGTAGACCCAGCCAAAATAGAAGCTGTTAAGAGCTGGCCGACACCCAAAACAGTATCTGATGTGAGAAGTTTCTTAGGTTTAGCAGGGTATTATAGGCGTTTTGTTAAGGATTTTTCCAAGATTGCTAAACCTATGACTACTCTAATGAAGAAGGACAAGAAGTTTGAATGGGATGAAAAGTTTAAAGAGGCGTTCCAACTCTTAAAACACAAATTAGTTACAGCACCATTGCTTACACTTCCAGATGATAGTGGACTGTATGATGTATATAGTGATGCATCAAAGAATGCCTTGGGGTGTGTACTTATGAAAAATGGAAAGGTGATTGCATACGCATCAAGGCAGCTAAAAACACACGAGGTAAACTATCCAACTCATGACTTGGAATTAGCCGCCATCATTTTTGCACTGAAAATTTGGCGCCATTATTTGTATGGAGTGAAATGTAGAATTTACACAGACCACAAGAGCTTAAAGTACATTTTCACCCAAAAGGATTTAAACTCTCGTCAAAGGAGGTGGCTAGAGTATACGACGGATTACGATCTAGACATACAATACCACGAAGGGAAGGCAAAATGTGGATGCGGATGCTCTAAGTCGTAAAACAAGTCATGGATTAAACTCGTTAGTAGTAGCTAATTAGTTATGCAGAGAAATGGAGAAATTGAATTTAGAAGTCGTGGAATGGGGAGTACCAGCAGGTATTCTTGCGAACTTGAGTATCCAACCAACAATATTCGACGTGATTCGACAGAACCAAGAAGGGGATGTAAAGTTGGATAGGATTCGTGAGAAAATTAAGCAAGGAAAAGCTATAGACTTCAAAATTCACAAAGATGGGAGCTTGAGGTACAAAGGTCAATGGTGTGTACCACAGAAATGTGAGGAAGTGAAGAAAAAGTTGATGGAAGAAGGACACAACACACCTTACTCAGTACACCCGGGAGGAGACAAGTTATATAAGGATTTGAAGAAGATGTTTTGGTGGCCTAGAATGAAAAAGGAGGTTGCTGAATTTGTAGCAAAGTGTTTAACATGTCAGAAGGTGAAAATAAAGCACAAGAGGCCTCAAGGGACTGTACAATCATTAGAAATCCCAGGATGGAAGTGGGATTGCATTTCAATGGATTCCGTGACTGGCTTACCTAAGTCAAGGTGTGGAAATGACACCATTTGGGTAGTGGTGGACAGACTTACGAAATCGGCAGTGTTTATTCCAATGAAAGAAACTTGGAAGATGGAGCAACTTGCTAAGGCTTACATCAAGCATGTAGTAAGGTTACATGGAGTCCCAAAAGATATTGTTTCTGACAGGGATTCCAGATTTCTCTCAAAATTCTGGAAGAGTGTTCAGGAAAATTTTGGTACCATACTTAAGATGAGTACAGCATTTCACCCTGCCACAGATGGGCAAACCGAAAGAACCATCCAAACCTTGGAGGAGATGTTGAGATCTTGTGTAATAGACTTCCAGGGAAGTTGGGAAGACAGTTTGGATTTAATTGAGTTTTCCTATAATAATAGTTACCATGCAAGCATAGGAATGGCACCATTCGAGGCTTTATATGGGAGAAAATGTAGAAGTCCGATTTATTGGAACGACATTAGTGAAACTATGATTCTTGGGCCTCAATTGATTGAGGACACAGTCAATCAAGTAAGGAAATCCAATCTAAAATCCAAGCAGCTCAAGATCGCCAAAAGAGTTATGCAGACTTAAAGCGAAGAGAAGAAGAATTTGAAATTGGCGATAAGGTGTTACTAAAAGTTTCACCGATGAAAGGAGTGATGAGATTTGGGAAGAAAAGAAAGCTCAGTCCAAAATACATCGGTCCATATGAAATACTACAAAGAGTAGGCAAAGTAGCTTATAGGTTAGCCTTACCTATGGAGCTTAGTAGAGTACATGACGTATTTCATGTGTCCCAATTGAGAAGGTACATCCCCGATAAATCTCATGTGCTACGACCCGAAACCATCGAGTTAGAGCAAAGTTTAACCTATGAAGAAAGACCTATCAAGATTCTTGACAGTAAAGTGCGTAGTACACGCAACAAGAGCGTTAAGATTGTAAAAGTACTTTGGTCTAACCAAGAATATGAGGAAGCCACTTGGGAGGCAGAGGATGAAATGAAAAAGAAATACCCAGAGTTGTTTTAGGTATGTAGAGTTACGGGGGCGTAACTCGTTTTCTTTAAGGGGGGTAGAATGCGGTAGAATTTCGCGCTTTTTCCCTATATTTCAGTTATTTTTGTGCTCTTTGCACGAATTTAAACAAGTATTTCGAGTATTTATGCTCTCAAAGAGACATAAAACAATAAAGGAGTGACAAAAGTACACAATACTATACATATTAAGGAAAAAGGTTTGAATTTCGTTCCCCAAGTTTCGGGACGAAACTTTTTTTTTAAGGGGGGTAGACTGTAATACCCCGTATTTTTATACGCATTTTCTTTAAAGTATGCATTTTATAAAGTATTTAAATAGTTGTAATTATTTTAATTAAAGTATTTTAATTAATATTATTATTAAAGGAAAGTTTATTTAATTATTTTATTTAAAAGTTGGGGTTTTATTTTAGGAAAGTTTAATTTTCAACAAGTTTTATTAAGGAAGGAATTAGGAAAACCTAGAAGAGGGTTAGTAGAGAAGGGGTATAAATATCCCACTTATGAGGCAAATCAAACTTTGCCCAGAGTGGAGAAAACCCAAGGTAATCTTCTCTCTCTCTCTTCCTTATTTTTTTTCCTTTTTCTTTTCCCCCCTTCCCCTTAAACTTTCGGCTGCCCTCCCTCACCACCGCTGCCAGCAGGCGCAAGCCGCCGGCAGCAGGCAGCCGCCGCCAGCAGCCGGCAGCCGGTGGTGGCTGCCGCCCTTCTTCCCCTTTCCCCTTTTTTTCGAACCTTATATAAAAAAAAAAAAAAAAATTGAAGCTTTCTTGTTTTAATTGAATCTATTCTTGGATCTAAATATAAATTATGAGTTTAGGGGTTTAATTTTGATGTTTGATAATTGTAATTGTATGAATTAATTTTCAGATTTGGTTTTTAATTAAAAAGCCCCAATTTTTGAAACCCTAGTTCCTTGATTTATGAAAATTATGAAAGCATATGAGGAATTAATGTTTAGATCTTCAATTTAATGTTTTAAGACTAAATTACAGCAAGTTTTAATTAGAAATAAAGTGCTGGAATTTTATGTAGAGCAATTAATATTATGTTTTTGAAGGAAATTTAAATTACCCATTAAGTTGGACTTAATTAGAGTGTTTTAAATATAATTTCAGCTTATTCAAATTATTTTAAGAGGGGTTTTAGGATAGTATATATTGCTGGAAATTTTTTTAGAGTGGGTTTTAATGCTCTGTTATAATTTTAATGTGTAGGAGACTTCGAAGTGAGCAATTTTTACTAGTCATGACGATTTTAAGATCGTATTCAAGGTACGTTCGCGTACTTAGCATATTTTGATGATGTAGAATCATGCTAGGTTTAATTTCAATCAATTACAAGTAGTATCATGCTAAGGTTTATGTATTGAATCGTGAATTATTGGTGTTGGTGATTGAATTGTGAAGCATGAATTACTTGTGATGGTTTATGGATTGGAAAATTATACTTTGGCATGATTATATAGACTACATATTTATTTATGGCATGATAGAGAGCATGTTTAATTAAACTAATTGTTTAATTATGTTTGGAATATTGAAAGGAAATTTTATTATGGTTCATATAATTTTTATTGACGCTTTAAGCATGAGAAAGGAGCTATATAAGTGTCTATGTACACAAGGAATAAATTGTATGTTGGTGCCTTTGTGCACTTAAGGTGTTTTAACACCGAGGTATAGGATTGTTGGCGCTTTATGCGTTTAAGGTGTCTTCGACACTGAGGTAGAATTAAAAAGGGTTCAACATTAAATATTATGTGGTCACTAATTATTCAAGAATTAAATTGGTATATTTGTTTGATTGAATAATTATTGTTGATTGACTTATTATGCCTTGAGAGTCATCACCAAGTCTAATAATATGTAAATAACGTAAAGTGAAAGAGATTACACACCAAAACTCTTGGAACGTATATACCTTGAGTATGAACATATGGGGGGAGTTATGTGACTTTACATTTGATCATAACTTCTAACGGAGTAGAGGACGTTGTATATTCCTTTTTTTTATGCGCTTGAATTCCGCCACCTATGTGTGGCACAGGTTTGTTGCTAGCACGGTTAGCTCCCGTGTCAGTTAACCCCAATTTATTGGGATATGATTAGTTGGAAACCCATTCTATGCGTAATCAACGCTAAATGAATTATTTAGTGTCTAGTTAAAGTGTCTTGTTGATTGTTATGTGTGCTTGTAAACAGGTGCAATGAGGTAAGTGTGTGTGATGATAGGAGAATGCATGTTAGTGTGTTTAATTACACTTATGTACTCAGCTTTGCTGATTGTGTGTGTTGTTGGTGTCTGGCCATGTCTTTATCTTGGCCCTACGATGATCCATTTTAATGGAGAGTAGTGGGGGCAAGTAGAGATACATTTTTCAGGTATTGAAGCATGTTCATGACGGGGCATGAGTGAAGAGAGAATCATGCTAGCTTCTATTAGAATATGATGTGTTTTATGCATTGAATATTTTACTATATTACTTTATGGACTAACACAAAAGATTGGTTGTTCGGTTTTGAATAAGGGCCTTAAATGGTTCCAAGTTGTAGTGGATTTTAATTGGCTTTGGTTTTGTTGATTTTCAACTTTATTTTCGTTGGGTTGGTTTTTAAATCGTGTTATTTAAATAGTTTTGGTTTTTAAGTTTTCCGCTGTGTATCTTTGATAGTTGCCTTAGCCGTTTTCACGGTGGCGGTAATGTCTTAGATATTCCTAAGACGTATTTTAAAAGGAGTAAAGTGTGCATTTAAAGGAAAGGAATTTCTAGGGTGTTACAGCAGTCTTCAGGCGTATCCCCTAGCTTGAGGAAGATCATAAAACAAAAAGAAGCTCTTTGCTCAGAGACGCGTGGACATATCATTCAAAGCTCTTTGTTCAGAGATGCATGGACATATCCAAAAGAAGTTCTTTTGTTCAGAGGCGAGTGAACATCAGCAACATCAAAACAACAAGATGGCATTCCCTAGCTTTTGGAAGGTTGTCACAACAGCAAATGCAACAAATCGGTAACTCCTAGAGACGTGTGCTCGACGGTGCAAGATACGCGTTTCTTAACTCTCTTATCTGTTTTAACTAACGCTAGTTTGTAGGTATCATCGTTATTTTGAATCATTCTCCATCCCTATCGATACTTTGACTTTTGTCTTTGAAACTTGTGTTTCTCCAAACTCAGTCAAAGTGGGGGCTTCTGTAGACACCCATTTGTGTCTCCCAAAAACCAAATCCAGTGATGAATGCCTTTCATGTCATTGATTATCGAACAAAGCAAAAGTATGAAAAGTCTAGTGATGAGGAAGTTTTTATTAAAATATCTCTTTTTCTGTTTTTGAAAATATTTCTTTTCTTACCCTATTTATGAAAAACGTGCATTCCATTTTAGTTTAGTCCATAATAAGGATCCAATAATGGTGTAGTTGTATGGGGCTTAAAAAGACCTTTCCAACGATGTATTATAAGCCCAATTCTGATGAATAATGAGGAAGTTATGGCCAAAATACTAAATTGGGCCCAAACCGGTTTTTACCTACGACCCAATGATCTAGGGGAGGGCCTATTATGATTTATCATTCCTAATGCAATTAGGATTGATTATGGTCTTCTAAAATCTTCTAGAAGGTTTTTTGAATCCTAATGTGATAAGCATTGATAAATGAGTTTTAAGAGTTTTATTTAGAATAAAAGAAGTGTTTTTAAGGAAATTATAGTTTTACCCTACGTATGCTAAAATTTTATCAAAATATGAAAACGCGTATAAAAATTGATTGCAGCGCCGCACTACAGGCTGTCGCCTGGAGACAGGGCTGGCGTCGCGGTGACACTTCTATCGCTTGGCGACAGGCTCTGTCGTTTGGCGATAGGGGCGTGTTTGGCGACAGCGTCATGTTTTAATCTTTTCGAAACTCTGATTCTTTTTTATCATAATCCGACTAATTTTCATTATAAATAGCCTCCTAAAACCTCCGTTTTCAATCACCAACTCTCATCAAGAAATTCTTGATATTCTCTCTCTCTCTTTTCTAAACTGGCCTTTTCTCAAATACAAAATTCCGCATTCACAAGATCTAGACACACCTAGCCAAGTTTGAAGTTACCTTTGCCCTAGACGTGAAAGGTTTGATTTCTGAGGGTTTGGTCCCAAATCTAGTCTAAACTTTCTTTAGATTCTTTCTTTCAATTATTTAATTTAATTATTTGATTATTATTTTCCTTGAAGTTACTAACGCGTGTATTTTTGTTATTAAAAAGAGATACGAGGCATCCAAGTAAGTGCTTTAATTGTTTTATTGATATTATGATATAGAAATCATGTCTAGGTTGTTATTTTGATTCCTAGTATCATGTTAGGATGCTTTTCTTAGTATGATGTTTAGGGTGACAACAATAAGTTCCTAGCATCATGTTTAGGGTAAAGAATATAATATCAATTATTATTTCTATGATGCTTCCTATTTTCTTCTCTAATGTCATGTTAGTATCATGTTAGGGTTAAAGCTTTGATATTTAATGTTTAGTGACATGCTAGGGTTTGTTATTAATCTTATTAGTATCATGCCTAGGATCTTGCTACTATTATGCTTTATCATAATTATGATTATTTTTATAATTATTATTAATATTGTTATTATTATGTTGCTTGATATTATTTATTGTTATTGCTTGATCACACCTTTAATGCAGGTTTAAAGGGGATTTGTACTTGTAATCACGCTTAATAAGATAATTAATAATCTTGTTTAGGATTAATTTGATTATAATTCAAGTGATCGCCAATAATAGTTTTAATTTGTTTGTGCATTAATATTCAACCAACATAGATAAATAGGTTTAGCGCTAACCTATTGATTGCATGTTAGTTAGAAACCGCACATGAATGCGAGAAGAATAAAGTAGAGGTCTATTATTAGGGAAGGTTCTTTCTCTTTTGGATTTATACCCGACAGGCTAAAGTCGTATCACCTAATCAAAAATAAATTCCTAAAATCACTAACTAATAATAGATAGAGAAGTAGGGTCGAATCCACAAGGAAACTGGTCTTTCTATTCCTAATTAATTGAAGTAATCTAAATTATCAGGTAACTAATATATTATAATTAACGGAAACTAAACTACGAAGATTAAGAATAAGGAGAAAACAATGAATAAAAGGCCTAGGGCATAGGTTCACCAATAAATAATATTCCAGGGTAAAACATAATAATCAATCATCAATGCATAAATTAATCAGATCATAAAGGGTTTTCCCTACGTATTACAATCACACAATTAATTTACCGGCATAAAATCTCATCTCTCGAATCTCGACTTAACCATTTATAAATTAACCTGCCTATTGAAACTAGACCTAAACATCAATTCTTATCTCTCGAATCTCAAATCAATATTATCAAACTCATGCATAAAAGATCAGGCCTAATCTAGTAACAGAGCATTAAATCAATCAATAGGAAATTAATCAAGCGTTGATAATCAACAACAATAAATTACCACTTCATATTATTTATGGATCCCCACAAACCCTAGAAATAGAACTACTCACACATAGTTAAATCTAAACTAATCAAAGTAATAAAACAAAACATGATCAAAGGAACAAAATAAATAACTAAAATTAAGAGAAAAGAAATCATTACCCAAGAAATCTGGAATTAAGAATAGAGTTAAGAACAAAGTATATGAGAGAGAGAAAATAATCTAAAAGCTAAGTAGAGAGAGAAAATCTATGAAAGAATTAAGAAAGAGTAAAAGAAGATACTAAACTTGCTTAACGGAGAAGTATTTATATTAAGCAAGAATCCTACACTAAAACAAACTTTAAACGACGCTAATTGTCTCCTAACAATAACACGCGCCCGATCGGGCGAGGCACTGCCCGATCGGGCGCGCCTTTTCTCATCAGGTTCGTTCCTCACGCCCGGCGGGACGCGATTCGGGCGCCAACCTTTCTTCCCCCGCTCGGTAGGGCGCGCCTCCGGGCGGTAGCTTCATTGGCCGGGCGGCACTCTTGGACCACTATTTGGACTTTGATTGGGCTCCAATTCTTGAGGTCAATCTGGATTTCCTCTTCGAGTCTTGAATACTCGGTCCAAATGCCCTGGTATCACATATATCGAGCCCTTAATCACTGGTTCGATGGCTCTAACCAGCCCTGGGCTATAGAAACTGGTCGTGCTTCTCCAACGCTCGTAATTGCTCCATAATATCTCGGGAAAATGCTCCAAAAGTGCAAATCCCTGCAAAAGTCAACCAAATCTACGAAAAACTAGAAAACACCTATTAGTAATAAAATTGGATCTAAAGAGCCAAAAACACTACTAATTATGACCAAGGGACGGGGGTAAAATACTATATAAAATAGACATATCAAACTCCCCCAAGACAAACCTTTGCTTGTCCCTAAGAAAAGATCTCATCAATGAATAAATAAATATGCTTCACCCCAAAAAGTAAAAATCAAGCACAAACAATTCAAGGTTAATCTAATAAACATGCTTCAAAGTCAACCAATCAAATCCATCCAATTACCCTTCCTCCCTAACAATTGTCAAATAGAGCAAACCACAAGAGCATATAGAATTTAAGACTAGTGCTCACACACTCAACTCTCATTTATGTGGCGAGTCACTACAAGAAAATAACCTTTTCGTAGCGATTATTTTAACCTTTAGTATCGATTGTAATTGCAACAAAAAGCTTTCCCAATGAATGGTCATTCGATACAATATCCCCCGTTGTCTTAGCCTTTAATAGTGGTTTTTAATATCGCTGGGGTTGGCCTTAATAATCGATATGAAAAACTACATTCAATCGTGGTGATTGTTGTAGCGATTACAATCGCTATGAATGTTTTAACTCATTTTCTTCAAAAAAAAACATGCGTAGGATCTTTACAAGATTCGAACATACAATCTCAAACTCTTATATTAAATGTTTCATTAATAAGCTATGACATATTTTATGTATTCTTTGTCAAACAATATTTATATATCTAGTGTTGAAAAGGCCTTTCGTATCGATTTTTAGGATTTAGTGGCGATTGTAAATGTTACGATTTCTCAAAATTATATAAATGTGTAAAAATAGGGTTGATATGTATTATTATGTTTTCTGTATCGATTTTATATGGGAAAACTATTGCGATTGTAAAAATGATACGACATCCGATCCTTAATTATTTCACAAACATACTTGCATATTGTAACGAATGTACTATCTCTACGAAATAACCGCTACGAAAAGAGATTTTTCTTGTAGTGAGTAAAGGATGTACTCGATCGCTCTCCAACCAACCCATTAAATGTGACCAATGCCCTCCCAACTCACACTCTCGTGTGTTTAAAAATATGTACGCTCAACCTGCTAGTCGACTCGAAATATGTCAAATCATTCTTTGCATTGATAAAAAACTAATTCCACATTCACACAACTCTATGTACACGGTCGGAAGGTCTTTTAAGCTTGTTATGTAAGGCTAGGGTAAAGGGTAGGAAATATTTGGGAAAATGTGAGAGTAAAGCTATGCTTAAGGGAGGAAATCCTAGTAAAACCCATGATCAAAATAACTAATGATCAACATCTCCTACATAACCGACTCTAACAAAAATCCACCAAATATACTCCAATCATAAACAACAATTCCAACACTTACAAATTTCACTCATAAGATATAATAATGAAAAACTGGAGTGAATAAACAAACTTTATTTTCCAAACTTGAAAATTTTCATTGAAACTCAACATCTAAAATTTTTTCTTTCTTTTAATCAACCTCCAACTAGAACATTTGAACATTAAACAATTTTTTTTCTTTTGCTCTTTTTTTTCTATTGAAGTTCACTTATTTTTTCACTTTTTTCCATTTTTTTCCTTGAACTTCTTCTCTTTTTTTTTCATAACATCATACTTTATTTTTTTCTCTAGAAGATATAACTTTCAAACTCATCAAAAATAAACATGATCAAGAACAAAATAACTTCTCAAAACCCACCCAAATTGTGCAAATAATAAGCACACTACAAACTCCCTCACCTCACTTACTAATAGCTCCCCAAGCCAAGCTTGGGACTAGTAACCAATGGGGAAAAATAGGCTTTTAATGTGGCTAATACACAACAAAAAGTCAAGGCAACAACATGGGTAGCAAGAAGGGAACAAATGTATCTACAATCATCTGAAAGCCACCTAAAAGAACAAATGTCTTCGTCCTCCACAATGTGCATAATATTGGGTCATATAAACATTACTTATAGTTGCAAACCAATTCTCAAATTCATTGACATACCAGGAACTAACACACACTCCTAACCAAATCAACTAGTCAAGCACTATATTCACAAGCAGTTGGGCAAAATTGACGCATGTTAGGAAATCTAAGCAATCAAACTTCAAATCATGATCAACTAATCCACAATGCTTATCATAATATACGAAGAATCAAAACAATATTTTCCAAGTATGGGGCATAGGGAAGCATGATTTATAATTCATTGGAACGTATTTTTGGATTTTTTATTTTTTCAATTTTTTCTGTATTTTTCAAAAAAGAAAGTAATAAAACTAACCTAGAAAGCAATAAATCTAAACTAAGAAAACATACCAAAAACAAAAGAAAAGAGAAAAAGAAAGATACCAAATCCAAAATCTCCCCCAAGCCAAAATTAGACAATGTCCTCATTGGCTCGGGAGCTAGCCTAGCATAGCTAGTCCTCATCATCCTCATCCATGGAGCTGAAACCTCCACCTCCACTGCCACCTACACCACCTTCACCAGAAGAGCTACCACCAATATAATCATCATGAAAACTCCCCCCTGCCGGTCCCCCAAAAGGAATGTCCTGGCCATACCCATGGAAGGCAGAATAGTCAATATAAATACCATGGGCAGTGGGATCCCTATCGTATCCCTGGGGTTGAGGCTGAAACCAGTCAGGGTAAATAGCATCGTCGAGAATGTCGCCCCAACGAGCATAATCATCATACATAGGGTAGAGAGCTCTACCCTGGTTCCTCTCAAGGTACCCTAACCTATGGTCAATGGAGCCTACCATCCTCCTAAGGTCAGTGTGAGAATGCTCGATACGGCCTAACACCTGACCTATACTCTGAAGGTCCCAAACTTGGTCAGAGTCAACATGGGGGACGGAGTGAGACATGCGAGGTGGAGAAAACGCTACCTCAGGCTCAGGCTAGGGTGGTGGAATTGGTGGTGGTACAGGTGGTGCTTTCCCCCTTGCGTTGGCAACTAAAAGGTCGTACGTGTAGGATGTTTTCCCGAGGGGAAAGGCGGTCAAGTCAGGACTAGGTAGGGAAAAGATGGGGAATGGCTGCTCGGTCCCAGTCCTAATACACCAGTGGGGTCTACTCACTATCCAATCGTACCCAATCAAACTCCTCAAAATACCTAGCAGTCATATAGGTATCCGGTCCACAGTTGGTCATATGGTGGGTTCCACTCTCAACAAAACCGGCCTTTTTAACCGCTATTCTAGTGATAAGGCCTCTTATACGAATAGGGGTACGAGACTGGGTACTGTTTATGGCATGTCTGCTCAGATGGTGGATGATGTATCTACCTAGTTCAGTTTACCAAACCCATACACATAGTGTCCTATAACAGCTAGTTCGTTGGTTTGGGCGTTATGAGGCTCGTTCCTACCAAGAAAACACAAACCCGCAAATCTTTGCCAGATTTTTGGGATAGGGTGATGGATAGGTTTTGTACTAGCATATTGGGGGTCGGGGGTAGGTAAACCAGTTAGAGCATGATAAATATCACCCATTTTGTAATC
This sequence comes from Chenopodium quinoa, assembly GCF_001683475.1. NCBI lineage: Eukaryota > Viridiplantae > Streptophyta > Magnoliopsida > Caryophyllales > Amaranthaceae > Chenopodium > Chenopodium quinoa. The sequence continues at coordinate 754,493 of NW_018744572.1, read as the reverse complement.
AGCATGCCATTGGAATGGTAATTCAGAATTCAATTCAAATAATTTACAGAATTCAACAGATGTCAAACTAATATTCCTATTGTTTAACCTAAAAAATAAATTCGGTCCATTTCTACTATTTACAACTTTCAAAGAAGACAAAAATTCATATGTTAATTCACGGTATGTAGGATAATGCATGTCAACGAATTTTCTCATTCCTATATCATTTAAAAATTGTTTAACAAAATCATACAAACCATACGATTCAAGAGTAGGGCGGTGTAACCACCGTGAAGGAATTACCTCGCACCCGGCAAGGTGTTCTAGTCGTACCTTTTGCTTCTGGCTAGCAACTCGGATCGTTGGCCAGTAGGAGAGTTGCAAATCTGGATCGTACTCCTCCCTCGAACTAGAACTCCTACCGAAAATTGATCGAGCCTTCTTTGAAGCCATAGTATAAAAATGGGTATATATGAAAAATATTTGAATGAAATTTGAAAATTTTTATATAGGATTGTAGAGGATAAAGAGAGGATTAACAATATGTAAAAATTATTGGATTTAGGTAAGAAATGAAGAGAAGATCTTAGAGAGAAGGTAGAGGTTTTAAGGTTTTAGAGAGAGAAAGTTATGGAGGAAAAGAGAAATGAAGTAAGAAAGAAGAAGGAAAAAGAAGAAAAGGGTGTTTGGTGTCTCGCGCCCGGTCGAGCGGCCTATCGCCCGATGGGGCGATCTGGGTTTTTTTTTATTTGCTGCTCTCGCGCCCGGTCGGGCGATTGCCCAAATTTCCTTCTCCTCTCGCTCCCGGTCGGGCGATCTCTCACGCCCGGTCGGGCGCCCTTCGCCCGATCGGGCTATCGAAAACGTCTGTATACGTCAAATTTCGCGCCCGATCGGGAGAAAACACCCGATTTTCTAACCTCGCTCTCGCGCCCGGTCGGGCCTGAGGCTAATTGGACGATTTTTTGTTTCTTTCTTCTCTTCAATTTTTGGCTAACTCTTTTCCTTCAAACCTGTACAAAAACTCATAAAACTCATCAAAATTCCCTCCTCTCTCCTTGCATAAGAAAAAGAAAGAAAAACTAGTCTAAAAAGCGTTAAAATACGGGTTGCCTCTCGCAAAGCGCTGGTTTATCTAGATCCCGCACGACCTTCTTACTAAGTACAAGAACTAGGACCCATGACCTAACGCTTGGTCGGGTGGTTTCTCACCTGGTCGAGCGGTGTTTAGGCCACGACGCGGCTTCCTAACATACCCTGTGGGACGCCAATTCACTTTATCTGGTGGATCCTCCTTGACTTGGATTGGGGGCTCTTTAATGCTACGCATTAACGATCCCTCTTCGATTGAGGGTTGCTTCAAATTATCATTACATTTAGCACTTGCAACTCGATCTGGCGGAACACTTATTGTAGGCTCAGTTTCCACAACTTGCTTGTTTGATTCAACCTTTTCATCCTCAAAGCCAAGACCGACAGTGTAGAGGGCTTTTTCTATTGCATCAACTTCCTTCTACCATTTTTCTATCTCATCTGTAAAGGATGCAACACAAGATACCGCCTCCAAGGGATCTTTTACAAGAGCTTGGGGTTTGTTAGAACAATTTTGAACCACATCAACACTAAAAAAGTTCTCCTCTGTGATGAGTGACATTTATGTCACTCTTAGGAAGTAATTTTAGAGTCATTTTCGTGTTTATTTTCTCTTATTTTCCCTTTTATTCTCTTGTTTTCTCTTTAATAAGGTTTCTAGTTTATTTCTTAGTTTTGTCATGTTTTAGTTCTTTTCGTAGTTTTTATTAGAATTAGTTTATTTTCGTATTTTATTTGCTTTTGATTTGTTATATTTTGTTCTTTATTTTTACTTGAAAGTATTCTAATTTACTTTTATTTATTTTAATTAGTTTTGAGTCTATTTTATTTTACTTTATATGCTTGTATAGTTTTTGTTTAATTTTTGTTAGTTTTTTCTCTATTTTCTATTTTACTTTATTTATTCCTAATTTATTTATTTCATTTTTTATTTGCCTTGATTTCTCCTCGGTTTTGTGTTTAGGGTCCCGGGTTTCATGTCAAGTAAGTTCGGAGTTCGGGGACGAGTAAAAGTGGGTGCCTTTACTTTGCTGGCTGCTGCCCACCTCTTATGTAACACCCCGTCCTTTTGGAACTGGAAGCGTTAGCGGAATTACGCTTGAACGGGAGGCTACTTAACTTCGATTAGAAAAGTCAACCTTAACCTAGGTTTAAAAGTCAAATTTAACTTATTCACACATCCAAATTAAGTTGTTTAAGCTAAGCGCAAACTATGTGAACAAAAGAAAATAGCAAATAAACTTTAACATGGACAAATCAATTACATTCAAAAGCCAAGGGCAGAACAACCCTTATCGGCCAAACTAGACTAAATTCAAAATAATTAAACAGTCAACTAACAACAAAGGCATACAAGCCTAAAAGTTAGGTTCTAAACTCTCAATCCCCAACCCAGCGTCACAGATATCAAATAAACAAATGAAACCTGCAAATTATAACAACGTTCCACAATCAGTGGGGAGCAACTAGCAGTTCTCCCTCAAATCAGAAATAGAAGATCTTAGACTTAAATTAACAGAAAGAAACATAACCAAAATCAACTTGAAAACTCAAATGAAATCACTTAAAACCATCAAACCATACAAACAATGAAATATTTCAAAATAAACTTAAAACAGAAATATCAATATTAAATCACTCAATTTCAATTATAATAATATATAGACTTCAAATAAGTAATAATTTATTAGTTTAAACATTTCAAAACCAAAACCTTCAAAACAGTAGAACTGGCATGGAGGGAACGCTAGTGGCCTCGCAATCCACTTCCTAAGATTTGTCAGGACGAACCCCCGGTCATCTCGCAGAGACCGTGTCTAAGATTGGCCAACTCCCGGTTATGGGTAGATGCCTATAAGGTCTTACACACCCCCGGACGACAACAATTAACCCAGGTTGAGCTACCTAAGACTCGCAATCCAGGTAGTTAGCATGTTCATTAACCATCGGGAAGCAACTCGGCCTCACACTCGACTATGGCCCCACACACAATTCAAAAATCACTTAAAATAGATAATACAATATATTTCACTCAGAAATCTGCAGAGAAGCCAAAAATGGTCTTACTCTCAATTCAAACTGCATAAGAAAATCATATTTCTTAAATTCAATTGAAACTCCCTTTCAAAACACACTTCAACTTAATAAAACACAAAAGGTATCGTCTGAGTTTGGGAATATAATTAATTATCGAAATTCAACAATTAAGTGCATTCACAACTCTTGGCAAAGTGATGCTAAAGATAGTGTTATCCTTCTCTAAAGCATTACGACGTCGACAATACAATTACAACCCACACATATTCAAACACACATAGAAATATTTCACTTTAGGGGTTTATAATACCCAAAAATTCACACATCACTTATTAACATATAAATTCAACTAACATATAATAGTTATAATAAAAATCCCATAAATTCATTTTATTAAACAACAAATCCAAACTAGAATTTCATAAAACAACCAAAACAGGACAGCAACAAGTAACTCCGAAAATCATCATAAAAACCCAACCAAACATGCTTAAAATGCAAAATAAAAATTAAGGCATATACATACACTCATTAGGCATCATATAAAACCATTCCAGACTTAAAATTAAAAAGAGAACATGACAAATTAAAGTCATATTTACAGCAGCCCCTACACTAATGTAGGGCAGTACCAATTATACCAAATCACCCAAAAACCCACCTTAAACATGAAACTAAGCTTAGCCCATTTTAGTACACTCTAAAAACACAACAGGCAATATTAAATATGCATTTGCGCTTAGAAATCAAGGAATACACAATTGAAAATCACCATCCTTCACACGCCTAGCAGATTAGGGGCAGCAGCTATGTTGCACTAATTTAGGCACTTTAAACTATCTTAAATTATATAAAATCATGCTATATCAATTTAGGTAATATCCTAACATGATGCTAATTCAAATTAGGCAATAAAATCAATCAAGATAATTAATTTAAGACCTAAGAAGATATACTAAACATGCTGTCAGCAATCCAAGAGTTTAGAATATACATGCTCATAAAAAGATAGAATTTTGCATATAAACATGGAATTTCGCTATGGTATAAACTCCAAAATAATCCTAACATGACAACCTGGAAGATATATTCAATTGGTCACAAATATAAGATATATACATGCTCATAAACTCAATCTAACATCACGTTCTTAATTCACGTTGGCAGCACAACTTGTCTCACAAAATCAGTCATTTTGAGGCCTTAAACACCTCCGAATTTTACCCATAATATATCAAATCGGTCGTAAAACAATCCTCTACAATAATATGAAATATAGTCATTGAAATTAAGGCTTAACCATGACCAGAAAGAACTACAGAAACAGCAGTCTCACACACACACATCAGTCACGTACATCATACTTGTAAGCCCCAAAATCATGTTATAACTTGATTAAAACACATCAAAAACATCATAAAACAATTAGGGATTGATAGTAAATCAAACTAGGCATGAAATTCATGTGTTAAACACATAAAATAGGGCCAAATCCATTCCGAAACCAGACATACTCACTACATACGAAAATTGAAACCATTCCTAACCCTAACATGATTTCTACCCATCAATTCAACCCTAAAACCTAGCATTTCTAATCTAAGGGAAGAAAGGCTAGTTACCTTGATATATAGGCCACCAAAACCCAAAGAAAAGGAGAGCAACACCGCACACAAACAGTAGCAATCACACGCACAACACCCACCCAAACAGTCTTGTTCCCTTGCCTCGTTTTTGCTTGTTCTAGAGGAGAGATAGAGCACGATTTTGGCAACGATTATGGCAGCAAGTTAAGCTTTGATTTCCCCTTGATTCCCACCTTGAATTCCACGAAAAAGATGGGGAGAAGAGGAGTGATTTGCTGCATCTTTTGGGTGGAGAAAACTGACTTCTTTGTACGTGAAATGAGAAGAGGAAGTGAAAGGGTTTGGGGCAGTAAATTGTTGGGTTTAATTAGGCTTAATGAGGGTAAATATGGGGGTTACTTTGAATTGAATTTGAGCAGTAATCAAGCCTTGTGGCTGCCGTGAAAAGGGAGAGAAATTGGGCTTCAAATGAGCTTCAAATAACCCTAACTTAAGCTACACTTATGGGCTTGATTGAAGGATTAATGTAGGCTTAAGAATGGAATTAGGAAAGCTAATAAACAAGCTTATCCTAATATATTTAGTCATGGAAGTTTTGAGCAAAAACCCGACCAATATATAAATGCTAGTTGACCCAAAATTAGACCAGGAAAGGAAAGTAACGGACGGCATTTTAAAATGCGTTAAAAAACAACAATATAGATTGTATTATTGATATCTCAATAATAATAATGAAAATAACAATTTAAATCACAATACAAAAAAATATTTATATATAGGTCATATGTACCAAAGAGCAACATAAAAGACGAAATGCAAAACCAATAATATTATTCATTTATAATGACCTAAATAATTAAAGGACATTGTAATGAGTTTTATAAATATAAAATAAAGAATCATTTATAAACAATATCAATTCGATAAACGAGTTGACGGAATCACCCAATACCACTTTACTTATCGATATTGATACAATTGAACGTAAAACGTCTTAAAAACCCTAAAATCATTTTATACATATAGAATTGACACTTTAGTCAAGGAATCAGCATGATGACCTGTATCAATTTTAATAGGTTAAATATCTAAATTGACACTTAAACTTAAGGAATCACCCTTTAAAGCTAATATCAATTCAGATAAGTCAAATACAGTTTGAAATGATTAAAACTCAAATATAGAACCCTTTTAAATAATAACTTTCAAACGTTTTGTCAAAATATTATAATTAGGGTTTCAAAAGCTTGGGATTACCCTTATATTAAAATAACGAAATCAACATTTCAATTTCGAAATTGATATTTAAATTAGAAATTAGGTTTACTAGGTTTAAATGCACATAAAATAATGGTTCAAAAATACGGGGTGTTACATCTTATCCATCACCCCACCTTCTTAACCTCCACCACACCAATTCCCCTGCTCCCTCACGCACCTAGCAGCAACCCACCACCAATCCGCAACAACACCACCTACAACCAATTCCCCTGCTCCATCTCCACCCAATCCACGTACCTGCTCTCACCACCTCTCACGACCACAACCAGATCCCCACCTACCCAACAACCATCGCCACCGCACTCACCTCCAATCTACCACCAAAATCACCACAGTGCCACCACCATTTCACACCAACCCATTAGCCCCCGAATTCACCAGCACCAGCCACCTCAATACACCTCTCCGGGCAACCACCAATTACCAACCAACCACACCATTGCTGCCTCCTTCCACCACAATCAGCCATAAACCAACAGCTAACAAACGGCCACCTGCTCAAACCCTGCACTACCGTCCAACAAAACCCACAACAATCAACCAATTCCCCTGTTCCAATTCGAACAGCAGCACCTAGCAGCCGCACCATCATTCTCAATCACCAACAGTCACAGCCACTTCACCACTAGCCCAACATCAATTAAAGCAGCAGCCGCGCCAATTCCGACAACCACCCTACCAATTCGCGCAAGAAATAGAGCAAAATCAGAGGAAATTACGAATTATCATGGTTCGGGCAAATTGTTGAGGAGTTCAATCGAAATGCAAAAAGAGTCAAAAACATTAGAAGTTTTCTAAATTGAGGAGGTGTGTTCGAACACACCCATGGTTCGACCGAACCAACCCCGTAGTTCAGCCACACCAACTCATGGTTCGACCGAACCATTTCACGAGCTTCGCGCGTGATAATTAATGAAGATCGAACGGTTTTTATTTGATGCTTGATGATAAACAAGGAGGATGAGCGGTGACGATTTGATGATGATGGTTAATGAACGGTGGTGATGGTGAGGCGCTTCAATGGAGTTCAAAGCAGCCGAAAAATCGAAGAAGAAGAGTTGGGGTCTGATTTCTTATTTCTTTCTTTTATTTTTATAATAATTAGTTTCTTATTTTATTTTTCCTTTTTACTTTATTTTCTTTTCTTTTATTTACTGAGTATTTTCTTAGCTTAGTATAAATACCTATTTTTGGGATAATTAAGGAAGGAAGAATTACCAATTATTCTATTCTCTAATTAGTTTTTAGGAGAGATTCTCTCTCTAGGTTTAGGTTAGGATTAGAGTTGTTTAGAGAGAGAAAGTAAGGGATTCACCATTGTTGAGCTTGGATATTGAAGAAGAAGATTGATCATCTTGTTTGTAGATTTTCACATTCAATCAATGAGAATCTCTAACTCTCTCTCCTCTATTTTTAGTGCTTTCTTTTGATTATTATTTTAGTTGTTGGTATTGCTTATTAATCATGTTTATTCTTGATTATTTGTTGATTAATCTTGTTATTAGCATGATTAGTGAGTAATTTCCCCATTAAGGGGATGATTGTGGTGTAGTTGGATCATGAGCATGTTCTAGGTTTTAGAATTGATTTATTTGTGATTAAAGTATTTATATGCTTGATATTCTTTAATCTTCATGCAAGTTCACATTGTTAGTTGATTAAAGGTGAATCTTTGCTAACAAGGAACGGAAGTTGACTTAGTTAAGGTCACTACTATAGATTGTTCTTTGATTGCACCTCCTAGTATATGGTTCTAATGTGGAAGCATAGAGGCTATGTTGGGAGAAGCCAATTGACCCCGGAAGGCGGCTAGATTGGATCCTTTACTTCGATATTCGAGCATGTTTAGTTCATAATTAATTCAATTTCTATGCCTTTGTTTATGTTCAAGTGAATGCTATACCTAAACCTTTTCTCTTAATGTTTTATTTCTTGTTTTAGCATCTTTAGACTTTAGTTTATTTATCTCTTATTCCGGACTAGCTTAATTATCGATAACATTTGGTGGTGTTTATTCGTTCCCTGTGGTTCGACCCCTATGCTTGCCTTATACTCATATTAGGTTTGTTTAGGTTGTATAAATTGTATTTCATCTAGGGATAGTCGTTTAACGACGCGAGTAATACCTTGTCACTCTGTCATGGGGATTTTAGGGGTATTATTAAGATTAAAAATGATTTTATTGTCCCCCACTTATAGTGTCAATTTGCCACATCTCACATCAATAATTGCACCTGCAGTGTTAAGAAATGGTCTACCCAAAATAATTGGGGTTTGCATATCCTCAGCCATATCAAGAACAACAAAATCAACAGGTATATAAAATTTACCTACTCTAACAGGAACATCCTCTAAAACACCAAGGGGGTATTTAAAAGAACGGTAAGCCATTTGTAGAGTAATATTAGTAGCTTTTAATTTACCCATATTTAGCTTGGAACACACAGATAATGGCATAACACTAACGCTTGCGCCCAAATCACGTAATGCATTATCAATTATTAGATTGCAAATATGACAAGGGATAGAAAAACTACCTGAATCTTTTAATTTAGGTGGAGATTTATTTTGAAGTACGGCACTAGACTCTGCAGTGAAAGCTATTGTCTCTACCTCACTAATAGACCTTTTTCGTGTCAATATTTCCTTCATAAATTTTGCATATTCAGGAATTCGTGTAATTAATTCAGTGAAGGGAGCTGTTTTTTACAAATCTTTAACCATCTCCAGAAACTTACCAAACTGCTTATCCAAATTTGTTTTCAAGTGACGATTGGGGAATGGAAGTTTGATAACTGGCTTTGGAGCATTACTGCTTTTATCTGGAGTTGCCACCTTCCCTGGAGTCGTACCCTGCAATGTAAAATCAGATATATTAGTATCATTCTTTAGCCCTGCAGGGCTATTAGCTACATTGTTAGGTTTAACGGAATCAAGATTAGCATTATTTATTAGAACAGGTTCATCATCTCTGGGCATAAGGGGCCCTTCATAGTTTGAACCACTCCTTAGAATAATTGCATAGGCTTGATCCGTAGGCCTGGTCGGCTGTGCTGGCAGGGCTCCCTGTTGACGGGCTTGTAGAGTAGCGGAAAGTTGCGCAATTTGATTATCTACAATTTTATTGCGTGCTAGGATTGAATCAATTTGGGCATCTCTACTCTCCATGTGCTTCTGCATATTAGCCAGCATCGCTCTAATTTCTACCAAAGCAGGGTCGGAAGATGAGGAGGGTTGTTGTGGTTGGTTCTTCTGGCCAGCATTGGGGTGGTAATATTTCTGCTATTGTTGTTGTGGCGCCTGTGGTTCTTGTGGTGGTGGTGGATTTTGAACATTGGTACTCCAGTAGGAAAGGTACGGATGATTCTGGTACCTAGGATTGTAGATATTGGAGTATGGGTTATCCTGCCTATAAGCTTGAAAGGCATTGACTTGCTCCACGGAACTCCTGCAATCTAGTTCCCAATGACCTAAAATTACACAATTTTCACAAAAAGCCTCATTAGTATTATTATTAATTGCAAAAAAAACATTAGCTACATTTGTAGTTTTAAGATTATCTAATTTCTGGCAGATAGAGGTTAATTGAGCTTGCAAAAAGGATACAGAGTCAACACTATGCTTCCCCTTGTTAGCAAAGCCTCTTTGATTCTCATATTGGGAATTATGTATCGTCATATCTTCAATAACTTGACCTGCATCATCAACATTAAGGTTCATAAACCTCCCACTAGCTGCAGAATCCAATATTATTCTAGATGAATTTCCAATGCCATTGTAAAAGGCTTGGATTAACTGCCATTATGCCAGATTATGGTGGGGGCATTCTCTTTGTAGGTCCTTGAACCTCTCCCAAGCCTCATATAAAGTTTCATCGGCTTCTTGGGCAAAGTTCTGAATTGCACTCCGTAGTACAGCCGTTCTCTCTGCAGGATAATATTTGTTATAAAAATTCAAAACAAGAGTTTCCCAGTCAGTTATACCTAGTGCAGTTCTATTTAAACCATTAAACCATAATTTGGCTTTTCCAGTTAAAGAAAAAGGAAAGAGAATGTCCCTGATTTGGTCTTGTGTGACCCTAGCTTGCCTGATGGTATTACAGTACTGACAGTAGTCTGCAATATGAAGATTTGGGTCTTCACCCTTAGCTCCACTAAATTGCTTCCTTTCTATCATTGTTATAAATTGGGGTTTAATCTCAAACTGTACCCCATCAAGAGCTAGAGTTGGAGTAAGATGTGGAAAATCTGTAAGCGTTGGTTGTGAATAATCAGTAAGCTTCTTTGGAGCCGTCATCTCTGATTCTGGATCTGAAGATACCTCTGAATTGCTAGAATTAGTTGAAGGATCTCGGTGATTATTATTATCACCAGAATTTGCTTGTAAAGATTCTTTTGTCTATAGAAGGATCGTTCGATCTCAGGATCGAATGGGATGTAACCTGACCTGGAACACCTGGGCATAAACAAAAAAACTAAAAGCAAATATGAGACTTGCCTCAAAGAACTAATGTTTTATGAGACAAAAAGAAATAACCTAGACTACAAAAATAATCAAAAATAAAAATAAAACCGTCTCCCCGGCAACGGCGCCAAATTTTGACAGGCTAAAGTCGTATCACCTAATCAAAAGTAAATTCCTAAAATCACTAACTAATAATAGATAGGGAAGTAGGGTCGAATCCACAGGGAAACTGGTCTTTCTATTACTGATTAATTGAAGTAATCTAAATTATCAGGTAACCAATATATTATAATTAGCAGAAACTAAACTACGAAGAATAAGAATAAGGAGAAAACAATGAATAAAAGGCCTAGGGAATAGGTTCACCAATAAATAATATTCCAGGCTCATAATAATCAATCATCAATGCATAAATTAATCAGATCATAAAGGGCTTTCGCTACGTATTACAATCACACAATTAATTTACCGGTATAAAATCTCATCTCTCGAATCTCGACTTAACCATTTATAAATTAACCTGCCTATTGAAACTAGACCTAAACATCAATTCTCATCTCTCGAATTTCAAATCAATATTATCAAACTCATGCATAAAAGATCAGGCCTAATCTAGTAACAGAGCATTAAATCAATCAATAGGAAATTAATCAAGCGTTGATAATCAACAACAATAAATTACCACTTCATATTATTTATGGATCCCCACAAACCCTAGAAATAGAACTACTCACACATAGTTAAATCTAAACTAATCAAAGTAATAAAACAAGACATGATCAAAGGAACAAAATAAATAACTAAAATTAAGAGAAAAGAAATCGTTACCCAAGAAATCTGGAACTAAGAATAGAGTTAAGAACAAAGTATATGAGAGAGAGAAAATAATCTAAAAGCTAAGTAGAGAGAGAAAATCTATGAAAGAATTAAGAAAGAGTAAAAGAAGATACTAAACTTGCTTAACGGAGAAGTATTTATATTAAGCAAGAATCCTAAACTAAAACAAACTTTAAACGACGCTAATTGTCTCCTAACAATAACACGCGCCCGATCGGGCGAGGCACTGCCTGATCGGGCGCGCCTTTTCTCATCAGGTTCGTTCCTCGCGCCCGGCGGGGCGCGAGTTCGGGCGCCAACCTTGCTTCCCCCGCTCGGAAGGGCGCGCCTCCGGGCGGTAGCTTCATTGGCCGGGCGGCACTCTTGGACCACTATTTGTACTTTGATTGGGCTCTAATTCTTGAGGCCAATCCGGATTTCCTCTTCGAGTCTTGAATACTCGGTCCAAATGCCCCGGTATCACATATACCGAGCCCTTAATCACCAGTTCTATGGCTCTAACCAGCCCTGGGCTACAGAAACTGGTCGTGCTTCTCCAATGCTCGTAATTGCTCCATAATATCTCGGGAAAATGCTCCAAAAGGTGCAAATCCCTACGAAAGTCAACCAAATCTACGAAAACACTAGAAAACACCAATTAGTAATAAAAGTGGCTCTAAAGAGCCAAAAACACTACTAATTATGACCAAGGGACGGGCGTAAAATACTATAAAAAATAGACATATCAGTACCTTCATCCCCGAACTTCCTGTCTTGGTTCCAGACCTATTGGAGTTAACGATCTCCTGGATCGTTAAGGGGTGTAAACTTCACCCTGTGAACGATTTACAAGTTCCTAAAACGTGTTGGCGACTCTTTCGCTCTAGCTTCTTTCCCTTTGGACGCCACCATGCTTAAGTGTATGATCACAGTGGGGTTCAAGTTTGGGGTAATGCTGGAAATATTTCTTGCACCTCTCCAACATCATTATTATCCATTACTCTTTTTCCTAGTTTATTTTCAATCTTTTGTCGAACAACTTTTATTGGTAGAAAGTATAAATCATTTAACTTCATTAATCCCATTTGTTGATATAAATCTTCCTCTAAAGTAACGTAATTACTTTCCACTATTTCATTATCAGAAGCAATCCCTTTTTCAGAAATCAAGTTCATGATTTCGTTAAGCTTATTAGGGTCTTCTTCTTTATCGAATAGGTCTTGTAATTCCTTAAGTGTTTTCTCCTGAAGATGAGGATTCATCTTTAGTGTCTTTATTCTTTGCTTGGTTACTAGTAGGTCTTTTAGGAAGTGATACAGCAAAATTTTTATTTTTATCTAGATTTTGAAAAGGATACTTATATTTATACAAGACAATTTTCTCTTTATTTGGTGATACTTCTTATCCGAATTGATGCCTAACTTCGTTTGTTAAAGCAAGTTGAAGTTGTTTAACCTGTTCTTTTAAGTCGCTTACTTTTTTTTATTAATATCGGTTGTGGTTATTGATAGGTTAAAGTCGTATCACCTAATCAAAAGTATTACCTAAATCCTCTAACTAATGTAGATAGGGAAGTAGGGTCGAATCCACAGGGAAACAAGTGTTTCTATTCCTAATTAATTAATATAATCTAGATTATCAAGCAACCAAAATTGTTGTTATTAAAAAGGAAATAAACTAAGCAGATTAAGAGTAGGGATAAATCAATAATAAAAGGCCTAAGCTCACAGGTTCACCAATAATTAATATTCCGGGATAAAACATAACAACCAATAATTGACATTGCATAAATAACATGATTAACAGGCTCTCACAATTTATTAATCAACATAGATCTAACAGGCTCTCGCAATTTACTAGATCTAAATTCCTATTGAAAATAGCCTTTAATATCTGTAGGCGTCGCTCAAAGTGCGCCTATGTTACAGCATGTTGTGAATATGCTTGGCACTCATAGGAAGTGGGAATTGACATATACGATTAGGGGCAAGGAAAGTAAGGAGCCGCCAACAAGTTTTTAAGGAACTTGTAAACCGTTTACGGATCATAAAAGACAACCACGAATAAAGGGACAACGATAGGCAACAACGATTGACCCGTGAAGGTTACACCCCATTCATAATCCATGAGATTACTAACTCCATATGCTTCGGAACCACGAAAGAAGGATCGGGGGATGATGGTACGAAGTGAGTCATGGAGTCACATTCGCCCGTATTGGCCTCTACTCGATTCTTATAGTGAAAAGTGATTCATGTGATCTCAAAGGCATGCAAACAAAGATTCAATTTTCTCCAAAATATTATTATGCTAAATTGGTTTAATATTAATGCATAATTCTAAAATATTAGTGATCACTTGATTAAACAACAAGATTAAAAAGGAACCTAAACCGGTCGTCCAAATTATCTTATCAGGCGTGATTTTCAATTACATATTCCCTTTAACATGCAATATGGTGATCAATAAAAAAATATAATGAATAAACATTAATATTGGAAGCAATTTAAAAATAATAATGTTAGTCAAATCAAATAATAATAAACCTAATAATGATACTAGCAACAAGATTAAAAATAAGAGTAATTAAGTGATTAATTACTCACTTTCCGCGTTTCCTTGTATTGCTACATCATGAATAAACTATTAGTAACTTCAATAAATATATAAATCAAACTAAAACAATTATGTTAAATAAAAATTAGAGTTGATTTGGTCCAAACCCTCGATTAATTATACCTTTCACGCCTTGGTTTAAGATAGCACTTTGGGTATTGTATGGACTTTCTTGGAATGCTTAGGGGAAGTATTTTGAGAGAATAGGGTGGCTAGTATTTTGGTTAAATAGGTAGAAGAGGATGATTTTGTGATCAACCTAGGTGATGATTGAAAAAGGGGAGATATGACTTACGGGAAGTGAAAACGAGTGAAGGGTTTATGCGGAAAAGACACGAGAAAATTCCATGACACGACACACGTACCATGACACAGAAGTGTCCAACGTGGCACGGGACAGTGCACCATGTCACGGTATGGGAAAACGCGGAAATTACACGGAAAAAGCACCGTGACATGATGAGAAATATTGTGTCACGGCAGCAAGTACCGTGTCACGGCAACAGGTACCGTGCCACGGTGGAATTTGACGTGAAAAAGTTTCGAAAATAGCACCATGACACAATGTACAGTACCGTGTCACGGTACCAGGCACCATGACACAATGTACAGTACCGTGTCACGGTACCAGGCACCATGCCACGTTATCAGGCGCCGTGACACGGTGCTTTTGCACTGTGCGCGGTAATTCTAGTTTTTTACACATTTAAAAAATTGCAATAACTTTTGATCCGTAACTCAAAATAAGGCATATAATATATTAATGGAAATCTTATCAAGTATACTTTCCAACCCAATTAGAATCAGGTCAAAATGATTTATATATTTTACAATATGTCCGTTTTAGTGGAAGGGTGTTGGTTTTGGGCCGAAATTAGTGTTTTTCTCATATCTTTTTCGTTATAGATCAGAATTGTGCTTATGATATATGGTTGAAAAGCTTATTTCAAGGCCTATCCAACCAAATAATAATTGGATCAAAATTATATAGCCATAAAATCAGTTCATCTCGGTTTTGTGATGTGGATATGTGGAAAATATGTTATGGTTTAGGGAAATGGGCTAGAAATTGGATTGGTTTATGAAATATATTGGATAGAACATGGATTTAATCACTGCAAAGATTAAATACTCAACCCAACCAATAATGGCGTTGAAAGGTGTTCATTATCGGGTTTGGTTTTAGGGAGACATTTTTAGGTGTCTATAGAAACCCTCACTTTGACTAAGTTTGTAGAAACGTTAGTTTTGAAAACGATAGTAAAAATAGTCGATAGGGACGGAGAATGATTTAAGACGTTCTGCGACCCTAAATCACTCTGTATACGTCAATACCTGTAGAAAAATGTTAGTTCCGTAGATAAAAGAGTAAAGGGATAGAATGCTTATCTGGAACCAGTGTATCGGTGACACATGTGTTAGGTAGCTTCCTATGCTTGAAGGAATCCACCGGATGACGTTTTTTTGAAATACTTTCCATGCATGAGGAATGTCGAATGATGAGTTTGGTAGTTTTCTGAGCTTGAAGAAACCTACCGGATGATACTTTCCATGCTTGAGGAAAGTCGACATATGAATTTGGTGTTTTTCTATGCTTGAAGAAACCCACCTATAATACTTTCCATGCTTGAGGAAAGTCAACAGATGATTTTGGCAGCTTTCTATGCTTGAAGAAATCCACCGGATAATACTTTCCATGCTTGAGGAAAGTCGACAGATGATGAGATTGCAAGTCTCTGTGTATCGAGAACCTTGCGTCGTGAAATGATAGTGGTTCGATTGTCCCCGAACGTAGGCTGTAGATGGTTTGCTTATCCCCGAACGTGGGTTGTAGTTGGTTCGCTTGTCCCCGAACGTGGGTTGTAGATGGTTCGCTTGTCCTCGAACGTGGGTTGTAGATGGTTCGCATGATGCATGTTCTTAGGCCCGGAGGCTAAGGACAATTACATCATGTGACACGATAGATGAGTGAACTTAGGTCATGGAGCTAAGCATCATATATGGTGTAAAGAAGCGATCTTTAACTTCACTTAGGTCTTGAAGCTAAGCACGATATGCTTTGTATGATTTAAAATCGTTGATAAATAAATGTTGCTCAGCACATTATGCGATGCGTGAAATAATGAACATTGCTCATGTTAGGAAGCTAAGCAAGTATACAATGTTTCTTTTAATGAATGTTGTCTTGAAAGATGAAAAGGCATGCGCAGTGTTAAAACAAGATTTCATGAAAAAGGGTTCTTAAAGGGAAGGATGATATGGATATGGATGTGTGAGTTAAGTGTGTGAATGTGATACTAAGGCTAGCTACAAGGGTTATGGTGATGAAAATATATGTGAAAAGAGTCAAAGATGATCTCTTTAGGCTGGGTAAGCTAATGTGATGTGGGTTTAAGCCCCCAAGTCTAGCTATAAATGGGTAGGGGTAAGCGTTGGATATTCTTTTACTCGACCATGCATGGATATGAATATGAATGTGAATATGAATGTGGTCGCACCTCGATGTGAGGTTGCCTACGTATCCGTTAGGAATCAGGCCGAACGTAGCTCTAGCCGAACTTTGCACAAGTGTATGTACACCTCAAAGAGGTCTTTCAAGGGTTCTAATATGGTTAAGTTGGCGGTTCAAAGAAGAAAAGGGTACAAGGCTCAAGACCCGATAGAATCCCCAAGATGTGTAATTGTGAATTTGAATTTTTTGAATTTTGCAAGTTTATTTTCAACATTTTTTTTTGCTTTGATTTTTTTTTCATTCTTTTGAATCAATGTGGGCAATCTCAAATCATGCGGTCCATCACTCACTTAGCATTCATGTTTCTCAAGCACGGTACCAAGCACTCGATGAGAGACGCAATTTGAGACGTGTTCATATCAAAGACATTGGAACACTTGCCCTTAGACATTGTTTTATTGTTGCTTTGCTGCCTTTTTTATTTTTTATTTTTTTACTTGCTTTTTGAATGTTACACAGGTTTCACATCTTCCAATCCCAGGGCTAGGTGATTGTGGGTTGAATAAATAAGGCCAATCGTGAGATGGGGCTCAAAGTGGTTGATGAAGAAATGGATATATGATTGAGTGGTTAATAGGGAATGAATGGGTTGCAAAGATACCTCAAATCATTGGTATACCTTGTGTTCAGTTCGGTAATTGATTTTTATTTTTGTTTTGTTTTTTTAATGAGTTAATGAAAAATGCTATGATCGAGATGTAAAGGAAATATGCTCATTTTATCAATGGAAAAGGTGAACGAAACACATGAAACATATAGAAATTCGAAATGGAAAACCTATGCTAGACATGAATGGGGGAATGGAGAAAAATGATAAAAAAAATCATGAAATCTTGCATGAAGGATCTACTATGCGCCTTGTGTTCATTACTTCTTGCCGCCTGGAGGGACAGGAAGTTTTTTTGCATCCACCAAGTCTTGAATGACGTCCTTCAAATTCCAACATTGTTCGGTAGTGTGGCCCCTTCCTTGATGGTACTTTCAATGGGTATTGGGATTCCATTTGGCGCTCCTTTCTTCAAGTTTTGGCTCTAAAAATTGCCTAATAGATGTGATCAAGCCTTGACCGTAGAGGCGATCAAAGGCCACATCATAAGTTATTCCTAAAGGAGTGTAAGTTCTCCTTTTCTTGGGCAATGGAGCATCAAGAGCTAACACTTCATTGAGATCAACTTGGCTTATATTGTTGGTAGTATTTTCATGCTTAGAAGACGAAGAAGAAGGAAGGTCGTTTTCCTTGTTTTTCCAAGTGTTATTATTGTTACTTCCAGCAGTCTTTATTAGCTCATCCTCTATATTAATGCCGATGTCGTATACAGCTTCAAAAGTGTTCAGTGGAAGAAATTTGAGATTTTCCCTATACTTGTGAGTCAGATTTTTGATGAAGAGGCGAACCATCTCTCTTTCTTTGGAAGGATCTACCCAGAGTGAAGTCGTTTCTCTCCACCTGTTCAGATAAGCGGTGAAGCCTTCATTCTCTTTCTTTTAAGAATGGAGAGTTCACATTCAGAAGTTTTAGTTTGAATGTTACACTTGTAACGATTCATGAAACTGTCGATGACATCTTGCCAAGTCGCAATACACTTGGCATCTAGGGAATAAAACGATTGTTGACAAGCATGCTCTAAGGAGAGAGGGAACACCGTATGGAAGAGTGTTACGTCCAATCCCTTAAGAGCCATAGTTGCAGAGAACGCCTTCAATGGAATATAGGATTATCAGTAGGCTTAAACTTTGGAATATCAGCAGTGGAGAACTTTTCAGGGAGCTTGTCTTTCACATCCAAAGGAATGGGAGGTTGTTCCACAAAAGTGAAATCCTTAGAAATCTTACTCATCTGTTCCTTCAATTTGTCAAGGGTAGAAAGAGTGACCTTGTTTTGTTCCATGGTAGTGACGCTAGTGGTAAGGGTTTTCATCATGGCAGACAGTGCCTCGATGAATTTGTTGATGTTCTCAATATCTTCCTTAGTGGGCATTGGAACGAACTGAAATTAGTTTAAAGGTGATAAGTAATGTGGAGATGGCAAAGTTCTCTTTGAACGCTTCTTGGATTTAAGAGATTGTTGTGTTAATGACTCGAACCGTATTAATCTATCCCTGCTTCTTGACCAAGTACTGTGAAATAAAATAATTCACTTAATTGTTTGACTCATTGCTCAAGATAGGAAATGAAGGGGAAAAAATAGACATTTGAAAACAGGTGAGAAAAACTCCACTCATTTTTACTATGATAGAAAATGATACATGCATGGTCCTATTATACGATCATAAACAATATAGTGCATGACTCGGAGACAAAGTGCGTGCAATGACTCAACATGTGTGATTAGGTGAGTTTATTAAGACTCGTGGTATGATCGCATGGCTAGACATGAGGACGTTGTGAAAAAGAAAGGACCCAATGACCAAATAGCACGGAAGACTAAAAGAGAAACTAACTTGATTAATTTTGTCCAATTTTAATGTTTATGATATTTACTAGGTGAAAACAGTCCATTGGGAATTGTTAGTCATAAATAAGATCAACCGCAATCAAATACAAAGAACACATGTTAAAGTTAGCACAAAAAATTAGAAGAAACTAGGAAGAGGACTAGAATTCTAGAAGAGTTAGGACTCATGGATAAAATAAATAAATAAAATAAATATAAATATCTATAATCCTATATTATACAAGTTGACACGGATTAAAGGACTTGGCTAAGACTATCTTAACATGAAAAGATATAAAAAAAAAATTTAAAAAGAAGAAAGTTGACGCTAATTAAAAAGACACCTAACTGGACAGGCTGTAATATATTGGTTATAACTTTTGATCTGTGACTTTGATTGGAAAGAAACCAACTCCAAATGAAAGATAAGACTCGGGGCTACAGATCCATAGGTTGCACAACACGTAACCCTTTCTAAAACTCTGGCTACGACCAAAACAAGTTGACTCTTGTGCAGTATACGAGAATAAAAATCCGAGTTGGCTCAAATTTAAAAAAAATCTATGAAAAAAATAAAAAGGGTTTGATAAGAGAAAAAAATTAATTAAATCAATAAAAAAGGCACATATAAGCACATCGTCAAGCATAATGCAATGAAGTTTGCAACCTAAAGTCAAGATCTATGTTCCACTATGGTCAAGCTTTTGGGTGTCAAAGGGTACCATGGTTAAGAGTTTGGACGCGTTAGCAAGGAAACCTCACTTGAGGGTGTATGCCAACGGGCAGCTCCGCGAGTTCGTGATAAAATCGAACTCGACTCCATGGTTTGGGTGGATTTAAAAACTCGGATGAACCCTTATTGCCATACGTAGAACACGTAGAACACGTACTATTGTGGCAAAATAGGTATGCTAAAATGCATATGTGAAAATGCCAATTAATTCGCAGGAATACAATTCAAGAATCTTTCAAGTCTCATCCACTCATCTCAATTAAATACCGATCACTCAAATCAATAAATAACTAAGAATCCTCCTCAGTGAAGTCGCCAAATTGTAGGCGTCACTCGAAGTGCGCCTATGTTAAAGCATGTTGTGAATATGCTTGGCACTCATAAGAAGTGGGAATAGACATATACAATTAGGGACAAGGAAAGTAGGGAGCCGCTAACAAGTTTTTAAGGAACTTGTAAACTGTTCACGGATCATAAAAGGTAACCACGAATAAAGGGACAACAATAGGCAACAACGATTGACCCGTGAAGGTTACACCCCATTCATAATCCATGATATTACTAACTCCATATGGTTTGGAACCACGAAAGGATGATCGGGGATGATGGTACGAAGTGAGTCATGGAGTCATATTCGCCCGTATTGGCCTCTACTCGATTCTTATAGTGAAAAGTGATTCCTGCGATCTCAAAGGCATGCAAACAAAGATTCAATTTTCTCCAAACTATTATTATGCTAAATTGGTTTAATATTAATGCAACACATAATTCTAAAATATTAGTGATCACTTGATTAAACAACAAGATTAAAAAGGAACCTAACCGGTCGTCCAAATTATCTTATTAGGCGTGATTTTCAATTACATATTCCTTTAATATGCAATATGGTGATCAATAAAAAATATAATAGAATAAACATTAATATTGGAAGCAATTTAACAATAATAACGTTAGTCAAATCAAATAATAATAAACCTAATCATGATACTAGCAACAAGAATAAAAATAAGAGTAATTAAGTGATTAATTACTCACTTTTCGCGTTTCCTTGAATTGCTACATCATGAAAAAATTGTTAATAACTTCAATAAATATTTAAATCAAATTAAAACAATTAAATTAAATAAAAAGTAGAGTTGATTTGGTCCAAACCCTTAGTTAATTATACCTTTCACTCCTTGATTTAAGTATAGCACTTTGGGTATTGTATGGACTTCTTGGAGTGCTTAGGGGAAGTATTTGAGGGAATCGGGTGGCTAGTATTTTGGCTAAAGAGGGAGAAGAGAATGATTTTGTGATCAACCTAGTTGATGATTGAAAAAGGGGAGATATGACCTCCGGGAAGTGAAAACGCGTGAAGGGTTACGCGAAAAAGACACGAGAAAATTTTGTGACACGGCACACGTACCGTGACACGACAGTGTCCACCGTGGCACAGGACATTACACCGTGTCACGGTATGGGAAAACGTGGAAATTATACGGAAAAAGCACCGTGACACGGTGAGAAATACCGTGTCACGACAACATGTACCGTGCCACGACGGAATTTGACGAGAAAAAGCTTCGAAAATAGCACCGTGACATGATGTAAAGTACCGTGTCACGGCACCAGGCACTATGCCACGTCATCAGGGGCCATAACATGGTGCTTTTGCACTGTGCGCGGTAATTCTAGTTTTTACACGTTTTTAAAATTGCGATAACTTTTGATCCGTAACTTGGAATAAGGCATATAATATATCATCGAAAAGCTTATCAAGTATACTTTCCAACCTAATTATAATCAGGTCAAAATAATTAGTAGATATTAAGATATGGCCGTTTTAGTGGAAGGGTGTCGGTTTTGGGGAGAGTTTAGTATTTTGCTCACATCTTTTTCGTTATAGCTCGAAATTGGGCTTATGATATATGGTTGGAAAGCTTATTTCAAGGCCTATCCAACCAAATAATAATTGGGTTAAAATTATATAGCCATAAAATCAGTTCACCTCGATTTTTGATGTGGATACGAAAAGTGGAAATTATGATATGGTTTAGGGAAATGAGCTAGAAATTGGATTGGTTTATGAAATATATTGGATAGTGTAGGGAATATTTCAAGCACTACCCCTAGCTTGAACCCCACTGTGATCATACACTAAAGTGTGGTGGCGTCCAAAGGGAAAGAAGATAGAGCAAAAGAGTCACCAACAAGTTTTAGGAACTTGTAAACCGTTCACGAGGTGAAGGTTACACCCCTTAACAATTCAGGAGATCGTCAACTCCAATAGATCTGGAACCATGACTGGTAGTTCGGGTATGAAGGTACAAATCCAACCTAAAAGAGATTGAACCTGCCCTAATAATAGGCCTCTACTTTATTCTGATCGTATTCAAGTGCACTTTCTGACTAACATGCAATCAATAGGTTTAACCCTAAACCTATTTAATCTATGTTGGTTGAACATTAATGCACAAATAAAACTATTATTGGCGATCACTTGAATTATAATCAAATTAACCCTAAATAAGATTATTAATTATCTTATTAAGCGTGATTACAAGTATAAATTCCCTTTAAACATGCATAAAAGGTGTGATCAAGCAATAACAATAATATAAATCAAGCAACATAATAATAATAATAATAATAATAATAATAATAATAATGATAATAATAATAATAATAATAATAATGTTATAGCATAATTTTAGCAAGATACTAGGCATGATACTAACAAGATTAATAACAAACCCTGGCATGTCACTAAACAATAAAAATCAAAGCTTTAACCCTAACATAATACTAACATGCTATATTAGGAAAGAATATAGGAAGCATCGCAGGAATCATAATAAGCATATTTGATATTATAACATTTTCCCTAAACATAATACTAGGAATCATTGTTGTCATTCAAAACATCAAGCATCCTAACATGAAACTAGATATCATAATAACAACCTAGACATGATTTCTATATCATAATATCAATAAATCAATTAAAGCACTTACTTGGATGCCTCGTATCTCTTTCGAATAACAAAATACACGCGTTAGTAACTTCAAGGAAAATAATAAACAAAACAATTAAATTAAATAATTGAAAGAGAGATTTGGGACCAAACCCTCAGAAATATCAAACCTTTCACGTCTAGGGCGAAGGCAACTTCGAATTAGGCTACGTGTGTCTAGTGCTAATGTATGAGGAATTGTAATTGTAAAGGGTTAGGCTAGAAAGAGGGAGAGAGAATCAAGAAATTCTTGATGAGAGTTGATGATTGAAAAAGGGGAGATATGACCTCTATTTATAGAGAAAAAAGAGGGTCGAAGACTAAGAAAAGAATCCGAATTCGAATCGAAATAAAACTCGATGGACAACAGTTTTTGCGGATTTTGTTTTTATCATATCTTTTGACCTAGAAGTTCAAATAAGGCATATAATATGTCGTTGGAAAGCTTTTGAAGTCTAATTTCCAACCCAATTAAAATCAGATTAAAACCTTTTGTAGATAAAAATATATGGCCGAAATAGTGGGACGGTATCAGTTTTGGATAGAATTTCATATCTTATTCATATCTTTTTCGTTATAGCTCGGATTTAATATTATAATATATCATTGGAAAGATAATTTCAAGATCTATCCAACCATATAAGGTTTGGATAAAGATTATGAGGCACAAAAATAAAATCTGACTGTCTTTGAACATCTTTAAATTCGAATAGAATTAGGATTTAAGAAAATTGAAAAGTTTTTAAAAAAGGAAAGTTTTTATTTAACTCAAATTCTTTGATCTTATCTTTTCAAAAAAGATAATTAAGATCTTTTAGAAGCTTATAGAAGCTTCTAATTAATCCTAATTAGTTTAGGAATAGGATTAGACCTTTGGACCCTCCACATGATCATTGGGTCGTAGGTAAAATCCGGTTTGGGCCCAGTTTAGTATTTTGGCCATAACTTCCTCATTATTCATCGGAATTGGGCTTATAATATATCGTTGGAAAAGTCTTTTCAAGCCCCATAACAACTACACCATTATTGGACCCATATCATGGACCAAACTAAACAGGAATGCACGTTTTTCAAAAATAGGGTAAGAAAAGAAATATTTTCAAAAACAGAAAGTAAAGATATTTTAATAAAAACATCCTCATCACTAGACTTTTCACACTTTCGCTTTGTTCGATAATAAAATGACATGAAAGGTATTCATCACTGGGTTTGGTTTTGGGGAGACACATTTGGGTGTCTATAGATAGAACATGGATTTCAGCACTCCAAAAATTAAATACTCTACCCAACCAATAATGGCAGTGAAAGGTTTTCATCATCGGGTTTGGTTTTGGGGAGACATTTTTAGGTGTCTACAATATCAAATTAACATCTGCTCGATTCATCAATTCAATATTGCTATACTTTTACAAGAAAATCACATTTGCTCGATTCATAATCTGGTTGTAAAGCGTTAAAACAATTCAATAAGAAATTATCATGCAATATCAATAATCAACGATAATAAATTATCCTTTCATATTAATTATGGATCCCCATAAACCCTAGAAAGAAAATTACTCAGACATAATTAAATATAAACTAAACAAAGCAATTAAAGGAGACATGATGAAAGAAATAAAGTAAATAACTGAGATTAAAGTGGAAGAAATCGTTACCAAAGTAATCAGAATTAAGGAGTTAAATTAAGAATAAAATAGAGAATAAAGTTGTAGAGAGAGAAACTAATCTAAAACTAAGTAGAGAGAGAAAGTCTAAGAGAAGAATTACTAATCAAAAACATTAAAATCGTATTTATACAAAAATAATTACTCCTAATTAAAACTAAGATAAATCGCCAAAATCAGCTCCTAAAAACCTCGCGCCCGATCAGCCAAAGGGCCGTCCGATCGGGCCCACCTTTCTTCCAATATGAGGGTCTCTCGCGCCCGGCCGGGCGCGAACTACTTTTCCTCGCCCGGACAGGCGCGCCTTCGGATGGGAGCTTACTTGGCCGTGCCTGAACACTTGGGCAAGTTTGGACTTCTCGATTGGGCTCCGATTCTTCGGCCCAATCCGGATTTCCTCTTCGGGTCTTGAATACTCGGTCCAAATGCATCGGAACCTCAAATGTTAAGCCCTTAATCACCGGTTCGATGACTCTAACCGACCATGGGCTATAAAAACTGGTCCTGCTCCTCCAATGCTCGTAGTCACTCCATAAAAATACCGAGAAAATTCTCCAAAGGTGCAAATCCCTACAAAAGTCAACCAAGACTACGAAAACACTAGAAAACACCAATTAGTAATGAAAGTTACCCTAAAAATGCATCGGAATCTCAAATTAGTAATGAAAGTGGCTCTAAAGAGCCAAAAACACTACTAATTATGACCAAGGGACGGGGTAAAATAATATATAAAATGGACATATCAGTTATTGATATCTTATTCTTGATATTTATATAACGAGCATGTATGTTATCAACTTCCGATATTAATTCACCAATTTGATCTACTATATAATTAAGGACTGGGCCAAAATTACTAGTATTTTCAGGAATATGATAATAATGCTTAATGTTTCGGGGTTTTCTGATGTCCTGCGGGAGAGTTACAATTCCGAGACTGGAACCGGACGCCTGTACCTGCAAAATAACGGAAACTCCTTAGAGCTCCGCCTCCAACGGTCAAGTTAGTACCTGATTAAGGAGTAATTAATACGGAAATTAAAGTAATAAGATCTCTCTAGGTGAGAGTGTTTAATGTTGGTAATCTGCGTCGTTAGCGAGATTAGCCGGTTATTAGTGTTCCGTAATGTTTCTGTTCTTCTCTTGATTTCTTGATTTTTGGATTTCTTAATTAATGAGGATTAATTAAGTATTTATAGCCTTGAGAAGCGTGCCACTCTCTAGGTTTAGGGTAAACCTAGGGCTGACCGGGCCTCTAGACAGGATTGGGCCTTGATGGCCGGTTTTCCCATTTGGCATGGGTGGACACGTGGCGTGCCTCAATTGGTCCGTAGAGGACGTATCTGTGATTGACACGTGGCAGACTCCTATTGGCCTTCGTGAAGGACACGTGGCGGAACCTGGTTGGTCCACTTGTCAGACGGTGATTGGTGGATTAAAATCCCCTAATCATTTGCCCCTCACAGGTGGCACGTGACTGGTCACGTGTCGCCTGTGACAGGTGTCGCACGGTGACAGGCGACGGCCTGCTACAGGTGTCACCTTGCAAACGGCCGAGAGATTTTCCCGCCCAACTTTTGAATTTGGAAGCGACCTTTCGCCTTCTCACCTTGCCTATATAAGGAAGTGCTGACTTTGGTCATTTTCACATTTGAGAACTTTGCGAGAACATTCGGACCCCTGAACTTGCTCTGACATTTCGGACCTTTTCTGCCTACCGCCTGTTCTGACAAGCCGACTGCACCGGACTTCCAGAACTTCATCAACCGTCACTCGTTCAGGTAACTCAGTTCTCTTACTCTTAATTTTCTTTTTATTTTTTGAAATGGCACCACGGAAGCACACGACACGACCTAAGTTAGTGATCAGCCGGTCACCGGGGACGGCTGAATCTAGGACTAGGAGTGTCGCCTGCCCTTTTCTGGACCCATCTTTGCCCTTTATACAAAGTCCGACTGTATCTGTGTCTATGCAGAACGTGATGGCCAGAACAAAAAAGACTGCTATGATATCAAACTCAGACGGCTCCTCCCAAAGGGTGCTCCTTAGTGAAACATCTGACCAGGCGCCAGATGTAGAATTGAAACGAGGCGACTGCCAAGCCGACAGTTCTGAGAGAGGGGCCAAGGTGGTACCTTCCCATCTTACCGTTGACATGTCTAATTTTCCTCCTGCTCCTTCTAAGGGAGAGGAGGCGGGCCCCTCTGGGAGAGGGGAGGAGTCGTCCTCTTCGGACTCGTCAGAGGACGAGTCTAGAGGACGAGTCCGAGTCCAGCTCTTCTGGCCACAGTTCTCCAGGCTCAGAAGAAAGACATAGCCGCCTTCAAGAGGCGAGACTTTCTCATGCAGTTGAGAAGGGGGACAATTGGGCGGAGCCGTCCGCCTCTTACAGAGAGGAAAACGCCCCCTACTACTGCATGGTACCCCGGGGCCGGATCGCAACCATGCAAGACAACGTGGCGAGCTTTATTGCTAACCACAGAATGGGCCCGGAATTTTTACTGTTCGTGCCGGATCCAGAAGACACTGTCGTCTGGCCGGCTGGTACCAGCTATGATGACGGCTGCTTTGGCTGCTATGTGGCGGCCATCAAAGCTGGACTGCGCTTCCCATTACATCCGGCTGTTCAGCGGATTCTAGATGGGTATGATTTGGGGTTATGGCAGTTAGCCCCCAACTCTTGGGTAAACGTACTCGGCTATGTGGCCGGGTGCGAAATGTACGGGGTGGAGCCAAGCTTTGAGGCTTTCGCCCACATGAACTATCTCAGCCGGACCCCTAAGTCGGGAGGTACCGGCTGGTATCAATTAACAAGCCATAGGGGTTACCTCATGACGAGAGGTAAAGCGAACAAATGGAAGGATTGGCGGAACACCTTCCTTATCATTGAGGGTTCAGACACGGAGCTGAACCAACGTTTTAACAAGTGGAATAGGGATCCGCCTCTTCTCGCAGGCGGCCGCAGCATGCCGCCTGTTCCCCCAAAGGCTAAAAGAGAGATCCTAGACAAAGGACTCTTCAAAGTAGAGACTAGGGTGAACCCTACTTCAGGGGTACGAGAGCAAGTACCCCTAAACTGCGTCCCGAGCTTCAAGTGGCTCTATGACGAGTACTTTTTGGCCGCCTGTGGCCTCAGCAGTCGGTGCTCTAGAGGTAGCCGGCCTGACAAATACTCTGTTTTTTCACGCCTTGTTTACTTTGGATTTTTACTAACTTTGCTGTTTATTTCTTGCAGCTGACGCCATGAGTAAAATAACAGCATCCAAGACTGCGGCGGCCATGTTGCGGGCCTCTCTCATGCAACAGTCTTATGCCGACTCCCCCAACAAGGGGGCACCCTTGGTAGGCTTCGAAAACTCTTCCTCTTTTAGTTGTCTTATGCATATACTAACTCTTTTTGTTTTCAGTCTGGCACTCCAAGGGCTTCTTCCTCGCAACAGCCGGACCCCAAGGCCCGGAGGACGACTGTTGCAAGCTCTCCTGGGTCTTCCAGGAAAACAGTGGCGGCTGAGAAGCAGCCGGCCACTTCTTCTAAAACCCCGGCGGGGCCGCCTAGAAGTATGGACAATTACTTGTAAAAACTCATTTGCTTCCTTCTTGACTAGGTCTAACTTGCTTTTTTCTTACGCTTGATGCAGCCGGCCCTCAGGGGCTTGACTTGGTTGAGGTAGCCAAGTCCATGGTCAAAGTAGTTCCTCCATCTGAAAGGGAGGCGGTCAGGGGTGCCGGCACCCTTGACCTTGATGGGATTTCAGGGGTCCTTGCTGAGGTATACTTAGCATATTTTTGAGTATTTGAGTTCCAGGACGCCTGTTATCTTTTTTTGTTTGGAAACTGACGCCTGTTTTTTTTTATCCTTAGGCCCTGCTCCGAGTCAACAGCCTTCGCAAGCCGATTGATCGGAAAAACAAAGAGGTAAAGGCCGCAAAAGCTATGGCCGCCTCCAACTGTGATAAGGCAATGTTTCAAATTGCCCAAAATGAAGTACTGACCATTGATCTTCTTTATTATCAGGCGCAGGCTACCGCCGCTGTTCGGGCTCAGTTAGAGGCGGCCCAAAAGAAGGTTGACGAGCTGGAGGCGACCGTCACAAATCTTAAGGCCGAGCTGAAACCTCTTCGCCAAAAAATGCACTCTTACGAAGCCATGGGGAAATCTTTGGCCAACGTAAAAGAACGCCTGGTGAGCCAAGAGAAGAGTCTTACCCAAGAGCTCTCGGAAAAGGCCGAGCAAGAGAAGAAAGAGCTCGTCCGGGAGATGGTGGAAGACTCCGCTCAAATCCAGCGCATGACCTGGGGCCGACTGTTCCCCAGTGCCGACTTTGCCTCATGGGAAAGAACGTACCGCCAGTGTTCGGAAACATATAATCAACAGATCCTGGCGGCTGCTGAAGAAGAGGCATTGGAAGGTACGTTGGAGGAGGAGGAAGAGCCGGTTGTGGCGCTTGTGCCACTTGGGGGTAAGGCATCAAAAGAGGGTGCAGCTAAAGCCGAGTCCAGCAAGAAGAGTGCTGACCAGGCGGCAGCTGCTAATACTGAACTGCCCCCTTCTTAAGCTTTAAGTATTTTTTCCACAGCCTGCGTGCCGTTTGCTTTGTAATTACCCGGCCAGGGGGCCGGGGTTTTGAATATTCTGCTGGTCTTTAATGACCGGCTTATTTTTAATCAACTTTTTGTTTTGATTCAAATTTGTCTAAGTATTCCATATCTAATATCCCTTTGTTCACTAGACCGACTGTTGTGTATGGCCGAACGTTAAGACAGGTACAAATAGTAAGTACGCCGCCTATGCCCCTGGACGACTGGTTGTCTGTTTCCAGGATAGACGATCAGTCGGCCATTTATTCAATCGGTATTCGAACTATTTATTCAATTGGTTTGACCAAGTAAATAGTATTACCTAGTCGCCAAGGAATTAAGTAGGATAACAAGCGGCGGGTGCCGGTTGTTTCCCTTGATTGCCAATGTTGGCTTTTAACTCGTAATTTGTTAACCTAGCAAGAGTAGTGGTTGAGAGCCCCTGTTTATTAAAAACAGGTGGACGACTCATACCTTTTAGGCTCCATACTAAGTTTGAGTGACTATTAAGTTAACATAGGAGTTACTTAGTCTTCGTCACAATCTAGATTGAGTAGTAGAGGTACCAGGCGGCGTAGGCCGGCTAGACCCCTTGATTCGCCAACGTTTGTTGGCTATTAACTGAATAGGTTACCTAGTAGGAATAGGGGTTTGAGTGCCCTTGTTTGTTTAAAACAGGCGGACGACTCAAACTTTTTAGATTCCATACCAAATTTGAAAGAGTGACTATGAGTTAACGTTGGAGTTACTCAGTCGCCGTCACTTTTGTTTGAGAAGTAGAGGTACCAGGCGGCGTAGGCCGGCTAGACCCCTTGATTCGCCAATGTTTGTTGGCTATTAACTCAATAGGTACCCCCTGCATTTATCCCAAGTAATACAGGCGGTCATCTGACTCAGATGTCAACTGCTACCACTGGTTTGGTTAGTGATAGAGTTATCCTTGTCTCAAAAACGGCTACGTGGTTGCCCTTGGGGACAGTCGTATAGGTGCCGTGTAATTAGTTTATAGAACAATGTTCCACCCAAAAGGGAGCTGCTCTCTGCGACGAATTTCATCCGGAGGGATGCCGTCGGACGCCTGCTATGATGTTGGGACAGGTCGTATTAGTTTTGTAGATTTGATCAGGTGGCTTGGCGCCTGGTCTGATCATTCGGCCGGTGGCCTTGGTAAGTTCTTGGTGAACGTAGGTGCTAAGTAAAAGAAGGGTAGCCGCCTGTTAGGCACAGGGTCGGCCAGGCCCTAATCTTTTTAGCTAAGTATTGTGAGTAAAATACTCAATGGAGAGTAGCCGACTGTAAAGGAACAGACGGCATGCCCCTCTGAAGATTGAGTGAAAAACTCAATGGAGAGTAGCTGACTGTAAAAGTACAGACGGCATGCCCCTCGTAATACAAAAATTGAATAGTAAGTGCAAACTTTATTAAGTAGCTCTTTACTTTACATCTTTCAGAAGAAATATTTTTTAAGGTTATCTACATTCCAAGTTCGAGGCAACGATTGTCCGTCTGGTGTTTCCAGACGGTAGGTACCGTCCCTGACTTCCTCATAGATTCGGTAGGGTCCTTCCCAGTTGGGAGTTAGTTTGCCAGACTCATTAGCCCTACCAACTGCTTCCATTTTTCTAAGTACAAAGTCCCCTACTTTGAGTGGACGCCTGTGTACTTTTTTGTTGTATGATCTAGTCATTCTCAGGCGATAGATCTCATGGCGCAAAACAGCATTGCCCCTCTTTTCAGGAAGTGAGTCTAATGCCAGGCGCATGGCTTCCCAGTTTGCCTCTTCGTCATACAGCATTACTCGAAGAGTCGGCTCGTAGTGTTCTATTGGAAGAACAGCTTCTGCACCATAAGTTAGGAGGAATGGAGTTTCTCCAGTCGCCCCTTTTTCAGTCGTCCTAATGGCCCAGAGAACATGTGGTAGTTCATCCGCCCATAGGCCGCCTGCGCGTTCAATCTTTTTCTTGAGACCGTCTGAGATGATTTTATTAAAGGCTTCTACCTGGCCGTTTGCTTGTGGACGGCCGACAGATGCAAAGTAGTGTGCAATTCCTTGGTCTCCCAACCAGCTTTTGAGAACAGGCGTCTCAAATTGGGGACCATTATCAAAAACCATAGACATGGGAACCCCGAACCGAGTGATGACGTTTTTCCAAATGAATGAAATTACATCTTTCGTCTTGATTCCCTTTACAGCCTCCGCCTCTACCCATTTCGTGAAGTAGTCAACGGCAACAAGTATATACCTTCTGCCGCCTGTAGCAGGCGTATATGGACCCAGAATGTCCATGCCCCACTTAGCAAACGGTAGTGGGCTGTGAATGGTAGTGAGGTCAGTAGCCGGACGGTGAATTAATTTGCCAAACCTTTGGCACTTGTCACATTTTTTCACCATCTCCATTGCATCTGCTTCCAAAGTAGGCCAAAAGTAGCCCTGCCGTCTTGCCCTTTGAGCAAGCATCCTACCACCTATATGGGAAGCACAGAAACCAGAGTGAAGATCATCTAGTATCTCTCGTCCCTTTTCAGGAGTAACACACTTTAAGAAGGGTTGAAGGTACCCCCTCTTGTGAAGTTCTCCCTGTATCATTTCAAAACAGGAGGCTCGTTTTTTCAGTGCTGCCGCCTGTTGAGGATCATCCGGCAGTGTACCGTTTGTCAGATATGCCCTGATTGAATCCATCCAGGTTGAGCTTCTGTCTAGGATTCTAATAGGGTTTTCCTCGATGCTTCTCTTCTCCATTACTTCCCAAAAAAAGTTCGAGGAGTATCGGAGGAGGCGGATGATGCTAATTTTGACAGTGCATCTGCCTGGTTGTTTTCTGATCTCGGCACTTGGATTAGATGGAAATCCTCAAGAGAGCCGACTGCTTGTCGGACCGCCTGTAAATACTTGATCATGGCCGGATGGGTTGCTTCGTATTCGCCATTGTACTGACTCACTATCAATTGTGAATCAGAACAGGCGTCTATTTTTCTTGCCCCTGCCGCCTTGCACATGCGGATCCCGGCTAGTAAAGCTTCATATTCTGCCTCATTGTTTGAAGCCTGAAAACTGAAGCGTAGAGCATACTCGAACCTGTCGCCCTCTGGAGATTGACATACGACGCCTGCTCCACAACCATTTGAAGTAGAGCTTCCGTCCACATATACCTTCCAGACTTGGTCTGGAACTTGAGAGTCAGGAGGACGAGTCATCTCTACAATAAAGTCAGCAAAGGCTTGCCCCTTCACTGCTTTTCTAGGCTCGAAAGTAATTTTGAGGCTCTGTATTTCTATGGCCCATTTGATCATTCGTCCTGACGACTCCATGATGGTAAGGGGCCGCTTGATTGGTTGGTCGGTATACACGACGACTGCATGTGCCAAAAAGTAGGGCTTCAATTTTTTAACAGCCATGAAGAGTGTAAGACCAAATTTCTCCACTAGGGGATACCTCAACTCGGCATTTTTCAGTACGTGACTGACAAAGTAGACCGGGAGCTGACAGCCGTCCCTTTCAGCAAGGAGCACAGCGCTTAACGCATGATCAGAGACGGCCAGGTACATGTAGAGATCCTCTTTGGGCAAAGGTCTGACCAGCCTCGGCAAGGAATGCAAGTGAACTTTTAACTTCTGGAAGGCGGCCTCAGCATCCGGCCCCCATTCAAACCTTGCCTTTTTCTTAATTGCCTGGAAAAAGTATAGGCATTTGTCGCCTGATCGGCTTAGGAATCTCCCCAAGGCCGCCAGACAACCTGTTAACTTCTGAACCTCTCGGATGGTACGAGGCGACTGCATGTCAATGACCGCCTGTACCTTCTCAGGGTTCGCCTCTATTCCTCTCTGATTGATAAGGAATCCGAGAAATTTCCCAGACTCAACTCCAAATACACATTTCTTGGGATTGAGCATGACATGGTGCCGCCTGAGTGTGGCGAAAGTTTCTCGGAGGTCCGTCAGATGATCTTTCTGAAGTTTAGTCTTGACAATCATATCATCAATATATGCCTCGACGTTTCTCCCAATCTGATCAAAGAACACTGTGTTTATCATTCGTTGGAAGGTAGCCGGGGCATTCTTAAGACCAAACGGCATGACCGTGTAACAGTATAACCCCTGATCAGTGACGAAGGCCGTCTTCTCCTGATCTTTCTTCCATAAAGGAATTTGATGGAAACCAGAATAGGCGTCCATAAAACTCATCAAGGCATGACCCGCTGTTGAGTCGACCAGGTTATCAATTTTAGGCAGAGGGTAACTGTCTTTGGGGCACGCCTTGTTCAAGTCTGTGTAGTCTACACACATTCGCCAGGTGCCATTCGGCTTTTTAACAAGCACCACATTTGCAACCCAGTCTGGGAAGTAACATTGCCGAATGAACCCTGCATCAAGTAATTTTTTGACTTCGGCGGCTGCCGCCTGACCTCTTTCTTCACCATGGTTCCGCTTCTTTTGCCGTACCGGCTTTTTTTTCGGATCCACAGCGAGTTTATGTACTGCCAGATCAGGACTAATGCCTGGCATTTCATGGACTTCAAATGCAAAGATGTCCTTGTATTCTTTCAACAGGTTGTGAAAGTCGTCACCAAGGTTTCTCAGAGCAGTCGTCCCAACTTTGACTGTTCGGTCAGGACGTGAGTCGTCTAATATCAGGTCCGCATGCTCACCAGCCGGCTGAGGTCGGAACTCATCCGGCCGCTCCTCTGCCAATGATTGCTATTTTCTTGCTTTTCTTGCGGACTCTGTCTGGGACGCCTTTCTCTTTTTGTCGCCTGTTTCTTGAACAGGCGCACTCTTCTTGACATTGTCAAGGTCTGTTTTTTCTCCACTTGACCCAGTGGCCATAACAGTGGGCTTGACATCCGAGAGATAGCACTCTCGGGCCATCCTCTGATCTCCCCTTAGGGAGCCGACTGTTCCATTATCCCTCTCATACTTAAGCAGCATAAGAGACGGGATTATAACAGCCTTGGAATTATTCAGGGTTGGTCGACCCAGAATCATGTTGTAGGCCGAGAGTTCCTCTACTACTAGGAACCGGACTACCATGTGTCGTCCTTCCCCTTTTTCGCCCAGGCGAATGGGTAAATCTACTCGTCCCAGTGGGTGGACGACTCCTCCTCCAAACCCTATTAAAGGGTGGGAGGCCGGATGTATGCAGTCCGTCTGATATTTCAGTTTTGACAGACATTTGCTGCTGATGAGATCTGAGGAGCTCCCGGTATCTATGAGGATTCGGCCAACTCTCTGGTTGGCCACTTTACATTCAATAACGAGAGGGTCGTCATGCGGCCCCCTTACCCCTCCTAGATCCTCTTCAGTGATGACAATCTCAGGAAATGTATATTTGGACGGCCGTTCTTGGTGAACGGAATTTACATCTAACCGCCTTGTATTATCTTTGTTGCCCCTAATAGTGGGGCCGCCTCCTGAGAAGCCGCCTGCAATGGTGTAGACGACTGCATCATCTGTATCAGAACTGTCGGCTTGTTGATTCTTTTTGGCCGACTGCTTTTTTGAGGAAGTGTTCCCCGTAGATTTCTTGACATAAGTGTCAAGATCACCTTGCTCAGCCAAGCGGTCTAGGTACCGCATGAGACTGATGCAGTCATTGGTGTGATGACCAACGTCATCATGATAAGCACAGATTTTGTCTTGGTTCCGGTTGTTTGCAGAACCCTTCATGGGGAGCGGCTTCTCAATTGAGAACCGTCCCTTTATTTCTTTTAGGATAAACTGGTTATCCTTGTTAAACACATACTTTGGGGAGTATGGTTTGAATTCTTTTTTCTTTTTCTGGGCCGGCTGTTTAGAGGAATCAGCCGCCCAGACCTCTTTTCTTTTCTCATCTTTATTAGACGACTGTTTATGTCGTCCCTCTCTTTTGTCGAACCTTTTCCCGTCCGACTGTTTTATCGTACACAGATCAGTCGCCTGTATATAGGCTTCTGCTTCAATCAAGGCCTCTTGAAGAGTCGCCACCCTTTTTCGAACTAAATCAAATTTGAAGGTAGACCCGTCTTTGAGACCTCTAAAAAAGTCAGTATAAGCTACCTCATCCGGTAACCCTTGAATCTGTATTCTCATCAGGTTGAACCGCCTGATGTAAGAACAAAGCCCCTCCTTCTCGCCCTGCTGAATTGTCCCCAAATCAAGGGTCGTTTTCTTCGCAGGGATGTTCATAGCGAAGTTGGAGGCAAATAAGTAAGCAAGCGTCCTGAAGCTGTTTACACAACCAGTCGGCAGGTTGCCGAACCATTGCTGTGCGATTCCCTTGAGAGTCGCTGGGAAACACTTGCACCAAGTGGGATCATCCAACCCTTGAAGGTACATCAGGTTGGTGAATGCCATCAGATGGTCTTCTGGATTAGTAGTGCCGTCATAGGCGCCTACTAGTACATTTTTTACTTTGGCCGGCTGAGCGGCTTCAGTAATTTCCTTGGAGAAGGCCGACGGCTGTTCACCAAGTCTAAGCAGCCGTAGCTGCCAGTCCATAGGTTGGACGTTTTTTGCTGCAGGTCCACCAAATGGAGGTGGCTGCATAAAGTACTGTTGTTGCGGCACAAATGGTAAGTTTGGTACCGCCTGGGCACTATGAAAGCCGGACTGACGGGAGGTGCCGCCTGACTGACTCTCATGGTACGACTGAGTATGCCTCATCGAGGCATTTCGCAAACTGTCTTAAAATTTGAAGTAGAAGCCGACTCTGACAATCGGTCACTCTTCTTCTGCTCTAGCAGTAGCCGAGCATCTGTGAACGTTTGCTTTGACCCGTCCGCCTGAATATGACGAACCGGTTTCCTGTTTCCCGTAGGATAACGGAATTTTGTGAAATCAAGAGCAAGTGGCTCCCGCTTCTTGGATTTAGGATGAGGAGTCGCCTCTCGCCCTTGAACTGGCTTCCTCTTCAGTGAAGTGGAAGGTTTTTTGGCCGACTGCTCTTTGACTGAAGCAGGCGGCTTTTTGTTGATCAACTCTTGAATCTCTCCCTTGAAATCCCTCATGAAGGTCATGAGTTCGTTCCTTGTGATGGGAGCAGACCCATCAGTCGGCTGTTGCCGAGCAGGCGGTGCGCCTGCTGGCTCGCTTCCTGTTTGAAGATGCTCCCGTTCCCTCCTTTCGGTATGACGGGTACGTCGGGCCCTTAGGGTCCCGTCTGGAGCTGTATGAGTTTCCACTTCAAATTCACTTTCGGTATCATGGTCCGACTGAACTTGAGGGTCGTCTTGGGGACGCCTCTCTTCCGGAGTCGGTACAGACTTGGATGCCATCTCTGAAGTACTCTCCCCACAGACGGCGCCAAATGTTTCGGGGTTTTCTGATGTCCTGCGGGAGAGTTACAATTCCGAGACTGGAACCGGACGCCTGTACCTGCAAAATAACGGAAACTCCTTAGAGCTCCGCCTCCAACGGTCAAGTTAGTACCTGATTAAGGAGTAATTAATACGGAAATTAAAGTAATAAGATCTCTCTAGGTGAGAGTGTTTAATGTTGGTAATCTGCGTCGTTAGCGAGATTAGCCGGTTATTAGTGTTCCGTAATGTTTCTGTTCTTCTCTGCTTGATTTCTTGATTGCTTAATTAATGAGGATTAATTAAGTATTTATAGCCTTGAGAAGCGTGCCACTCTCTAGGTTTAGGGTAAACCTAGGGCTGACCGGGCCTCTAGACAGGATTGGGCCTTGATGGCCGGTTTTCCCATTTGGCATGGGTGGACACGTGGCGTGCCTCAATTGGTCCGTAGAGGACGTATCTGTGATTGACACGTGGCAGACTCCTATTGGCCTTCGTGAAGGACACGTGGCGGAACCTGGTTGGTCCACTTGTCAGACGGTGATTGGTGGATAAAAATCCCCTAATCACTTAACATCAGGTTTCTTACACTCAATAGAAGGTCTAGTATTCTCCAGTTTTACCTAATTATTAAATTAACAACTTAATTTATCTTTTAACCGTATGACTCTGATACCAAATCACGCAGCTTTACAATTTTTAATTTATAGTAACTGTATTGTTTTCCTTAATAACAGATTTCACTTATATAATAATAGTATTCAAATATAATACTTAATTTCTAACATAAATACTTAGTTTTTTAATATATAAATACTACTAAAAAAGAGCAAAATAACACCTCGAAAACAATATTGAAAAAACATATAACAGTATTAAATTTTATTGGAAAATTTGTAATTATTAATCCCAACTTTAAGCCATTTACTTTCATTAATCCCAACTATCGATTATTCCTGAATAATACCAACTTTAGGTGGTGTTTTCTTTTATGAGGTCCAAATTACCGGTGACCTGAAGAAAAGGTAACGTCTTTTTTTGTTTTTTCATATTGCCACATGTCAGCTTTTAAATGGTCAAAATAATAAAAATCTTTTAACAAAAAAAAAAATGAAAACCCCTCCCTCCCTTCTAGCCTGCAGACACCGCCACCGTCACCACCTCTCTTAGCCGGCGTAATATTGAATAATCCCAAATTTTTGAAACATGTCCTTCCTAGCCCTGCCCCCATATCGGAAAAGCCCTTCCTAACCGACTGCAACTGCTTCCACCCCCAGCCGGCGACGCAACCAGCTCCGACGACCCTCCCTTATCCCAGAATATCCCTCCCTCGCAGAAGCCCAACCCCCCTATTGGAAAATACCTCCCAAACAACCTACACCTGTTCGCAAACCACTAACCCCTGCTTGCTTCTGCCGCGAAAATTGAACCCCCAACCCACCGGCTATTGCGAATTATCCCAAACAACCACCATTATTGCTTGGCGCGCGCATCGCATTGGTTTTCCTGGTGCGTGCGTTGCGGTGGAGCAGCCAAATCGAAGAAGTGGAAGGGAAAGGGGCGTTTTATGGGTCAGGGGTAGAGTTTCGGGGGTGGAAAAGGAAATTTCCGGGCGGGTTAAGGACGGGGAAGGGTTTTAGGTGGGGCTGCAATTTTGATGGGAGGGGGTTTGCTGGTGGCGGCGGCTATGGAGGTTTGGTGGGGCTGCAATTATTTGTTTTTGTTTTTTTTAGAAATCAGTTTTGATTTTATTTTTTTTGGATTTTTTTGAGCAATGGTATGCTGACACATGACAAATGACCTGCTACAACAGGTTTGGTAACTGGTAAGGCCTGATAAAAGTCAATACCCCCTAAAGTTGGGATTATTCAAGAATAATCGATAGTTGGGATTAATGAAAGTAAATGGCGAAAAGTTGGGATTAATAATTATAAAATTTCCAATTTTATTTTAATAGGCTCAAACTTAAAATAACAGTATTAGAATAGGAAATGACTTTTTTTCCAACACTTAGGCCCTGTTTGGGTTGATGTAAAAGGTTTTCATGGAAAATGAGTTTTCCATTTTTTTTTCCCGTTTTCCTTTGTTTGGTTTGTTAAGGGGTGGAAGACAATTTTTCCAAAGGTGGAAAATTCCATCCATAATGATGGAAAACATTTTCCTTCTCAAAACAAGGGAAGCCACATTTTCTTTTCTCTTCCTTACCTTTCTTTTTTGGAAAACTTTTGTATACACCTATTTACACTAATATTAGTGTACATCGAGCAGTATAAGGGTAACTTTTAGGTAATTTTAGGGTAACTTTCTGTCTTTTTTGGGTAACTTTAAACATAATATAATTTTTATATAAATAGACAACATGAAAAGTTTTATAAAGTTAATGTAATTACATTCAGTCATTAATAATTGATTTTTAGTCATTTAAAATGTGATTCTTTATTAATAAATCGTATATAATTTTTATTTGTATTGGGTTACTTTTTACGCATATAGGAGGTAACTTTTATTCATTTTAGGGGTAACTTTTGATCACTTTAGGCTATCTTGATAATGGTTGTACAATAATTATTGTACACCCGATTTTTTTAAAATTTTGTGTTCTTTTGTGTTCTTTTTTACTTCCCTTTCATTCATCCTTATATTTCCACTCTTATTTTTTATTTATTTTGTACTTTTCTTGTATGCAACAAAACAAAGGAAAACTAATTTATAATTGTATTTTTTCAATTTTTTCATTTAAAATGTTTTATATTAAATCAAACTGCCCTTAGTAAAAAATTTATGGACTTTCGTTGTCCCTGGGAGCGGGCAGTACTTTCTCAATGCACATTACACCAATTTTAAGTTTCCACAGCTCAAACTAAGTAACTTTTCCGACACATCTCTTCGCTTCAAATCTTAGGGTTTCATTTCCACCCACCATTGCTTTTGCAATTTCCTCCATTAATATAGCTTTTGGAGATAAAATGTACGGTGGTTCAAGCGACGGCGAAAGCCATGATGTACCTGGCCAAAGGAAGATCCCGTCGGCTTCATCCATGTTATGGGTTCGAAACCTGCGCCGTTTCATTGGATCTGGTGCCGGACTTGGTTCTGAAGCTTTAATGGGTCTGTTTTTCTTAATCATTTTCTCTCTCTTCATTGTTCCAATTGTTCTTTCCTATTATTTGTTACC
This sequence comes from Chenopodium quinoa, assembly GCF_001683475.1. Lineage (NCBI taxonomy): Eukaryota > Viridiplantae > Streptophyta > Magnoliopsida > Caryophyllales > Amaranthaceae > Chenopodium > Chenopodium quinoa. The sequence continues at coordinate 715,254 of NW_018744572.1, read as the reverse complement.
GTTTGCTATTTGTTTGTGGCAATTGTCACAATTTTGCCTCTTTGTTGTTGGGAATAATTGAATTTTGTTTTTTTTTTTTCATTTTATTTTAGATGGGTAGTAAGCTGTTTTTTTTTTATTTGAAAAACGGTAGTAAGCTGATTTTGAATGAGCGGAAAATGTATTTCCTCATTTTTGAAAATTTCAATAATTGTAGGAGTAATTGTTGTTGGTTTGTTTTTTTAATCATACTTTCTAGAAGTAGTTTTCTCTTAATTTGATTCAATGTTTATGTTTTATTGTGGTGGTGGTGGTGATTGGAATGTTGTATTTGATGGATTGTTAAAATTAATGCGGGCGAAGGGCGTTTAGGGCTGTGTAATGATAGTTTATGAATAAATTAGTGAAAAGGGTTGAACTGAAAGCTACTGTATTGAATAGCATGGATTAGTGGATGTAGTCGAGTGGAGAGTATGGTGCTATTTTGACAAATTAGATCGAAACTCATAGCATGTATAATACCATACACTTTATGCAAGCTTTGTGAAGCATAAAATGTCGGGTTAGCTTTTGTTGCGGCTTCTGGATTTGTTGTATCAGAAGTAAGGTCAAATCTGGGGAAAGGTAGGACTTACATGAGAGTGTAGCAACTGCTGGATCCTCTAAGCAAAGCAATCGGCCATTTGATCCAATATTTGAGAGGAAATTCTTTTATCTTTTCTTATTTCACAGTTTTCTTTCCCCGTAAAATATATAGCTTAATGCTTCTTTTCCCTAAAATGTTATGTCAAAATTTTTCTGAAAGAATTGCAACGTGTGTCCATGTGCACAAGCTTGCGGGCTTGTTTGTGATAGTAGGTTTAGAGTATCAGAAGATCAAATATAATTGGCTGCTTCAAGAACCTTATCTGCCATTTCGATGGACGTCAATGATCGTGGTGTATTTTTTTAAATATGTTTAGTGGTTGGGATGGGGAATGAATTCTTAAAAGAAGAAAGGATGGCAAACATTTATGGACTTAGTAGTTTGGAGGTGGATCATGGAAGCATCCTATGCTTCAAGTATGTGCAATTTGATCCTTAATCATCTTCCTTGCTTGAAGCTATTCTTAGCTTCAGATGGTAATTTATTATATTGTTTGAAATTATTAGTTATATTAAATGCCTCCTCTGTTCCATTATATTTGTCAATGTAGACTTTTTAGAATTACTGATGAATGTAATTGATGAGTAGACTTTAACAAATTTTAGGTTAATATAGTGGGAATAGAAAAATTCTGTAGATGATTATTGTTTTTTTAATTAAAGAAGAAATTGTTTTGGGGTGCTGAGTGACAAACAGTGGGGTGGAGCAATTGTTGTGTAAGATATTAATATAATTATGTATTGGCTATTTTTGTGATGCTGATTGAATCAAATTTTGAATATGAGAATGTGCATTTGACAAACTGTCCTTTATGTAAATTAGTAAATACAATTGACAAGTCATTGCTAACTAAATTGTACTGTACCTAAAAACTGATAAAAGCAAAAATTATGATATTGTTTGTTGTTTTTTGCTCGTCAAATCACGGCAAGCATCTACGATTTCTGCGTATTGGTTATACTGGAATTTTTTGTCTGCCTTGTGTTGTTTGTCATATGATTTTTTTATTGTTAATATATATTTTACTTGGTGTTTAGTGGTGAGACATGGGTATTGTGTAGTACACTCTTGAACTGAATATCTCTGCAGGTTCTATGGACTCATGTTTTACATATGTCGTTTATGTCTTTGTAGAGCTTGAAACAAAGAGAATCTTGCTTGATATTTTTAAAGAGAAGCAACAGAAGAGTTCTGAAGCTGGTGCTATTCCAAGCTTCTACAAAAAGGTAGGGTTGCTGATGTTAGGTAAAAGGTAGATGGCAAGAAAATTGTGAGTAAGGTTTACATATATTCCTTTGATTGTTGCATGGTATGAATTTTTTGAATCAAGGCATTATAAATGAGTTGCCAATGTTAATTATTCGAAGACAAGGTCTTGATATCCTCCCTGATTCTATGCAGTTCCATCTTTCCAGATTTGCAACTTATTATATTTCACTTATTTTCCTATGGCACAGAAACCAGAAGAAGGATCTATCAGTTATAGAGTGCAGAGGCTAGCAAAGTATCGATTTCTGAAGGTATTGAATGAACTTCCAATGGGATCTATATCATAATTTTATGTGTGTGTGTGTGTGTGTGTGTGTGTTTTTTTTCTTTTTTTAATTAGTTGGAAACAGCTTCTCTGCTAGCTAGGGGCAAGTTGCCTTTGTAATGACCACATGGCAGGATTTAACTTATCCCTATTGGTGTTAGTGGCTTTGTTTTTTTTTTTGAATGGTGAATCCGTCAAATATCTTGGGTGACTATAATCAATGACCTCTTTGAAGGGTCTAATTGAAGATATGAAAAAATTCATAGTTGGTGTTTAGTCCATGTAAGGCATTTAGAGATTGAGTGCATTATGCGATTATTCTCATACATTTTACTAAAACTTAATGTACTTTTGTCTTTGATCTGTTGAACTGCTGGCTGATTTTCGTTGTGGAATTGCATTAAGTGATGGAGATCTTGGTGAAAATCACTGCACATAAGTTAGAGGGAGACTTAATCTGTAGAATTTATTAATTAGGGTGATTGTGGTATCATAGGGGCAAATGACTGATAATAAGATTAATTGTTTTGTGATGCATCTCTAACTTAGTGCATCGTGTAGAAATTAAATGTCTATGTTAATTGAACACGACTAATATCAAGAAGTGTCCGTGTCGACACGACACTTCACAGATACATGGCACGTGTCCGATCCTTCACTGTGTACTCAGACACTTCCATTAAGAGAGGACAGGAAAAAAGAGAAGAAACGTGAAAGAAAAATATATCTTGTTCGAAAACCACCATTAATATAGAGAAGATGGAGATAAGAAGATTGCCATTTATTAGGAGAATTTACCTAAGAAAGAATTTAAATAAAAAAATAGGGGTAGACATAATGAAAAATTTAAAGCTTTTGTAATATATAATTTAAGTGACGTATTGACGTGTCCCTGTACGCAAGTCCAAATATCAGAAAGAGTCCCCGTGTCCTAAAATTTTGGAACCTGCTGGATCGGACACTTGGACACGTGTCCGTGTCCGACATGCGTTCCCGAGTCCGACATGCGTTCCCGAGTCCATGTAACATAGTTAAATGTTATTTCTAACAACTTGCAATGTGATTTCTTGTTGCAGAAACAATCAGACCTTTTGCTAAATGCGGATGATTTGGATGCTATGTGGGTTTGCTTAAGAGAGAACTGTGTGATTGATGATGCCACTGGTGCTGAAAAGGTCATCTTGCCTCTTTTAGTATTAATCTCCTCTTTTTTTATATGTACTGTTTTAAAATTGTCTATTTTTGGCCATTGGTTGTATCAAGTTGTTTTCTATTTTTTGGCCTCTTGCTCAAATTGTTTGTACTAAATAACCTTAAACGTAATTTCTATTAACAGAACACTGTATATAGATCATACTTCTTCAGTTCTTTTTTACTTGATTCACTTTGACTTTTACACTATTTACCATCCCTCATTTGACCATCTTTGTGAATAATATGTAAAAAAAAACATATTCATGTGGGATCTTTTCGAATGCAGCTCAAATAAGTACTATCATAATATATATAATTTTTACTTATGGAGGATTAAAGTTTTGCATTGGCAAACGTGATAAAAGAAACAAGTCAAGTAAAAAAGAACAGAAGAAGCATATGATTTTTTTTTTAAAAGAAAATGGCTCTTGGCATCATTTTTGTGTCTAGCCTCGTATTGTTTAGTAGTCTTGAGGTAGGAACCTATTGTACCCAACCATCTTTTTGTTAAAATGGTGGCCTTACAATGGCGTTTATATAACTTGTGTTCAGGGAGCGGTAGATTTCTTTGCGGCAAGGAAGGGATTGACTGGCTATTGGCCTTTTTTTTTGTAGTCTTCCCTTTTTTCCCCTTCCTATGCTGTTAATATCTTCGGGTGCCATTTGTTTTCGTGGAATCAGTAAAGGAAAAGGGTACCACACTACCACCGCCTATGATTTTCCTTTCGTGTTGATTGGTTGCATGTTTTAGTGATCCTTGTAAGTACTCTCTGGTGACTTCCAACACCACCCCCTAAAACTTCAATGAAGGCTGCTCCAAACCAAGAATCATGACCCCCTCTAGATTGCAAGCCTAAATTACAAACACCATCCATTCTGAAGCACTATCCTAAATTCTTCACAATGAACAGCCCCACACCCTTTGAGAAACTATTGAAAACCATTGTCCTATCCATCTCCACCGTCAATACCATCCCCACTATCCATTGCTAGAAACTATGACATCCAACACCACATCCTCTTTGTCCACTCTACCAAATTGCCATTGGGACACAATAGCCATTTACTCCACCTTATTTGTGCACTATGCTCAATTCTGTTAGGGATAAAGAGTTTGATATGGAAGCATCTTCTGTAGCCACCAATAATCTTCTGCGACAAAGGTGATTAAACTATTGTTTGTTATTATTATTGTTGAACTTTGACTTTGTGGCCAGTTGGCCACCTTAAAGCTGGATTAAGTGTCGTGGTGGTTCGGAGATGACAAAGTAGTATTGGGATTGTGTTTGTCGCCAATAACATAATGAACTTATCTTAATATTGGCAACTTATTATTAGAACCTAAGGAAACAAATCAAATTCCCATTCTTGATTCCTTTCCCTTTTCATGCAGTGAACCAAACCTATGTTACTTGGACTTGAATTAATCCCTGTCCAAAACGGCTACATTTTCCAAGTGTCCAATCGGCTATATTTTGGTTTTTTCTTTTTATGATTTTGGCCCAATTAAACTGTCCCCGTGCTTGAGGAGTTGAGTGGAGAGGAGTTGACATTTGAGAGGAGTTGAGGTGAAATGAAGAGTCTGATTATCATAGAATCAAACAGCTACCTCTTATTTTATCTGGCCTTAGATTATTTATTTTCAATACTTGCTCTATATATATAAGAAAATAGCAATTTATCAATTTTTTTTTTGAAGAAAAATAGATATTGTACAAGAATGACTATGTCACATGGACACTTCATTTCACCTCATGTATCCATGGCACATTCTTGACACACCAACATGGGTATAAACACTTTGATAGGATGCGAGTACCTTTGATTGTGTTACATAGAACAAATTGATGTGTAATAGAAAATTATCAGTATCTATCATTTCTCATTATATGTGTCTTGGACCTACGACTTGTCATTATCACTGTTTACTATGCTCTGAAATCTGATCATTTGATTATTTTTTATGCCTTTTGCAAGTAAAGCAAATTATGTTTTTCATAATATTAGTTTCCAATGATGTCATGTTAATGCGTATTACTGAGTACCAACAACGTGGATTGGTCTTAGACCTATGACATATCATTATCACTATTTACTACGTTATGAGGTCTGATAATATGATAGTGAAATTCTCACTTCATTGGTTTGTTGGTTATCTTGAGTGCATTTCAGCGCATAGCTCCTACTAAACATATAGGAGGGAAAAAATGTATTTTGGCAGTGGTACATTATGCATGTATAATGTATTATTAAAGTATATGTTGTCTGAATAATACTTTTAGTGTACTATTATGCATGTAGTGGTACTTATTACCATCCTATAGGTTGAATATTTCCCCCCAAATTACTTACCATCTGTCACCTATTATACATGTAATGGTACATTTTTCATTTTATATGTTTGCTAAACCAATAGGAGCTATGCGCTAAGGGTTAACCGGTTATCTTAATGATGGATATATCTTTCTTTTGTAACTTTCTATATCTTGATATGTCTTGAAGCCATTAATATTAAGGTATATGCTAAGATTGGATAGCTTACACAATTGGGTCCATCTGTCACCTATTATACATGTAATGGTACATTTTTTGTTTTATATGTTTGCTAAACCAATAGGAGCTATGCGCTGAGGGTTAACCGGTTATCTTAATGATGGATATATCTTTCTTTTGTAACTTTCTATATCTTGATCTGTCTTGAAGCCATTAATATTAAGGTATATGCTAAGATTGGATAACTTACACAATTGGGTCCATATTGTTTGATTTGTTTCTAGTTTTCCAATTTAACCAGCTTCTAATATTCTGTATTTTTATTTGGTTTTATAACCTTGCAGATGAACTATGAAGATTTTTGTCATATTGCCTCAGTATGTGCTGAGCAAATTGGTCCTAAATGCCGACGTTTTTTCAGCCCTTCAAATTTTATGAAGTTTGAAAAAGATGAACAGGGGAGAATTGCCATCCTTCCATTCTACCTTTATGTGATGCGAACGGTATGTCCTGTTATGTATATAGCTGTGGTGTTTCTTAACCATAATGCTTTTTTTCAATCAGTTCATATGATGATGATATTTTACCCGTTGACTTTGCATAGTGTCTTTTGTCCTTTTTGGAGGATGCTCAATAAAGATGCATGAAACTGGATAGGTTTCCTCTGCAGTAAATTATCTGATTTTGTCATGCCATATCTAATTTACTTATTGTACAGGTTTCATTAACTCAAGCAAGAATAGATATGAGCGAGCTTGATGAGGACTCTGATGGCTTTCTTCAACCACATGTATGTAGCAATTCTACTTTTGATTTATTTAGTTTCAAGTATTCTTTTCATTTACTAAGTTTAATTATCTGTGATATATAGGAAATGGAGGCTTACATTAGAGGGCTGATTCCTAACTTGGCACAACTACGTGATATGCCTACTGCCTTTATGCAAATGTATTGCCGGATAGCTGCACATAAATTCTTTTTCTTCTGTGACCCACACAGACGAGGTTAGTTTGCTTTGCTATTTTATTTCTTTGATATGACCCGTCTTAAGGCAAATGTATTGCTTAAATTTATAACTGTACATAATTTTACAATATGACCCGTCTTAAGGCAAATGTATTCAATATGACCCGTTTTAAGGCAAATGTATAACTGTACATAATTTTTCTTAAATTTGTTAAGGTACAAATGTTTATATTTTTTATCATGAAATGCATTGATTTCCTTAACTACTTTTCTCAATACACAGCTGTCTTGAATACAACAAATTTGCATGCAAAAACTTAAGTGATAGAAATGCTAAATTTTCAGTGTAGGACGGTAAAAGTAACTTCAACTAATCAACTTCTGAATACCATGTCTTTGAGTAAGTCCTCAGTGTAGGTCTTTAGGATGACTGGTTGTCTTGTTAAATTGGTAGTATACAATAGGACAACAGAACCTGGCTTTAAGATATGGAAATCTCAAGCTCTGCCAAATATTGATTTATTACCTTTTATTTTTTTTGGAAGAGATTTATTACCTTTTATAATTAAGGTATATGATAATTATGCTTTGCAAGCTTAGCCAAAATCACTGTAACATATGATTCCATAGGGCTTGAATGTGTGTGTGTGTGTGTGTGTGTGGGGGGGGGGGGGTATATGTGAGCTGTATGCATGTGAAGGAGATGCGATTGTAGTATGTGAGTGTGACAGGGCTTAGGTAAATTATAGTAACAGCTTGGGAAGACTAATGTCGTCATTTTTGAATGACATATATTTGAACAGTTGTTTGTCAACTTGATTACTTTTAGGTACACTTAAGTTCTTATAACGGCGAGAGACAAATGAAATATGAGGGGCTACAGATTGAAGGGATTGCTAGAAGAGAAACTCTTTGCTTTCTACTCTTAACTCAGAGAATTTTTAGTGGGAAAAAAAAATAATTAATGGCTGTTTAAATAGTTCTCTTGCACAGGTCACTTTTATTCAGTGCCCTCACCGAAAAATAAAGTGTTTACATGCATAGTTAGGTTAGTGACAGGATGATGAGATTTAAAGATCTCTCTCAGTATGTGTCAAAAAAAAAAAAAGATCTCTCAGTTTCTTTTTATATTATTTATAAAGTTCTCAACTTGGCTCCTTGTCAAGTTGTCTGTCTTGTCACAATTACAAGAAACTTCTTGTATACTATACTGTGTTTTTAGGAATTGAAGTGATTGTGTCTATTCTTATGCAGGAAAGGCTTGCATAAAGAAAGTGCTCCTAAGTAATTGCTTGCAGGAGTTGATGGAACTTCACCAGGTAGTATCTTGTCTCCCTTATACCGCCATTAGTAGATAAAGCTTTGAACAGGACCACCACTTGTTTTTGAATTTGTAATTTCCTTGCCATATTTCTATGTGAAATGTTCTTGCACCAAGTGTGACTTTACTTTGTGTTTATCTTACAAATCTAATATACGGTGAAATGTATAACTTGTGTGTGACATAATCTTAATCTTGGTGTGTTCTTACTTTCCCTATGTTTTAGGAAAGTGAGGAGGAAGTCACTGACACTGAACAAGCTGAGAATTGGTTCTCCTTGACTTCTGCACAGCGCATTTGTGGTAGGTAATTCTGTTGGTTTTGTTTGTTTGTTTGGTGCCTATTTTTTATTTTTTATTTTTTTTTATTGCTTCTTACAGCTGCCTCAAATATTAATTTTGTTTTATACTTATATTTTTCTAATAATATTGTTTTCTAGAGTCTAATTTAATTCTTTGAGACTGATCTTTTCCATGCACCCTTTTGTTTGCTTTGCGTCCTATCAATTATGGTGCCATAAATAAAAAGTTATTACGTAGGTCAGTAAATTGTTTGTTGTGATAGTTTATAAATATGATATAGAAATATATGTGGAGCTCCAAGAATTTGTTTGTATTTAAATTACTGAAATAAAGAATGTTTAACTCTAAAGAACATTTGTCAGAAATTGCTTAACTCCAATGGTTTGAGCAAGAATTAGCAAATATAATCAGTTTCATTTTTGAAATGTAGCCTCCTGCTTTGATTTTTACTATTTAAGAATGAGGTCTTGCTTGACCCAACATATCGGCAGTTTATAATTGGCAGACTAAGCCTCTATTTTCTTATTTAACAATAATTCACATTATTTGCTTGATTGTCGAGGATAAGTGGCTTAGTTTTCCCTGTTGCTCAAAATATGAATTTGATTTATATATTTTGTAGCTGTGTACTGGTCTGCTAAACTTGTCTGTATGCTATATTGTTTTCATGTGTAAAGCAGTTACATTTTCCTTGCATGCTTTTTGTTATATATTTTGCATGTCTGACGACATGATTTATTTTGGATCTTCGAAGATATGTTTCTGGCACTTGACAAGGATATGAATGGAACCTTGAGCAAGCAAGAACTCCGAGAGTATGCTGATGGAACACTGACAGATATATTTATTGAGAGGGGTATGCCAATTTTTTCATTGAAATTTTAGTCACTACAGCAAATGTCATTATTTCGAAAACTTCTCCAGTCAATTGCATGCATTTCTACGTCTAAACTTTATAATGATTAATGACCCCAATGCATTAGCCAGATCTCTTATATTGGCAGATATGCTTTATGAATGTAGAAACATATTATTCTGCCGTACTTAATGATTCCCCTCTTTACTTTTTATTATGGGTATTAAGATAGTGTACATGAACTTTCCACTTTTTCAGTGTGAGGTACTCTCTTAGTCTTTTACGTTTATATTTTACCTATCTATATTGCGACTTTAATTCTAGATACTATTAATCATATACCCACTCACACTAGACAGCTGGGAAATTTCTAACCCTCTTGTTCAAGTGCTGACCTGGTCATTGCTGTAGTTTTTGATGAGCATGTACGCCGGGGGAAAAGTGGTGGAGGAAACAGTCGGGAAATGGATTTTGAAAGCTTCTTGGACTTCGTTCTTGCTCTTGAAAACAAAGATACTCCTGAAGGTTTGACATACTTGTTCAGGTGTCTTGATCTTAATGGAAGGGGTTACCTAACAACAGCTGATGTCCACACACTTTTCAGGTGCAACATTTTCTCTATTAATTGGATGTAATTCCTGCATTTTTGCAGTTTTCTTAAAAAATTGTCCTGAGCTGTGCTAACATCGTGAAACCAATTTCTGTGCAATAGTTGAGAATAAACATTATACACTTGCAATAAATGTTTTAAGTAGAGTGCTACTTCCAACTTTTGTCCTTTTCTTGATATTTCTTGTAGCTAAAAAAAGATGGATAATAGAGTTTTTACGAAGCAGAAGGGAAAATATGGACTAATCTTACTGTTCAGATGCTTGGACTAATCTAGGTTATTTGATAGCTCAATGGTGGTTTCTGTAAGACTTCTGTTCATGCTACCATATTTTACACTAAACCATGGAATTTTTTGGGATTGAGGCTGTGTTGTTGTCGTTATGCATAAATTATGGAAGAAAAGAAGGATGGCATCTGTAAGCTAGAGATGTTACTCGATACAATCTTCCTATAAAAAAATTCTGTGCTTTCCTTTTCACAGTTCTCTAATGTAGTCTGTGAATCTCAAACTGACAGAAACAGTACAATAGCATGATGTAATATTGCTTTACATAATTTACATTCTATGGTTTTGCTTTAAATATTCTATTTTGGCCTATTTAATCTCTAATGTCGCCTCTTTTTTTTTTTTTTCCTCTTTTATTTATCAGAGATGTACACCAGAAATGGATTGAGGGAGGAAATTATGAATTATGTATTGAAGATGTGAGAGATGAAATTTGGGATATGGTGAAGCCTATGGATTCTTTGATGATCACATTGCAGGATTTACTTGCGTGCAAGCAGGGTGGTACCGTGGCTAGCATGCTTATAGATGTCCGTGGTTTTTGGGCACATGACAATAGAGAAAATCTTCTTCAAGAAGAAGAGGAACCAGAGGAAGAGGCATGACTTTAGGGTGATTAATACGACCTTTACTATTGTATCTAAAAGGTCAATGTAATGTGTGTGTGTGTGTGTTTTTTTTTTTTTTTTAATGAATAGTAGAACTTGTATCAGTTGAGGACTTGAGGTAATATAGGTGTATGTATTATGAGGATCTGATTAACGAATTCGAGTGAAACTGAACGATGTAGCTATATGAAGTATGTAAATACATCATTGGATAACTGTATCAACCAGTTAACCAAATGCCTAACAATATTTTATCAGAAATCTTTTAAGTTTCTGAATCACAGGACAGAATCTACTTTCTCAATTTTTTTGTTTTTTTATTGCCACACTTTGACTTTTACACTATCCACAAACTACACTTTGACTAGAATATGTGATATATAACTTTTTATTATTATTTTTTTAAAATTTTTTTTAATTTTTTTTTAATAAAATAATTTTACAATGTTGCTAATTAAGGATAGCAATTGCTAAAATTGTGTGTGTTGGCAATCGTAATAAAAAATATATTATGAAAACGGAGGATATATATATATATATATATATATATATATATATATATATATATATATATATAATCAAGATCATGTGAGAACCAAGTTGAATAATAGGAACTAGGAACTCGTCTGAGCCGTCCATCGCACTTCATCTGACGGCCTATATTACGCGCGCCTCATTAAGGGTATTTTGGTAATTATTCTTGTTGTATGACCTTCGTTCTAACATTCTCTCTACGTTCTTAATTCCTCTCTCTACATCTGGGCGCCGAAGGCGATTACACTGTTCTTGGTTTTTGTTCTTCGATTTTATCGATTTTCTTTGATTTCGTAAATTCTTCGTTGTTCTTACGTGATTTTGTTTTTTTTTTTGTTGTGATTCGAACATTCTTGAGAGGTAATTATTAGATTTTTTATTATTATTTTTTTTAAAATTTTGTTTATGTTCTTTATTGATTCATATGTACTTACTACTTAGGGTTTTTGATTTGTTGTTTTTTTTTTTTCGATTTTGTTGTCGCTTTCTATTATAATTGAATTTTCTATAATTCAGTTAGTTTCTTCTAATTAGTCTCTGGTTGGTTTAATTAATTGCACACTAAGTGTTCGATGAAATGTCTAACTTAATGGAATGAATTTTATCCTATGTTACTAGCTAAGGTGTGATTAGCATTACAAATAATTTGAACAATTGTGATTAGCCTAGTTGGGTTTTAAGGGTTGGGGGTGTGCAAAGGTTGTAATGAGGTGAGGGTGAATCGGTTTATTTTGCTTGTGTGGGGAGCTGTTGTTGGATGGAAGTATTTTGGATTTTGCAAAAATTTTTGAACGTTTTTCCAATTTGAGCTCTAAACGTAAACTATTGACAAAAATGGTTGCGTGGCAAAACTATTTACCAAACTAAGCTTCCAGGGTAAATCGCTGTCTCGGACAGCGTTTTACCCCTGGTTTTTTTTTTTTTAAAAAAATTCAACTGGTAAACGCTGTCCGAGACATTGTTATTGAAATTGTTCATGACATTGTTGCTAATTATTAATGAAAATGTGGTACATTGTTGATAATTATTGATGGTGATGTGGTACATTGTTATTGAAATTGTTCATGACATTGGTGAAGTTGATGATGGTGAAAATGTTGAAGTTGTTAATGGTTGAAATTGGTGAGAAGAGATGAAATTGTTGAAATTATTGAAATAGTTTAGGTTGAAATTGTTGAAATAATTCAAATTGTTCATGAAATTGTTGAAATTGGTGAAGTTGTTGAAAGTGAAGTTGTTATAGGTGAGAAGAGTCTTATTTCAGTGTTGATAATTTACCTCGCTCTAGATTTCGATAATCCTAAAATGTGTTTTGGTTATGTAGAATATGGCGTCACAAAATGTAGTTTTGTTATGCCGGTGGGGAGGAGAAATTCTGTTTGATGGACCCCGGGTCGAGTATAGTGGGGGAAATATGGAACCACTAACACTAGAACCGAACATGACTATGAATGATTTGATGAATGAGGTTCATAGTAGTATTGGGGGAAATATCGTAGATGGAGGAATTATTTTGTAATAGAAAATTTTGATTTAATAACATTTGGAACATTTTGATTTAATAACATTTGGAACATTTGATCGTTAACATTTTGGTTAATTGCTAATGCGTTAACTCTGTTGGAATTTGTTAAATTGCATGTGAACAGATACGATGGACGGTGAAGATCGTACGCCTGGACCCGTTGACCCTTCTGTGCTTACACTACAGGGCACACACCGCAGCGTTGCCGTATGGGATCAGACGGTAATATTGCATTTGTTTGTTCATGGACTACAGCCCTAGACCGACTCACCGAGGACCAGGTAACAATTTAAAATACAGTTTTAGCTTTTTTGTTTTAACATTGTACTTGTTGCGAACTAACATATTCATAATATTACTGTTGATGTGTATTTACAGGTGACATGGGACCCGTATGTACCTGACTTGGTAGATGCCATGCCTCCACATCTGCTAGACCATCAGGCGGTGTGGCGTGCTAGGGTCCCCCTGATCTGTTTCGAGGTTGTGGAGAGTCACCTGCCCGACCGAGTCATGAGGCAGTTTGGACTACGCCAGACTATCCCACAGGGGTGTGACACTAGTGTACAGCTTCACGGCATTGATCGTCGGGGAAAGGGGGAGACCAGCTGGGCGCTGGAGCATTGGCGTTTCCTTCAGCTATGGGAGCAACGGTTGGAGTTCATCGTTGGAGGTGATCTAATGCAGGAGGCTATGGATCCCGACGATCCGTACATGGTGTGGTACAGGCGTATCACACGACGCTTCATCAACCCCAGCTACGCACCACCATCCACACATTACCATCCAGCATATGACATCATTAGCGGATATGTGAGTTATTATTTTTCTACTCCTTTTCAACAATTTCCATATTTGTATGCCATAGATCTGACTGATCGATGATTACTGCAGGCGGCGGATATGGTGGCGATGGTTGATGCGCTATCAGTCTCCCTTGAGTGCGGACCCACTAGAGCCCAGGTCGAGCAGGTGCGAGATATGGGCGTCGCTACCTTACGGAGATATGGTCACGCTCATCTCGCCCACCGGCGGGACGGTCATGATGGCAACTCACAGTTCGATCTCGGCCAGAGCAGCGGTGGATGTGATCCTACGTCACCCAGACACGCAGAGGATTACAACATCCACAGTACTGCGCCCTCTGGTACCCAGGAGGACCCCTCGTCCAGTCAGCTGACTCCCCCACCGCCCCGAGACCCATTCACCACCGTCACTCATTACAGGCGGCGACGTGTCATACGGAGGGCCGACACTCAGGAGGCAGGACCTTTACCCCGAATAAATGAGTCGGGCTAGTATTATCTGTTGTATTCCCTGTTATTTTGTGTAATGATGTACATAACACTTATGAAATTAATATAATAAATCTTTTTTGAATGACTCCGTGTGTGCTTTGAAGTTAATTTGGTGGTTGGACTGTTGTTGGGCTGTTTCGAGTTTTCTGCAGTGCTTAAAGTTGACGGAACTCCCAGAATATGGTGGTGGTACGTGGTGGGGAGTGGCGGAGTTGGTGGTCGACGGTGGTGGGGTAGGGCTGTGGAGCTGGCTGTTGTGGTGGCTGTTGGAGGACTGCAGCATGCAAGCTGTTTGCTGAAGCTTGTTTCTGCCTGGATGCTGGTTGCTGTTTCCAGCAGAAAAGCGCTGTCTGAGACAGCGCTTTATGTTCAAGCATAAAGCGCTGTCTGAGACAGCGTTTTATGTTCAAGCATAAACCGCTGTCTGAGACAGCGCTTTATGTTGAACATATAAAATAGTTGTAGTTGAATTTTTTTTTACAAAAAAACCAGGGGTAAAACGCTGTCCGAGACAGCGATTTACCCTGGAAGCTTAGTTTGGTAAATAGTTTTGCCACGCAACCATTTTTGTCATTAGTTTACGTTTAGAGCTCAAATTGGAAAAACGTCCAAAATTTTTATAGCCTTGAACATAGTGTGATTGGTCTGGCTATATGCATTCAAGGGAGCAAGAGTCTATGCCGCTATGTGTCATTGGTGGTTGTTGCTTGCGTGTGTATGAGGGAAGATAGGTGGTGTGCCAATATTGTGTTTGTCATTTTACCATTGCAGTACTACGCCTAAACTTGGCTAAAATGTTGTTCTTATCACACAAGTATGAGATATACTTTAGTAGCTGACTACATTTTCTAGACATCTTGCTTTATTATATACCTATAACACTTCTACACTGTTTGCTGCAATGGCATGGGTAGCATGGTCGTACCGAAATTCAGTGGTGTTTGGTAACCCTTGGCAGAGTAGAGAGGTGGGAGTGTTGGGTTTGTTCAGTTGGTTGAAGATTATAAAAAGTACTCTAAGGCTGTCTTTTCTTCTCCTTATAAGGCTGCAAATGTGCTTGACACTATAAGCAGTTGGGCGTCTCTGGGGTAATCAGAGTCAATGTTAAGGGATGACAGAGGGACAGTGCTGTCAAATTTCAAACCGAAACCATTTAACTACCCGAAACAAACCGACCTAAATGAGAACCGAACCGATAAAAAAAAGGAATTTGTAAAACCGAAAACCGACCTGAACCGTATTTAAGTAAAATCGAACCGATTCGAATAATGTCAAACCGTATAAGAACCGAACCCGTTAACAAACCGAACCAGTTTTAAACCAAACTGAAATCAAACCGAACCGTTTCTAACCCAAAACCGTTTCCAACCCGAAACCGTTTGAATCGAGGTAAAAACCGTTTACACTGAACCGTTAACAAACTGCAACCTGTTTGCACCGAACCGTTTATAAACCGAACTGTCTATAAATCAAACTGTAATTTCGATCTCACAATAACTCATCAAATCATGATTATGACACATCAATTAGATGATTGAATAAGAAGCAGCTAATAATGTGATGGTAAAACAATAATAATTCATTAATACACTAAACTTTTATAATCTACGTTACTTCGTAATAAACTAGTAACATTAGTATGACTAAACTTGAAAATAACATGATATGTATTTTTAAAATCGATGAGAATTTGTATATAATATAATGCCTAATGCCTAAATATGAAGTGATGACGTCTCGGCTTGATATAAAACTTATTAACCGGCAAAAGATTAGTTAGCAAGTACTATGAAATTTCAAACCAAAATTGTTGAACGCCCGAATCCAAACGACCCAATTAAAAACCGACTTTTTGAAATAAAAAACCGTTCTGAACCATAATTTAGTAAACGTGAAATGGAACTGATCCGAATAACGTTGAATCGTATAAAAGGAGAACCCGTTAACAAACCGAACCAAAATAAAACTGAACCGAAAAAGAACCGAACTGTTTCTAACTCACAACCGTTTCCAACCCGAAATTGTTTGAACCGGTATAAAACCGTTACATCGAACCGTTAACAAACCGCAACTCGGCTGTACCAAACCGTTTACTTCCCGAACCGTTTACAACCCGAATCGAATTAAAACCGCTCAAGAATAAACCGAAACCGAATCGAACCAATAACTATTTAAACCGAACTGAAACCGACCCACGATACATTCAAACCGAATTCAAACCGACCCGATTTAATACCGAACCGATTTCAAACCAAACCGAACCGAACCCGCTACAGAGGGTGATTGTTGCAGCTTGTGTCTGCAAGTTGCAGTTGATGATGTCACGTTGGCTGAAGCTTTAGTTGCTAGAATGGGCATGTTTTTTCGGTAAGACCATGCTACTTCTATCTTCCTACTTTCTATCTAAAGTTAGTTATTTTATTATTATTTTTTTATTTTTTCATGAATGAAGCTGTTAAGGGCTATTTTGTAGAATGTCTAATTAGTTAGTCACTAAAAACAACTAATAGGCTATAGCATTAAGTTACCATAGTCCGTGGATAGTTATATAGTTTCGCTAAACCTAATTCTTTGACTCTTTGCTTGCACTTTCTTACATACTTGCATAACAACACTCTTACCAATTCTTTATCTTCTCAGGTACAAACACTCGGTCTTAGTTGCTAGTGGCATTGGTATATCTCCCTTTGTTGCTGTCCTAAGTGATGTCATGCACCCGTCTCAAAGAAGGAAAACCTTGCATGCCTAAAAACATCTTAATTGCTTGGGCTATCAAAAACTCAGATGAGCTGCCACTTCTGTCAGTGATAAATATGGAGTCCATATACCCCATTTTCTGCGATGCTAAAATCTCGACATTCAAATTTATGTCACTCAATAATCAGAACCTAAACTGGTCAGTTACCCTTCTGTTGTTATCTTTATCCCTATATATTGTGTTCTGTTTTGCACTTCTCATGTGCATTTTTCTGTATATATTCGTAACAGGTTGAGGGGAAAGCACTTGGACAACTAAGAATGATCCAACCCCTTGCAATTGTACTGCAATTTATAAATATATTTTTTTTACTTTTAAGATTTTTTTTATTTACTTTTAAGTAATTCTTCTTTCCCACCTCTATTCATTGAATTGATCTTTCTTGTTAAACTGCTAATAGTCAGTTAGTATTTAGTTATGTTTTTCTTACTTTTTTCTATCATATTTACTAATATTCATACAGCTTATTGCTCATCCATCAACTACAGCGATGCCTTTGCGAGTCCAATATGATGTGACAGATTCAAATTCAATTCATAAAAGGTGGTCAATATCCTACCTACGGAAACCAGGCCAGCTTCTCCCCCTAATAAAGTTACCAACTCTAAGGTCTAGAAAAATTAAAACAAGGGAACAAACTGGTTACAGATGGGGAAACAGGTAGGCCTAAGCATAGTGTCAGCAAGGTTCCTTCCTTTGTGATAATGTGAG
The DNA here is from genome assembly GCF_001683475.1 of Chenopodium quinoa. Lineage (NCBI taxonomy): Eukaryota > Viridiplantae > Streptophyta > Magnoliopsida > Caryophyllales > Amaranthaceae > Chenopodium > Chenopodium quinoa. Next base: position 697,631 of record NW_018744572.1, on the reverse strand, counting down.
ACCGTAACCCACCTCTTAAGTAGAGAAACCATGACGAAATATGAAAAAAAATAAATTATAAGCATACTTTTGAGAACTTTTTATTTACTTTTGAGTCATTATGTTTTACTTTGTATGTTGAATATACACTAGCCTACTAGCTTAATAGGTGGAGGATTGTATAAATGCACAAAAGATGTAGGTTCCTTCTACTTTTTTATTCATTCTACTTCTGAGATTTTTTAATTTACTTTTATAATGCTTCGATTTATTTTAAAGTCTTTTTTATTTACTTTTATAATGCTTTAATGTACACTAGCATACTAGCTCAATAGGTAGAGCATTGTGCAAGTGCACAAAAGATGTGGGTTTGAATCGCACGTAGGTTCTACTTATACTTCGAACAATTGGATTATATATAATATTTTTTATATTTAATTTTGAGTTTTTCTAATTTACTTTTGAGTAAATATTATTTACTTTTGAGTAAATGTTATTTACTTTAATGTTGATATTATTCACTTGTATTTACTTTTTTGATATTTTGATTTACTTTTAGCATTTTGTATTTACTTTTGATTAATTATGATTTACTTTTTACATATGTTGCTCTACATTTGATTTCTGTTCATAGTTATTTTGACTTGCTTTACAAAAATATTAATGTATTGTTTTAGATTTTCTATTTACTTTTGAGATTTTTTTTAACTTTATCTTATTGATCTATCAAACTGAGTGACAGGAATGAGAGCAGGTGTGTCCAATATAGGATCGAGTTAACCTCAAGTTACAAAGATAATAAAAAACCTCTTTTGTTTGTATACATTAGAGCTAATTTGATTTAATTTTGAGATGTTTTGAATACTTTAGAGTGTCTAATATTTACTTTTAGAGATAACCTATGTAGGAATCGAACCTATACCTCTATGCATCCGCATAGAGCTCTACTACTTGAGTTAATAGGTTTTGGAGCAAAAGATTCATAGCTTTTTAGAAAAGACTCCACATTTTTGTAGTTCCTTTAGTCAACAAAGTGGTAAATCTTTTTGTTCGCTGCCTTGTTTTTGTATAAATGACAATAAAAGCAATCAAAACCATAGCCCCTAATGATGAACCAAACACAACTATAGAATAACTACAAGTTATATTTCTAGTAAGCAATAATATAAAATCTATAATCCACAATAAGAAAAAGAACATTTTCTTTCAACCCAACAACTAACATTTGCATCAGAGCACACTATACAAATAATGATATCTTTTACTTTTGAAGGAAAATGGAAGTCATGATAAGTATTACATTATATAAGCTGCTGTATCAACTATCAAGTAATTTGAAGAATATAGAAGCAACCTTAGTAAAGGTATTTTACTATAAACGCAATCGGAAGAAAATAAATTACCTATGAGCCGAAGCCTCTTTTCTACAAGAAAATACCATATCGCCAGTGATTCAGTGTTTGCAAGAAAAGAAAGCAAAAAAAAGTTGGTGAGTGCAACAAAGGAATTTTTTTACAAAGGTACTTCATGGCCACATGCATTATTAACTTTTTATTTACTATGAACAAGCAGAGCACTTTGGGAAGATTGTATAGGCTGAACACATTGAAGAGGTTCAGTTTTATTAGGACAGAAACAATTGAACTGATAATTAGGCTCATCATACCCACACTGCCCACCATATTCTAAGCAGGTAGTACAAATATAAGCTTTCAAGTGCAACAAAACTCCCCTTTGAAGCATATCCACAACTTTTCCTTTAGTCAGACCCTCATCAGTGTAAGGCACTTCAATAACAACTCCATTACACGTACTTTTACTCCAAATCCTGCAATTTTGAGTCATTCTTATACACTGCCAAACTCCCATATTTCAATTTTTTTTATCAACGTATTCTTTCAAAACCTTCTTACGACAATCAGTAACACATATCCATAACCATGATTCATCGAGAACTTCAACAGATAGTTCTGTATCGACATATTATGAAGCGAATGGAAACAACCCCGGCTACTCGGAGCATGGATGAATCATGGTTATTATCCATAACCATAAACTCAACTCTTGTTGAAGATGCTCCGAGTAGCCGGGGTTGTTATGTATCGAGATATTATGAAGCGAATGGAAACAGACCCCGGCTACAAGAGTTGAGTTTATGACATGAAACTTTTGATTGCTCATATCAGGGGCGAAGCCAGGATTTTAAAGCTTTAGGGGCCGACTAATACTTTAATAAAAAAAAATGTGAACATACTTAGATACTCTAATTGTACCAAAAAAATAAATTCATTGCATTCTACTAAAATATATACGAAGTATTCGTTAGATTATTTTGTATGAGATATCACAATTATCAAAATAATAACATACATATCAATCTTGATGATATACAAACACTTCCTCAATTCTTCTTGCATATATGCCTAGATTTATTAAGACAAGCTTCATAATATATTTCGTTAGCCATCAATATATCTAATTAATTATAAATATTACCAAAAAAAAGAAAGAAAAAAAACATACAAAGTATTAATAAATTGATATGAATCTAATAAGATAATTTTTAATTATATTGTATCTTATTTATAAATAGGAAATGACGGTGAATAAGGGGAAAAAATTAAATGGATCATCTAAAATAGTTTAGTAATGAGTAAACTAATCCTAGTATTTAATCCTTAAACCTTAGCAATTAACATTATGAAGAAGAAATTTACAAATTATTATAAAAAATTAAGAAAATAAAATAAATTTACTGATTGAGTGGTGAAACAATCAACAATGACGAAACCCTTAGTAATTGGGGTTTCAAAAATAAACAAAATATTACTAATCAATTCACTTAGGAGGCTTGATCCTAGGATCTAGGACACCAAACAATGACATCAAACCACTATGGCAAGCCTTAATTATATGTGAATAAGTAACAAGAACATTATTTATTGTAAATATTTATAGGGGCCAACAGTTAAAATAATAAACCACAAAATTGGGCCATGGGGGGCCGGGCCTCCACCCGCCCCCCATGTAGCTTCGCCCTTGGCTCATATGTATACATAGTTTTACATTTTTAATTTTATTTTAAAAAAGAATTAGTTTACTTTTATTTGGATATTATCTACTATTGAAATAAATAGTAGGAAATATTAATCGTTCACTTTAAAAATTTATGCACAATATGTAAGCAAGCAAGCAAGCAACACTAGCTTAGGTTCAGCTTCAATTCTAATAACTAAATTATACAGAGCAATTATGGCTAACAAGCAGCTAACTAACGAGTGTCATTTATGGCACTCTTAGGCTAGGTTTTCTTTGTAGTTTTATGCTCCATTTTAGTCTTTTATGTCGTGTTTTACATACTAATGCTTGTTTTGCGTGTTTGTGTGTAAGTTTGGGGAAATGTGTGCTTTTGATGGTTTTCTTATTATTTTATTTATTTCTCGGTTATTTCTCTCGCTTCTTTGTCTTGTTTTGTAGGTGTGTCAAGTTTCCCAGGATTTAATTATTGAGGTGGAAGCTTGAGCGTATTCAAGGAAGTTGATGGAGCTAAGTTCGGGAATCCAAGCATGCAATCCAAGTTAGCTCCGTAAGCACAAGCACCAAGGAAGCAACGTTTTGGTCCGGAGTGTACAAGTGCTTGGAGAGTTAAAGGCTGCCCTTCTCGCGGGCAACGCCTCGAGTGCACTAATGATAGGGATGCTCGGGATCGCGAAGATTGATCGAGCAAGCAAGGGAGGCCAGCCACGAGCACCACAGCAGGGGTTCGCGCGCTCAAACCCCTCTATGCGTGCGCGTAGACCCTACTATGCGTGCGCGGCAGGTGTGGTGCGTGTACACGAGGGCCTCCGCTTCCCTTCGCTCAATTTGTTATTTATAGTTTTTGATTTTTCCTTTTTTAGGGGAGACGAATTTATTTGTACTTGACACTTATTTTCCAAAAATAGAAGAGAGAGAAAGTAGATAGAGAAGCTAAGGATTACTTGATTGTACTTCAATTTGATCTTTGATTTCAACTTGATATTGGATGACTTCTTCAAATCAATGAAATATTATGAGATTTCTTTCCTTTGAATTTACTTTTATTGTAATTTTTTTTTTAATTTCTTGAATGTTGGATTTGAATTTTAATCTTTGGTTGAGAAATTGTTGAATGATTTAATTTCTTCTTGATTAAACTTGAAATGAATATGTTTGTGATTCAATTTGTATTGTTTTTCAATTTCACCATGATTAGCGAGTAGATTAGTTGCTAGGGAGAAGGGGAAGCATGCTTGATTGATGATTTTTGCTAGTTGATGATCCTTGATTGATTGAATAGTTGTAATTAAATTGGTTGGCATAGTTGTGCATGTGATTAATTAGACTAGGAGTGATCAACCTATAAGATTAATCTAGATTGCATTGCAAATTTCAATGACATTAACCCTTGATTTGAGAATTACATTAACTGATTGAATTTGATTGTGATTTTTCTTATTAGCCATTCATAGTGAATCCTAGCTTGGCTTATAGGAGATAGCTTTTGGATTCCATTAGTTGCAACTATTGTTTGTCCTTTGCAATGTTTGAATTGATTGAGTGATCCATCAATTAGCATAATCATTGAGCTTGCATGTGGAACTTATATCCCTAGTGTATAGCATATCAAATTTCTTGATTTATGTAGCTTTTTGATACCTTAGTTACCAACCATATCTTTCTACAATCTTTGAAGTAGCTTGACCTAGGCTATAGCTTGTACCTCTTTGAAACTCCCTTCAATGGAGTAGAGAAAGCTCAAAGGCCGTTGTAATAAAGGAGAGAGAAAATGCTAGAGGAGAGAGAAAGGAGAGAAAGTGTGCTTATTTTGGGGAATTCAATTGAATATGTCTGAGAAAATCTAGGCCGTTAGATCACGTGCCTTTTGTGTTAGATCCGGTGGTCTGGATTAGTTCCTAGTTCCTATTATATGAGTGGTTCTCATTATAACCTGGATATATATATATATATATATATATATATATATATATATATATATATATATATATATATATATATAGGTCTTTAGGTGCTTGATGGGCGTTAGAACGGTTGCACATTCCACACTCATTCAAACAAATTTATAAGAAAACACCTCGTAAACCAAGCACAATGATAAGTAAGAGTTCGGTCCACAAGGAACGGGGTACAGTTGCTAAAGATATTAACACTCAAGATAATTCAAATTCTTTTTGTTGAATAGGTGTTCGTCTAGTAGCTAACAAACAATTGTTCTATATCAATTAATTAAAAACACTAGGGAATGAGATCTACTCAACCATGGTAATTAAGCATATTGGGAGTAAAAGAGACAAAATATAGCAAGTACTATATATAAGACCAACCTCATGTAATTAGAAAAACCACTCAAACTCCTAAATATAGATCCTTCATTAGTTTAGTAATAGGAGATACAATAATCAAATTGCAATAAGTAGTTACATACTTACTCTACATTTCCATGTCAAACTAAACAATCAAGGGTAGCTACTCCTATCATGAAAAAACTAACAAGAAATCTCATACAATCAATTTAATCACCAACCAAACATCAATACTTCTTCCAAGTTTACTTAATTAACCATTAGGTTGAGTTTCACCCAACCCCTAGCAAAGAGGACTACTCACAACTCATTATGAATAACATGCAAACCAAGATTAGGGTTCTAACTAGTTAAATAATTGGGGGAAAGTGATTAACTAATGATAAAACTAACATTCAACAATGAATAATCAAGATCTAAAAATATTAAGGTGACATGTAATAATAAAATAAAATCAGAAAATGAGTAGAGAATAGTGAAAGAAGTTACTAATTGAAGCTTCAAATGTTGAGTACAAATGTTGAAATCTAGAGAATAATCATTGAAACATTCTACCACAATGATTAATTTGAGAGTTTTTAAGCTGAAATACCAAAGACAATTGTTTAAAATAAAGAGGAAGTTGATAAAAATTATAGTACCGCTGCCTGTTTTAAAATGAACTAAAGACGTAATATTTATACTTCCCGAATAACATAGATTAATCCGTCAAAAGAAATTCCAACTAGAAGCTCTCGCTCATTAGCTCAGAGCTCCCGCTCCATATACTTGCGCACTCGCTCCCCTACTCTTTAGAAAATTGGCAGATTCAAAATACTAGGGAAGAGCGCCCGCTCCACGTAAGGTGCACGCCTGCTCCTCGCTTCTTCGACATAAGACAGATTTAAGCTAATAGGGAGGAGAGCCCGCTCCTCGCAGGGTGCACGCCTACTTCTCGCAGGTTAAATAGAGACATAATGTATGGGAGCAGCTAAAAACTCCCCCCTTCAGGTATGATGCACGCCTGCTTCTCGCATGTCTCAAAACTTGGAAGATTGTTGAATTTATGTGGAAGTGCCTGCTCTTTGAGAGGTGCACGCCTTGTTGGGGTTTGGTGAGTCCGACTCACCGCGGAAACAACCCCGACCCGAGGAACCACTCGCAATAATTAAAATCATAAAGCATAAATAAATAATCACAAAGAAAAGATAACTTATCTTACCCTCGAAGCGAGCTTCGCCCAAAAACCGGGGCTCTTACTTGAAAGCTACGAGCACGTCAAGCGCCGCGCCTCCGACGGTATCCACCCACAAAAAGGCGAACACAACTTTAAGGTCCGCTACCTTGGGGTTAGCAAGGTCCGACCAAAACCCGAGTGTTATTAGAGTTTAAGAGTTTTCCCAAAAATATGAATGCTCTTTCTAACTCCCACTCAAGCAAAGAATTCTCAAGCCATCCCATGACTATTTATAAGGAAGTATGCCTTGTGAATTTCACTCATCTTTCAATGTGGGACTTTTCACAAAAAGATCCCACATGGAAAGATTGGTGAATTCAACCCTTAGTTAAACAAACAAAGGAACAAGTAACAAGTGTCACATGGTTAGGTGTGGACCACTTTCTTACTTGGTCCCCAAGGCATTTCACATGCAATGTGAACTAACCATGTGTCACCCAACCTTGAGCCCCAAGTTGGGTTCGGTTGGCCCATTTTATTTTGGCCCGTGTCCATGACCCATCAACCCGGGCCCACGGCCATTGCCACATGTGTCGCCACCGTGGCGCGCCGCCACCATGGCGCTGCCACGTGGCACGCTGCCACTTGGTGGCTGCCACTAGGTGGCTGCCAATGTGGCGGCTGCCAACGTGGCGGCCACGTGTGCTGCCACATGGCGTTTTGCCATGTGTGCTGCCACGTGGCATGCTCCTATTGGGTATGCATTCCTAGCCTTTTGCGTGGCTAGGATTTTACTTGTTACTTGATGCATTTTCCCGTCTCGCCAAATCCTAAATTTTTGGCTCGACATTTGAGATTCTCCGACGCTCCAAGCTCGAATTTCCGACGTCTAAATGTTTAACACTCGGGCGACGAATTAATTTCTTCCGAATTAATTCGTCGAGTTGGTTCGTATATTTTGCTTGGGTGTGACCCGAAGGGTTCAGTCAAGATTAAGCTGTAATATTAATTATATTAATATTACTGATCGGAAGCGGCCTCCACCCAGGCATTCCGATCACTTGACCTTACTGAATATATTAGCTTTCTAATAATTCTGAACCCGCTATCAGAATAATACACTTGTTCGAAGGACACCATTCCTTTCAATCTCCCACTTGTCCTTCCGGACAAGTGTGCATTTAGTGTATAGCCCTTATCCTATGTCTCTTCATGTCTCTTCATGAACTACAGAGTAAGATTACCAGTCATCTCTGTTATGTCCAGAAGTGTTTCTCGAAATCCGAGTTTGACTGTTAATAAGCAGATGATTTCTAAAATCTATCTGAGCACGGCCATGCATTTTTCACAGTCTCGCTCTTCGAGAGGCCTTGTAAACAACAAGACATGTTCCCTATTGTTAGTAGGGGGACATTTCCAGTCTTGTAATGTAGCTTCTCTTACTAAGAGAACTCACCCGCCTGATATTTGTCTTTATAATCCCCAGTTACGGCAGACGTTTGGCGGATACCAAAGCGGACCAGTGCTCAAACAAGAGATCTCCCACTACTCATGGTCAAAGGAAAAGAGTTCCGATAGTAATAATGAGAAAATACTTATGACGATTTTTAAATCTCTTAAAGTATCCTCATAGGTCGATCTAGTATGGTTCTAAACCAATACCTGTGAAAATGATTTATATCCTCATAGCACAAGAAACGGTGCTATAAATCATACTACACACTAATCTCTGGTGGTCATCAATCGTCCACAAAATATGACCTTGATTAGGGATAATTTTCGATTAAAATATTCAATGTTCACTTAATAGGTGTTTCTTTATCCAAGCCATTGACTTGATACCCTATTTTGAATATTTATTAAAATCGAATGGACTCATTATTTAATTCTAAACCACAATTAAATAGTTTTGTGGAATTTTTAGAAATATTTTATTCCACTATGAAACTTCACAATGTTTCATCTTATGATAAATGGTTTTTTCTAAATGTTTTAAGAGTAGTACTCTTCATAAAACATTCATAAAAATCACACTCATATTTGATATGCTTGATTTCTTTCATGCAATTATGAATGTTGTCGTTCACTTATTGCATAGGTTTAGTTATAATTACTTTGCAAACCTTAGCATCTTCATTATCCACCATTTCCATAATAAGATGATAAAATTTTGAGAGTGTTAATGGATTACATGTGATTCAGGATTTATTGTCCAAGCAATGGCTCCCACTCATTTTTATGATTCGAGACCTTCTACTTGACAACCTACAATCATCAACGTTCAACAACGAACTTTTCCATTTAACATCTTTCCTTATTATTGCCTTTAAGGCAACAATATTCTCAACATATATTTTAGTAGACTCCCTGATGATGCCTTGCTTGGGTTTCACTCCAAGCGACTCACAACGATTTGGGATACCCTTATCACTGTTGAGCATGGAAATTTTCCTTAAATTCCCGCACATTATACATGGATGCACATCCATGTTACCATTCTCAAGCCACGACACTTCTTGCCTCGTGCTTATAAATGGCTTCCTTGCTAAGGATCTAATCCTTGTTAAGGTTTGTGCTTGCAACATCAAAACTCAAATTATATTTGTTTCCATGCGTCAAGAACTCATCCAACTACTTATCTAAGTTCTTTGGATGTTCTTGACTATAATCTAATGATCTAATACTTAGATTAATGTTGATTGGTATTATATATGTACTTCACATGCTCTAAGCATTTAAGTCATCTGACGATTCCATATCATAGCTTTACATGATGGATTTAATTCTAGAATTATTCTCAATTTTATTCCATCCATGTAACATTTAGCTCATACAGTTACACTGAGTCTTGCCAAATTGTTCGCTATATGATGTGGTTGAAAGTCTCCTACTAGAGTCTTTCTTGTTTGACTTAGTACTTAGCCTAGCTTATACATAGGTCAAACATTTACTTAGCTTCATACATATGGGTCGAAAGCCTTTCAAAGTCCTTCATGTTTAACATGGTAATTTCTTTTACTCATTTAAACATTTAATTAAGTCTATACCATAGAACTTAATTCCCAACATGTACTAAGTATCGTCTTTAGCTCGGTTCATTGTAGAAAATACTTTCAAATCTAAACATTTAGCATTTGATGGTTGTTTCACAATAGAGTTCGTAAACTTCTTGTTGGACCATTACTTTTTCTCCCACTAAACTTCTTGTTCATCAGAATTTCTATGTTTCTCCATAAGTCAATCCTCTTATTAACTTTACGAGAAAACACGTTCCAATTCCTTCATGCAATGCTTCCTTTAATCCCATGACGGATTCCATGTGCTTGCTTTCAAATCTAGCATTATTTAGATTTTTAAAACCCTTAGACTATTCCATAGTCACTTCCAAAATCCTATTTTGGGTAGGCAGTTTTTGTATCTATTTTGCCATATTTCATATGTGCAATTTTGCTAGATCAATCACAAAAAGACTTGAGCATTCCGATTGGTGAATGGGATTTTATTAAAATCAACTCCTTGATATTAATTATATCCTTTACAACCAATCTAGCTATGTATGCATATACATTTCCACATTTGTTAGTTTTTCCTTGAAAACTTATTTGCAATCGATGGGTCTTTCACCTTTCATGCAAATTAATCAAGTTTCAAACATGATTTTCAAATATGGAGTCTATTTCGGATTTTCATGGTCTTTAACCATTATTCGGAATTTGGATTTGTCGTAGCTATCTTACAAGACATTATTCCTTTACTATCTAATAGTAAATAGTATGCTTGTAAGTCTTAGGTTTGTTTCTAATTTAATAGAAAATTTATAGGATTCAATCCAAGCCTTTGGTGAATTCTATACCTATACGGGGCAATTGCATCAAACACTGAGTTTTAAGGCGCTTTCAAAGCCCTTTTATTATGTTGATCTTACTCCAACATTTTAATGTTTTGTGAGTAATGAATTCTCTTTTAAGGCACTTGTAAAGTCCTTTTGAGTATTCTTGATCAAGCATTCTCATGAAGTCCTTTAAGTCTTCCGAGATTCTCAGTTCTAGTTTGTTGCTAAGTTCGATGGTCATCGAGTTCATTTGTCTCCCACTTTTCGTTTTTGGAAACGTGTTACTTTCCAGAAAGACACTACTTAGAGCAACAAACAATTTTTTTCTCAATTAGGATGTGGAGGTAATACCCGTAGTCTCACTTGAATGCTTACAAAGAAACATGTATATTGTCTTTGGGTAAAAGTTCGTTGTGAAACAAACAGTTAGCTCCTACTTGAGCTATCTTAGTCTTTATTGAGCCATTCAGCTCCCACTGAGTCACCTAGCTCCCACTGAGCCACTTTGATCCCACTGAGCTAGTGAACTCCCACTGAGACTAAGAGCCTTAGACATATACTTGAAAAGACTTTTAGAAGTTATTTCTATCCATAACTGAATATGGCGTCCTTTCTTAGCTTCGACACATTGTTTAGTGTAACATTAGTCATTTGTGTAAATCTTTAAGAACTTTATAGGAAGGGTTGTGAACCATCATTGTTCGAGTCATTTTCAAATGACACCGAGGTCTCCACGAAGACACACTATGTTCTTTGTGGAGTTATTTATGAAAATTTCCATTCATAACTTTGAGATAGTCACGCTTGGCTCAAGAAAACATCGCTCGATCTAATCTATACGTTTTGATATCTTGCCAAGTCGATTCTGTAATTCACTGAACTCTTGAGCTACTCAAGTCAAGTTTGTTCACATTTGATGAATATAGCCATATCCTTTCAAATTCTTTGTGAAACGTTGAAGTAATTGAATCCTCTTTAGCCTTCGGAGTCAACTGTCTATACCAAGAACAATAGCTCTCCGTTTTGTCGGTTTCAACAAGTAAGACTTGCTTGTCTTAGAACGATTCCAAATCGAGCAACTATCAAGAGTCTATCTAATATAGTCTTTGAGTACGTTCTTGTCGATGTGACATTGCTAAAGATGTTCGGAATGCAAATTAAGCCCATGACTTTTATCATGTTTAGGGAAATGTTTGTTTATAATCAGGCATTCTTGACTCAATGCTTGGATAACCATGCCATTCAAATAAATCTCGCAACTATTGCTCATTATTTTAAATGTGAGTCTTTCCGTGTGTAAACGAATCAATTGCTGATTATGGGACATAATAACCATTACTTGTTCCAGCCTTTGGCTTAAAAGGTCTTTAAACAAAACATACGACCTTACAATTGATGTAGCTCTTCTTGCTTCATTCTAAGCTTGTAAGTCGATAACTTAGCTTAACTTCAATAGTTTGAGGTCACTATCATAGTGGAACACTCAAGCAGTATCCGATACTTGTGAAGATAACGAATTGCTAAGTTAACTAAAATAACATGAACTCATGAGTTGAAATGAAATCTAATTCCTTTTCTTCGTTCCTTCTTTCCTATATTTCTTATCATACAATATCTCATAATCTTACTTTAAGAATCATTTCTTTAAGTACCTTGACTCTTATACTTTGTTAGGCATAATCAAGCACCTAGTGCGCCGTAAAACAAAGTTCCATCTTTTCCATTAATTCTTACTCGAATTACTACATCAATGTGTCCTACTCAATTATGTATGATGCGAAAGGATACGTTGGTTGTCAATCTTGAGATTGCAACTCAATTCCTCATATTTTATCAAAACTACCTAGTATTTTGAATACATGATGTCCAACCGTCCTTTCGGACTTAGTTATAAAAGTCATTTATGAGAATTGTATTTTAGAAATGCTTTTCCTGTCTGTGAGATCTATTCTCAAGGATTTCCTTTACCAATCATGGAAACAATATTATTTGATTTAGAATACTATAAATATAAGTGCTAAGTATAACCATTTATCAAGAACATAATAAGTTTGAAATTTAATAGCATTCATGCAAACTTCAATCTTATTAAACGTCTTATTTACACATAATAATTGTCCCTATTTGGCGAAAATAAGGCGATTCCAAGATCCGAAGAAACAAAGAGTGGTTAAGCATGCTTTGGCTTGTCTTAAACACTCAATCTTCTAGGGTAAGCATTGCCTTGCTAATGGCTCTAAGCCATTCTTGGTTAGACAATCGTCACATCTAATGCATCTTTGACGATGTATCTCTTTTGCCACGGTATGTGAGGACTCCTCACTCATACCGATGAGTTAAACCAAAACCAACGTGCACACCCGGTGTGCCTTATGCCCCTTGGAGAAGTGATGGAACCTCGATTTGGCGTAGCCTACCATCACCATCGTCCGGTTAGTAAGTGTTGTTTTGGAAAGGCAAGTTTGACTCAATATTATTAGGGACTTAGGATTTCTATCTTGGTTGATTTAAGTGAACTTAACTAATCATCGCAACATCAAGAAAACCTAAATATGCATCTAACGAATAATTCACATATATATAAGCATAAAATATAAAGCGAAATTATAGATGCATATTGGCAACTAGCATGACCCCTTGAAATCTTCATATCTTCAAAAGGTCTTCATTTGCAATTCAAGGCTTTGTCTTCCAAGATACGTCGTCTTCAAGACTTAACCAAGCTATGAAAAAACTAGTGTCTACAACTAGGAATAATCTAAATATTAAATTACAAAAATACTTAACGGTGCGTAGACCGTATTTAGATTTACAAAAATACATAACAGCACGCAGTCCATATTTTCTATCCTAGTCGGGTCCCACTAGTTGCCATTTCATAAAACCTGTGAGAGAGAATATATATATTCCATTCATCCATTCACTATTTGTGAATGGCCCATGCAATTTACAAAATCAAACAAGTAAAATGCATTTAAACAACGCGCGCACTAGTAACTAATTTAGGTGGTTAATCCGATTAACACGCCTAATTAAAACTAGTCAAAGTTGTTTAACCGATTAAATAATTTACGTCATTAATAATTGAAGCTCCCACTAAATTCCGCATTTCCTTAATTAATCTAATTAATTAAGTCGGTAGCACCCAAACTTGTCAAAATGAAATTTTGCCAAGGCCGCTCAAAACCGAGGCCTAGCCTCCCAAAATTTTAATTAAAATAAACAAAATTAATTAAAATAAGTAAAATGGCAAAATAATTAACATCAAGCCTTACTACGGCTAGTCACCTCACCGCACCAAGCATACGCACATGCCAAAATACGAACACACGACCCACGGCACACGGCCGCGAGCTGCTGCCATGGCACAGCCGCGCGTGGCTACTGCAGCCCGCGTGCTGCTGCCGCGTGTGTGGCCGCAAGCAAGGCGGCGCTGCCACCTTGGCAGCCACATATGGGCTGCTATGCAGCCCGGCTCGCCAAGGTGGTGTATTGCCTCGTTTTGCGTGCCACGGTCTCGGGATTTGATCCCTTTTCGCGAGACAAAAATAATTAATTCTAAATTAATTTTAGAACTAATTTAGAGAGCAAAATAAAATTTTAAACAAGTCTAACTTAATAAAATTTTCAAAGTGCAAATAACCAAAATAATTCCAAGAACCATTCTTAATTAAATTGGTTTAGCTTGGTGCAACATAAAATTGAGGCAATTTCTCACTTTCAATTTAATCAATTTAAATTAAACTTGAGAATTTGACAAAGTAAAGGGAAGTTGGAAAAATATGAACTTTAATGTTCAAATGAAAATTCCAACATCTAAATTTTGTGAATCCTTGAAAATTATATCTTCCAACATGAAGATAACCAAATTTGTATCACAAAAATCGAAACGTTATGTTTCCAATCAACTCAAAATGATTAAAACATCAAAGTTTAACACAAAATAACATGGAATTTAGTGGTTTTTAAAGTTTCAATCACTTATCACAAATAAAGATTGAATCTTTAACACTTAGGAAGCCTCAAAAATAACACTTTCACACTAAAAAGCAATTAGTTTGCAATTATGTGAAAATAAATCAACCTTTAAGCATCAAATACTACCAAGTAAGTGTGCTTTAAGGGGACATAAAAATGCAGAAAATAATACAAATAATCAACCACATAATCAACAATTTATGCCATTAATTTCAAGGTTAGAAAAGACTTAAAATTTTTCGTCAAAAACGAAAAACCCCTCGAAAAAGGCATTTCTGGTCAGAATTTGGCTAAAATCACAAGCCCAAAGGGATAAAAACCTTTCCAGAACACGTTTTCCACCCAAAATTCACTATTCTTGGGCGAAAATCTGGGTTCTGGGCCAAACTCGACATTAAAAACGGGATTAAAATAAATAAAACCGAGCTACTAATCTAATTAGCAACTTAAACCATAAAATTAAGCCAAAATAAACCTTGAAAAACATGATTATAAAAATAAACGAGCGAGGCTCCGATACCGCTGTTGGGGTTTGGTGAGTCCGACTCACCGCGGAAACAACCCCGACCCGAGGAACCACTCGCAATAATTAAAATCATAAAGCATAAATAAATAATCACAAAGAAAAGATAACGAATCTTACCCTCGAAGCGAGCTTCGCCCAAAAACCGGGGCTCTTACTTGAAAGCTACGAGCACGTCAAGCGCCGCGCCTCCGACGGTATCCACCCACAAAAAGGCGAACACAACTTTAAGGTCCGCTACCTTGGGGTTTGCAAGGTTCGACCAAAACCCGAGTGTTATTATAGTTTAAGAGTTTTCCTAAAAATATGGAATGCTCTTTCTAACTCCCACTCAAGCAAAGAATTCTCAAGCCATCCCATGACTATTTATAAGGAAGTATGCCTTGTGAATTTCATTCATCTTTCAATGTGGGACTTTTCACAAAAAGATCCCACATGGAAAGATTGGTAAATTCAACCCTTAGTTAAATAAACAAAGGAACAAGTAACAAGTGTCACATGGTCTTAGGTGTGGACCATTTTCTTACTTGGTCCCCAAGGCATTTCACATGCAATGTGAACTAACCATGTGTCACCCAACCTTGAGCCCCAAGTTGGGTTCGGTTGGCCCATTTTATTTTGGCCCGTGTCCATGACCCATCAACTCGGGCCTACGACCATTGCCACATGTGTCGCCACCGTGGCGTGCCGTCACCATGGCGCTGCCAAGTGGCACGCTGCCACTTGGCGGCTGCAAACGTGGCGGCCTTGTGTGCTGCCACGTGTGCTGCCACATGGCTTTTTTCCATGTGTGCTGCCACATGGCGTTTTGCCATGTGTGCTGCCACGTGGCATGCTCCTATTGGACATGCATTCCTAGTCTTTTGCGTGGCTAGGATTTTACTTGTTACTTGATGCATTTTCCCGTCTCGCCAAATTCTAAATTTTTGGCTCGACATTTGAGATTCTCCGACGCTCCAAGCTCGAATTTTCGACGTCTAAATGTTTAACACTCGGGCGACGAATTAATTTCTTCCGAATTAATTCGTCGAGTTGGTTCGTATATTTTGCTTGGGTGTGACCCGAAGGGTTCAGTCAAGATTAAGCTATAATATTAATTATATTAATATTACTGATCGGAAGCGGCCTCCACCCAGGCATTCTGATCACTTGACCTTATTGAATATATTAGCTTTCTAATAATTCTGAACCCGCTATCAGAATAATAAACTTGTTCGAAGGACACCATTCCTTTCACGCCTTTCTCCCCAAGCTTCCCATTTTCGGCTGCCCTCACAATGCGCCACGTGGCACCTTAGCCTTGGGAACCATGGCGCGCTCAGCTGGCGGCCTTATGCTAGGCTAGGATGCTGGCCCGTGTGCGCTATGATGCTGCTGCTGCCCTTGGCCTAGTAAGCCACGCATGCTTGCGGGCTGCTGGCCAAGGTGTCCGCGCCTGGCTAGCTGGCTGGCATGCTAGCACGCTGCTAGCTGTTAGCGTGCTGCGCACCAAGCGCGCTCATGCGCGCAACACGTTACGCATCAATGCGAGCTGCTGCTTGCGTGTGTGCGACTAGTGTTGTTAGCTAGGCTAGCTTTGCACCAGCAGCTAGCTAGCCATGCACACCTAAGACCATTGCCTTGGTGCGGTGCGCATGCTAATACCATTGGCCCTTAGCACTTGGTTTTCCCGGGGCATTATGATGCTAGGGGTATTTTGTTAATCTTGTTGATTAATTATTGATTTAATCGTCTCGTCTTTTATTAATTTGACTCGACTTGTGAAGTTAGGTTTTGACGCTCCTAACTCGATTTTTGACGTCTAAATATTTATTACTCGAGCGACTCATTAATTCCTTCCGAATTAATTCATCGTGTCGGATCGTTAGTTGTTTGGGTGTGACCCGAAGGTTCCAGTCAAGATTAAGCTATAATATTAATTATGCATTAATATCACTTGTCGGAAGTGGCCCCCACCTAGGCCGATGACTTGAACCGACTGAATAATAGCTCTGAATCCTCTATTGGAAGAATACACTTGTTCGAAGGACACCATTCCTTTCTATCTCCCACTTATCCTTTCGCACAAGTGTGCTTTTAGTGTATAGCCTTTTTCTTATGTCACTTAATGTCTCTTTGTCATCCATATTAAGTCAAGAAGTGTTTCTCGAAATCCGAGTTTGACTGTCAATAAACAGATGATTTCTAAAATCCATCTGAGCACGGGCATGCATTTTCACAGTCTCGCTCTTCAAGAGGCCTTGTAAACAACAAAGATATGTTCCCTATTGTTAGTTGGGGGACATTCCTTATCTTGTAATGTCAACTTCTCTTAATGAGAAGACCTAGCCGTCTGATATGTCCATTTTATATAGTGTTTTACCCCCGTCCCTTGGACGTTATCAGTAGTGTTTTTGGCTCTTTCGGTCCACTTTTATTACTAAATTGTGTGTCTAGTGTTTTCGTAGTTTTAGTTGTACTTTACAGGAAATTGCACTCTTGGAGCATTTTCCCGGGCTTTATGGATCAACTACGGAAGCTAGAAGGACGCGACCACTTTTGGAGCCCAAGATCGGTGAGAGCCGGTGATTAAGGGCTCGGTAATTGGGATCCCGAGGTATTTGGACTAAGTATTCGAGTCCCGAGAGGAAATCCGGATTGGGCCGAGAAATCTAGCCCAATCGAAGTCCAAGCCTCAAGGGGAGCAAAGACCCGATTGGGCAACCTCTAGCCCGATCGCGCGCCGCAAACCATAGTGCTGTGCGTGCTAAGGCGCGCCCGATCGTGCGAGCATCTAGCACGATCGGGCGATGCTGCTTGGGAAGAATGCGAAGAAATAGGCGCGCCCGATCGGGCGGCCCTTTGCCCGATCGGGCCCGCGTTTTTAGAAGACCTGGTGATGTTTAGTTTTAATTCTTGTTTTAGAAAACGTTTAAATACGATTTTGTACGGAATTTTTAGATTACCTTCTTTCTTAGACTTTCTCTCTCTACTTAGGATATTTTCTCTCTCTTAACTCTTCCCTCAACTCTTGTTGCTGATTATTTCCATTAATGCAGATTAGTTTGGTAACGATTTCTCTTCTCTTAATCTTATTTCCTTCCATCATGACTTATTTTATTGCTTTGATTTGTTTAGTTTTTAATATGTGTGAGTAGTTCTATTTCTAGGGTTTATGGGGATCCATAATTAATATGAAGGGGTAATTTATTGTTGTTGACTATCAATGCTAGATTAATTTCCTATTGATTTATTTAATGCTCTGTGACTAGATTTGCGCAGATCTTTATGCATGAGTTTGACAATATTGATTCAAGATTCGAGAGATGAGAATTGATGTTTAGGTTTATTTTAAATAGGAAGGTTAATTTATAAATGGTTAAGTCGAGATTCGAGAGATGAGATTTAATACCGGTAGATTATTTATGTGATTGTAATACGTAGCGAAAGCCCTTTACAATCTGGTTAATTGATGCATTGATGATTGACTATTATTGATTATTGATATTGCATGATAATTTCTTATTGAATTGTTTTAACGCTTTACAATTGCGGCTTGTAAAAGTATAGCAATATTGAATTGATGAATCGAGCAGATGTTAATTTGATATTAAAGGCTATTTTCAATAAGAACTTAGATCTAGTAAATTACGAGAGCCTGTTAGATCTATGTTGATTAATAAATTGCGAGAGCCTGTTAATCATGTTATTTATGCAATGTCAATGATTGATTACTATGTTTTACCCTGGAGTATTATTTATTGGTGAACCTATGCCCTAGATCCTTTTATATATTGTTTTCTCCCTATTCCTATTCTTTGTAGTTTAGTTTCATACTCAAATATAAATATTGGTTACTTAGATAATTTAGATTATAATAATTAATTAGGAGTAAAAATACTTGTTTCCCTGTAGAGATCGACCCTACTTCCCTATCTACTTTAGTTAGAGGATTTAGGTATTTACTTTTGATTAGGGGATACGACTTTACCCTGTCAAAATTTGGCGCCGTTTCCGGGGAAACGATTTTATTTTTATTTCTGATTGTTTTTGTAGTCTAGATTATTTCCCTTTTGTCTCAGAGAGCGTTAGTTCTCTGAGACAAATCATATTTGCTTCTAGTTTTTGTTTATGCCCAGGTGTTCCAGATCAGGTTACATCCCATTCGATCCTGAGATCGAACGTTCCTTCCATAGACAGAAAAATTTCTACAAGCAAATCCTGGCGGATTCTGGTGATAATAACAATAATCACTCAAATCCTCCAACTAGTTCTAGCGATTCAGAGACATCATTAGACGTAGAATCAGAGATGACGGCTCCAAAGAAGCTTAGTGATTATTCACAACCAAAGCTTATTGATTTTCCACATCTCACCCCCACTACGGCTCTTGATGGGGTTCAATTTGAAATCAAACCTCAATTTATAACGATGATAGAGAGGAAGCAATTCAGTGGAGCCAAGGGTGAAGACCCGAATCTTCACATTGCCGACTTTTTTCAATATTGCAACACCATCAGGCAAGCCGGGTCACTCAAGACCAAATCAGGGAGATTCTCTTTCCCTTCTCTTTAACTGGAAAAGCTAAATTGTGGTTTAATGGCTTAAATAGAACTACACTTGGTATAACTGATTGGGAAACTCTTGTTTTGAATTTCTATAACAAGTATTATCCTACAGAGAGAACAGCAGTACTACGGAGTGCGATCCAGAACTTTGCCCAAGAAGCCGATGAATCTTTATATGAGGCTTGGGAGAGGTTCAAGGACTTACAAAGAGAATTCCCTCACCATAATTTAGCGCAATGGCAGTTAATCTAAGCCTTTTATAACGACATTGGAAATTTCTCTAGAATAATTTTAGACTCTGCAGCTAGTGGGAGATTTATGAATCTTAATGTTGATGATGCAGGTCAGGTTATTGAAGACATGGCGATACACAAAACCCAATATGGGAATCCTAGAGGATTTGCTAACAAGGGGAAGCATAGTGTCGACTCTGTATCCTTTTTGCAAGCTCAACTAACCTCTATTTGCCAAAAATTAGATAATCTGAGAACTACTAATGTAGCTAATGTTTCTGCAATTAATAATAATTCTAATGAGGCTTTCTGTGAAAATTGTGGTATTGTAGGTCATTGGGAGCAAGATTGCAGGAGTTCCGTGGAGCAAGTTAATGCCTTCCAAGCTTATAGGCAGAATAACCCATACTCCAACACCTACAATCCTGGGTATCGGAATCATCCGTACCTTTCCTACCGGAGCACTAATGTTCAAAATCCACCACCACAAGAACCATAGGCGCCACAGCAGCAAAAATATTATCATCCCAATGCTAGCCAAAAGAACAAACCACAACTAACCCCCTCATCTTTCGACCCTTCTCTGGCGGAAATTAGAGCAATGTTGGTTAATATGCAAAAGCACATGGAGAGTAGAGATGCGGCAATTGATCAAATTCTAGCGCACAATAAAATTGTAGATGATCAAATTGCGCAATTCTCCGCTACTCTACAAGCCCACTAACAGGGAGCTCTTCCGGCGCAGCCAACCCGGCCTACGGATCAAGCATTTGCAATTACTCTAAGGAATGGCTCAAACTATGAAGGGCCCTCTATGCCCAGAGTTGATGAACCTGTTTTATTAAATAATGCTAATCTTAATTCCGTTAAACCAAACAATGTAGTTGATAGCCCTGCAGGGCTAAAAGATAATACTAACATATCTAACTCTACATTGCAGGGTACAACTCTAGAGAAGGTGGCTACTCCAGACAAGAGTAATAATGCTCCAAAGCCAACTTTCAAACTTCCATTCCCCAATCGTCAATTAAAGACAAACTTGGATAAGCAGTTTGGTAAGTTCCTGGAGGTGGTAAAAGATTTGAAGGTAACAGTTCCCTTTACTGAATTAATCACACAAATCCCCTCGTATGCAAAATTTATGAAGGAAATATTTACGAGAAAAAGATCTATTAGTGAGGTAGAGACGATAGCCTTCACTGCAGAATGTAGTGTCGTACTTCAAAATAAGTCTCCACCTAAATTAAAAGATCCGGGTAGTTTTTATATCCCTTGTCATATTGGGAATCTCTTGATTGATAATGCATTATGTGATTTGGGTGCTAGCAATAGCGTCATGCCATTATCTGTGTGTTCTAAGTTGAATATGGGTAAATTAAAAGCCACCAATATAACTCTACAAATGGACGACCGTTCTTTCAAATACCCCTTAGGTGTTTTAGAGGATGTCCCCGTTAGAGTAGGTAAATTTTATTTACCTGTAGATTTTGTTGTTCTTGACATGGCTGAGGATATGCAAACCCCAATTATTTTGGGTAGACCATTCCTTAACACTGCAGGAGCAGTCATAGATGTACGAAGTGGTAAGTTAACACTATCAGTAGGGAATGATAAAGTTATTTTTAATCTGAATAATGCCCCTAAAACTCCATGACTGAGGAGAAATGTTTTAGTGTTAATGTGGTTGTAAATTATTCTAACAAGCCCCAAGCTCTTGAAAAAGATCCCTTGGAGGCGGTATCTTGTGTTGCATCCTTTTCAGATGAGATAGACAAATGGCAGAAGGAAGTCGATGCAATAGAAAGAGCACTCTACAATGTTGGTCTTGGTTTTGAGGATGAAAAGGTGGAACCGATCGAGCAAGTTGTGCGAATCGAGCCTACGGTAAGTGTTCCGCCAGATCGAGTTTCAAGTGTTGAACGCAATGAAAATTTGGAGCAACCTTCGATCGAAGGAGGATTTTTAGTGCGTAGCATTGAAGATCCCCCAGTCCAAGTCAAGGAGGATCCACCAGATAAGGTGATTTGGCGTGCCACAGGGTATGTCAGAAAGCCACATCGCAGCCTAAACACCACTAGACCGGGTGAGAAACCACCCGATTAAGCGTTAGGCCAAGGGACCTAGATATTGTCCTTGGTAAGAAGGTCGTGCGGGACCTAGATAAACCAGCGCTTCGCGGGAGGTAACCCGTATTTCTTGCTTTCTGGACTAGTTTTCCCTTTTATTTTTTATTTTTATTTTAGAGAGGCGAGGAGAGTGAAATTTTACCGTTTATAAGTGTTTTTGTACAGGTATAGGTTTAAGAGGTCGAAAGACTTAGAAGAAATTTGAAGACAAATAAGAAAAAAATAGCTAAGGAATTCAGACCGGGCATGGGTCCGATCGAGCGGAGCTTGCCCGATCGGGCGCGCAAGCATGATATATTTCCAGCCTAAAATTTGCCCGATCGGGCGTGGATGCCCGATCGGGCGCGAAAGGAGAGCTGGGAATCGAGCAAAATTCGCCCGATCGGGAAAAGTTGCCCGATCGAGCGCGCAAGTGCCGTCAGAAACTCGAGCAAATTTCGCCCGATCGGGCGCAAATCGAGTGAAGGAAAAGATATATCGGGCGGAGCTCGCCTGATCGGGCGAGTATGAGGGCGAAAAATCATTCGTGTTCGCGCCCGATCGGGCGCGCAACTGATTTCTGGGACTTCAGCATTATCCGCCCGATCGGGCGCGCCTATTTTGACCGTCCCTTTAACCTTTTCCTCTTCTTTCTTTCCTCACTTTCTTCTTATTTCATCTTCTTCTACATTACCTTCTCTCTCTAAAACCTCTATTTTTACACCTTCAAACTCTCTTCTTTTGCAAGATCTCCTCAAATTCATCCATCAAAACCTCAAAATTCTTACATATTATTAATCCTCACATCTTCCTCTACATTTCTCACCTATTTTCTCCCACTTTCTCTCATACTTCCTTCAAACCCCTAGAGAGAGAAGCTCCAAGCATCAAATTTTTCCACATATAACGGCCTCAAAACGTTCAAGGACACAAAGGGGTGAGAGTTCGAGGGCGCAACAACCAACGGTCAACCCGGATCTTCAAATTCCGGGATGGGAGGAGGTTTTCATTACCTCGGAGGAGCAACGGGCTAGGATGCTAAACCTTATCGATCGCCAGGTGGTTCGGGTTATGGTGGTGTTGGACCGAGCCAGGGTGGTGCCGGCTCGAGTCATGGAGGAGGATATGAGAGGATGGATGACGATGAGGAGTAGCTCTTCCTAGCTACCCTCCCAAGTCAATGAGGGCATTGCTTGATTTGGCTTGGGGGGAGATTTCTTGTATATATGGTAATCCTCTTTCTCTTTTCTCTATTTATTGCTTTCTAGTATAGTTTTTATTGCTTTCCTAGTGTAGTGTTTATTGCTTTTTTATATATGAAGAATACGAAAAAATTGAAAAATAAAAAAAAATTCAAAAATACGTTCCAATGAATTATGAATCATACTTCCCTGTGCCCCATACTTGAGAAAAATTTGTTTTGATTATTGGTTATTGATAATGAGCATTGTGGATTTGTTGGTCATGATTTGAAGTCTAATTGCTTGGATTCCTAAACATGAGTCAATCTGCCCAACTACTTGTGAATATAGTGCTTGACTAGTTGATTTGGTTAGGAAATGTGTGATAGTTCCATAATTCCTAGTATGTCAATGAATTTGAGTATTGATTTGCAACTATGAGTAGTGTTTCATGACTTATTATTATGCACATGAGGAGGACGAAGGTGTTCATTCTTTTAGGTGGCCTTCAGAGTATTAGATACATTTGTTCCCTTCTTGTTACCCATGTTGTTGCTTGTGCCCTTTTATTGTTTATATAGCCACATTACAAGCCTATATGAGCCCCATTGGTTACTAGTCCCAAGCTTGGCTTGGGGGAGCTATTAGTTGGTGAGGTGAGGGAGTTGTGGTGTGCATATTATTTGCACAATGTGGGAATAAAAGAAGAGTATTGTTCTTTGATTTTTGATTGGAAAATATTGATATTGTGTTTCAAAAGTTAAATTTTCCAATATGAGATAAAAAGAAAAAAAGAGCAAAATAAAAAGTTTTATTAATGCTCAAATGTTCTATTTGAAGGTTGTTTAAAGAAAAGGAAAAAAAATTCAAGTTAAAAGAGAAAAAAAAAAGAATGAGTTCATAGTTTGTTTTTCACTCAAGTTCTAGATTATCATACTTTTATGAGTGATTATTGTGAGTGTTGGGATTTTTTATGATGATTAGAGTTGTGTTTGGTGGTTTTTGTTGGAGTTGGTTATGTTGATGGAGATATATGATCATCGTTATTTTGATCATGGGTTTATTAGGTTTTGGCTCCCTTAATGCATAGCTTTTCTCTCACATAATCCCAAATTTATCCTACCTTCACCTTAGCCTTACATTACAAGCTTTAAAGACCTTCCGACCTTGTGCATAGAAGTTATGTAAATGTGAAAGTGTTGTTTGTCAATGCAAGTTATTACTTGGCATATTTCGAGTCGACTAGTAGGATGAGCGTTCAATGTTTTTATACACACGAGAGTGTGAGTTGGGAGGGCATTGTTGACATTAAAGGGGTTGGTTGGAGAGCGATCGAGTACATCTTTTACTCGCCACATAAATGAGAGTTGAGTGTGTGAGCACTAGTCTTGAATTCTATATGCTCTTGTGGTTTGCTTTACTTGACAATTGTTGGGGAGGAAGGGTGATTAGATGAATAAGATTGATTGATGTTGAAGCATGTTCATTAGATTTGCCTTGAATCGTTGGTTTTTGATTTGATGATTGGGGTTAAGTATGTTTTATATGTTCATTGATGAGTTCTTTGCTTAGGGACAAGCAAAGGTTTGGCTTGGGGGAGTTTGATATGTCCATTTTATATAGTGTTTTACCCCCATCTTTTGGTCATTATCAGTAGTGTTTTTGGCTCTTTTAGGCCACTTTTATTACTAATTTGTGTGTTCTAGTGTTTTCGTAGTTTTAATTGTATTTTACAGGAAATTTCACTCTTGGAGCATTTTCCCGGGCTTTATGGATCAACTACGGAAGCTAGAAGGACACGACCACTTTTGGAGCACAGGATCGGTGAGAGCCGGTGTTAAGGGCTCGGTAATTGGGATCCCGAGGCATTTGGACCAAGTATTCGAGACCCGAGAGGAAATCCGGATTGGGCCGAGAAATCTAGCCCAATCGAAGTCCAAGCCTGAAGGGGAGCAAAGACCCGATCGGGCAACCTCTAGCCCGATCGGGCGCGGCAAACCATAGTGCTGTGCATGCTAAGGCGCGCCCGATCGTGCGAGCATCTAGCATGATCGGGCGATGCTGCTTTGGGAAGAACGCGAAGAAAAAGGCGCGCCCGATCGGCCGACCCTTCGCTTGATCGGGAACGCGTTTTTAGAAGACCTGATGATGTTTAGTTTTAATTCTTGTTTTAGAAACGTTTAAATACGATTTTGTACGGAATTTTTAGATTATCTTCTTTCTTAGACTTTCTCTCTAGGATATTTTCTCTCTCTTAACTCTTCTCTCAACTCTTGTTCTTGATTATTTCCATTAATACAGATTAGTTTGGTAACGATTTCTCTTCTCTTAATCTTATTTCCTTCCATCATGACTTATTTTATTGCTTTGATTTGTTTAGTTTTTAATATGTGTGAGTAGTTCTATTTCTAGGGTTTATGGGGATCCATAATTAATATGAAGGGGTAATTTATTGTTGTTGATTATCAATGCTAGATTAATTTCCTATTGATTTATTTAATGCTCTGTGACTAGATTTGCGCAGATCTTTTATGCATGAGTTTGACAATATTGATTCAAGATTCGAGAGATGAGAATTGATGTTTAGGTTTATTTTAAATAGGCAGGTTAATTTATAAATGGTTAAGTCGAGATTCGAGAGATGAGATTTAATACCGGTAGATTATTTATGTGATTGTAATACGTAGCGAAAGCCCTTTACAATCTGGTTAATTGATGCATTGATGATTGACTATTATTGATTATTGATATTGCATGATAATTTCTTATTGAATTGTTTTAACGCTTTACAATTGCGGCTTGTAAAAGTATAGCAATATTGAATTGATGAATCGAGCAGATGTTAATTTGATATTAAAGGCTATTTTCAATAAGAACTTAGATCTAGTAAATTACGAGAGCCTGTTAGATCTATGTTGATTAATAAATTGCGAGAGCCTGTTAATCATGTTATTTATGCAATGTCAATGATTGATTACTATGTTTTACCCTTATTTATTGGTGAACCTATGCCCTAGATCCTTTTATATATTGTTTTCTCCCTATTCCTATTCTTTGTAGTTTAGTTTCATACTCAAATATAAATATTGGTTACTTAGATAATTTAGATTATAATAATTAATTAGGAGTAAAAAGACTTGTTTCCCTGTGGAGATCGACCTTACTTCCCTATCTACTTTAGTTAGAGGATTTAGGTATTTACTTTTGATTAGGGGATACGACTTTACCCTGTCACCGTCCAGTTTTTCCATTATAATCTCCATGTACGGACAACGTTTGACTCACATCAAAACGGACTAGTATTCAAACAAGAGAACTCACAATACTCATGGTTAAGGAAAGAGGTTCCGATAGCCATAATGAGAAATATACTCATGAGGCTTTTAAAATCTCTCAAAGTATTCTCATAGGTCGCTCCAGTTTGGTTCCAAATAAATACTTGTGCAAATGATTTATGATAATCATGTCCTTGTAGCACAAAAAACAGTGCTCTAAATCAGACTACACACTAATCTCAAGCGGTCATTAATCATCCATCATTTAAATGACATCAATTAAGGATAATTTTCGATTATAATATTCAATGTTCACGGAATAGGTGTTTTTTTATCCAAGACTAGTCTTGATACCCTATTTTGAATATTCTCAGAATTGAATGGACTCAATATTTGATTCTAAACCACAATTAAATAGAAATGGAGTGATAAAATTGCGTGAAATTAAATTACTCTAAAACCCGAATGGTTCATCTTTGTGTCTTACATTAAAATGTTTAAAATTTAATTAAAACACTAACAGGGAAATCAAAGCCAATCTCCAACATGCCCGATTCCCATTGCCTCAACGTACTTGTTGTGCTTCACTTGAGGTAGAGGTATAATAAGTGGATCGGCTACATTGTAATCCGTTTCAACTTTACAAATTCTGATTTCACCTTCTAATTTCCTTTCTCTTATCATGTGAAATCGCCGCCTGACATGTTTAAACTTCTGAAGTTCCCTTGGCTCTCTAACCTGAGAAATAGCTCCATTGTTGTCACAATAGAGGGCTATTGGACCCTTGATAGAGGGTGCAACATTAAGTTCACCAATGAACGTACAAATCCAAATTGCCTCATTAGCCGCTTCAGCAGCTGCCAAGAATTTGTAGAATCTGCATTTGTGCTCTACTTATCACTCTTCCAACTAAACTCTCCTCCATTTAGACAGAACAAAACTGGAGAGTGGAGGAGCATTTAGTTGGAAGAGTGCCAAGCAGAGCACAATTGTAGATTTTACAACTGAAGCTGAATACTTGAAAGTTGGTGAAGCGGCTAAGGAGGCAATTTGGATTCGTAAGTTCATTGGTGAACTTGATGTTGTACCCTCCATCAAGGGTCCAATAACCCTCTATTGTGACAACAATGGAGCTATTTCTCAGGCTAGAGAGCCAAGGGAACTTTAGAAGGTGAAACATGTCAAGCGGCGATTTCACATGATAAGAGAATGGAAATCAATGGGTGAAATCAAAATATGTAAAGTTGAAACGGATGACAATGTAGCCGATCCACTTACTAAACCCCTGTCTCAAGTGAAGCAGAACAAGCACGTTGAGGCAATGGGAATCAGGCACCTTGGAGATTGGCTTTGATATCCCTATTAGTGTTATAATTAAATTTCGAACATTTTAATGCAAGACACTAAGATGAACCATTCAGGTTTTAGAGTAATTTAATTTCATGCAATCTTATCACTCCATTTCAATTTAATTGTGGTTTAGAATTAAATATTGAGTCCATTCGATTATGAGAATATTCAATATAGGGTATCAAGACCTGTTTTGGATAAAGAAACACCTATTACGTGAACACTGAAATTATAATACAAAATTATCCCTTATCGATGTCATTTAAGTGATGGATGATTAATGGCCGCTTGAGATTAGTGTGTAATCTGATTTATAGTACCGTTTCTTGTGCTACAAGGACATGATTGTCATAAATCATTTGCACAAGTATTGGTTTGGAACTATACTAGATCAACCTATGAGAATACTTTAAGAGATTTTAAATCATCATATGTATACTTCTCATTATGGCTATCGAACCTCTTTCCTCGACCATGAGTATTGTGTGTTATGTTGTTTGAGTACTAGTCCATTTTGATGTCAAACGTCTGCCGTACATGGAGATTATAATGGCATCACTTGGTCGGCTAGGTCCTC
The DNA here is from genome assembly GCF_001683475.1 of Chenopodium quinoa. Classification (NCBI taxonomy): domain Eukaryota; kingdom Viridiplantae; phylum Streptophyta; class Magnoliopsida; order Caryophyllales; family Amaranthaceae; genus Chenopodium; species Chenopodium quinoa. The sequence continues at coordinate 669,553 of NW_018744572.1, read as the reverse complement.
TCAGTAAGAGAAGCTGACATTACAAGATTGGGAATGTCCCCATATTAACAATAGGGAACATGTCTTTGTTGTTTACACGGCCTATCGAAGAGCGAGATAGTGAAAATGTGTGGCCGTGCTTGGATGGATTTTAGAAATCATCTGTTTATTGACAATCAAACTTGGATTTTGAGAAAAGGATGACGAAGAGACATTAAGTGACATAGGAAAAAGTCTATACACTAAAAGCAGACTTGTCCAGAAGGACAAGTGGGAGATTGAAAGAAGTGGTGTCCTTCGAACAAGTGTATTATTCCGATAGAGGGATCAGAGCTATTATTCAGGCAGAGAAATGCCTAGGTGGAGGCCGCTTCCGATCAGTAATTTTAATGCATAATTAATATTACAGCTTAATCTTGACTGAACCCTTCGGGTCACACCCAAGCGACTAACGATTCGAAACAACCACTTAATTCGAAAGGAATTTATGAGTCACTCGAGTAAAAAATATTTAGACATTGGAAATCGAGTCAGGAGCGTCGAAACTTAGCTTTGTAAGTCGAGTAAAATTAATAAAACATGAGACGGTTAAATAAATAATTAATCAACAAGATTACCAAAATAACCCAGCATCGAAATGTCTAGGGAAAACCAAGTGCTAGGGGCCAATGATGCTAGCATGCGCACCGCACCATTGCGGGTAGCTAGCTGTTGTTGGCCTATCGCACAGCTAGCCTAGCTAGCAACACTAGTCACACGCACGCAAGCAGTAACCCGCGCACATGTGCGTGCTTGGTGCACGCCATGCTAGCCATCAAGGCGCGTAGACCTTGACCTGTATCCCGGAAGCATGCGTAGCTTGCTAGGCCAAGGGCAGCAACAAAATCATAGCGCGCACGGGCCAACAACCCAGATTAGCACAAGGTCGCTAACTTGGCGTGCCTTGGTGCCTTAGGCTGGGGTACCACGTGGCACATTGTGAGGGAAGCCGAAAAGGAAAAGCTTGGGGAGGAAGGCGTGCACCTCTTTAGAAGCGGAGCTTCTGCATAAATTCAATAATCTGCCAAGTTTTGAGACCTGCGAGGAGCAGGCGTGCATCATAGCTGAAGTGGGCGCTCCTAGCTGCTCTGATACATTCTGTCTATATCTGACCTGCGAGGAGTAGGCGTGCACCCTGCGAGGAGCGGGATCTCCTTCATGTTTGCTCGAATCTGCCTTATGTTGAAGAAGCGAGGAGTGGGCGTGCGCCCTGCGTGGCGCAGGCGCTCTTCCTTGGTATTTTAAATCTGCCAATTTTCTGAAGAGTAGGGGAGCGAGTGCGCAAATATATGGAGCAGGAGCTCTGAGCTGATGAGCGGGCGCTCCTAGCAAGAAATCCGTTATCTTTTGACGGATTAATCTATGTTATTTGGGGAGTATAAATACTACCCCTTTAGTTGTAACACCCCCAAAATTCGAGTCTTTAAAAACAATAACAGTAACGTTTAACTTTCAAAACCCCTACCATCGAACTCTGGGAGTGTTACTACTACACTTATTTTCCGTAGAAAATAAATGCAAAGCAAAAATAACATAATATTTAAAAAGACTAAGAGGTCTAAGTTGTGGCAAAATAATACAGTCATTACATCAAAACTGCAATTATTTTGAAACCAATAATTGTAAGGAAATAATTAAATTTGGAAATAAACTAAATTGTCTTAGCTACGTGATTATTCTAACGTCTCCTCACACGTAACCGAGTACCCTTTTACCAACCTGCAAAATAAATCAGAAACAAGAAAAGAGAGAAAACTCCCAAAAACCAGATAAACTGAGTAATTCCAACTTCATCCCGTAAAATAAATAATTTTAGTTCAAAACATTTTATACATAATATAGTCTCATAAATTTTTTTATACTCAACCAAGTTCAATAGTCACATAACATATTATTACATTATTTAAGAAAGGGAAAGAGAACCCCAGTAAGCCGGGACTAGTCCCTGCCACCATATACTTTACAGAGGGTTGCGCGTAACCCCAATTGGCTATAGAATAAAACATAATTTCCCTAGTGTGCACACCCCTCACTAATACCTAGTGATTAGGAGGAAGACTAAAACAATATACAATAATTAAAACCAACTAGTAGAAACCATAACTACTAGTGGGCAACATGTTTTTCACCCTTTCGGGTTTCATTTCCCTTCTTAAATTAAATTTCACTGCACATTTTATTAGATTAAAGCATCCGGTTACACTGTACACAAGTATTGCACAAATAAATTTAATTCCAAGTAACAATACTTCGATTTTAGTATTATCCAAACATAGTCATCCTACATGAAATAGATACTATCAATCACATATAATCCATTATCCAATTCCCAAGATTTTATTTATTTTAAAAACTCATACAGTAACAAACAATCAATTTTTTTTTGAAAATACATATACTAGTACACAAAATAGAAAACTCGTATATACTATAATTCCATATTATCATACGATACCCCACTCATCACATATAATTACGTAAGCACATATTTGACACACAATATTTCAAAACAATTTCCTAACTGGATTCTAGAGATGATGAACATTGAAAATTACCTTGATCGTGCGTAAAAACTCAAGGTAATTAACCTCCGTAACGTTCACTTAGTAGCCTTCGTCTATAATAATTGATAATAAGACTAAGTCAGTATGACTAATAATTTAGATGATACAAAGTTAGTAGTAGTACACTAGTAGTGCGTAATTGAGCAACTTGCTGTAGTATTGATAATTAAGTTTGGGGAAATAGGAATAATTTTTATTAATAAACCACTATGACCAAAAATTTAGAAGTGGAGTATAAAATAAGTGGTCCACAACAAACTTTTCCATCCTTAATTGGCCTGCAATTCCCACGCACAAAATCCCAAAACACCTCAAAAATTTCTTCTTTGGCAGAGAAGGAAACAACAACCCATCTTCTTTAAAAATTCTTTTAACTTGTAAATTTTGAGATGTTCAACGAGGACCAAGAAGATTGAAGAAATTATTAGGTAGAACAAGAAATCAAGAAAAGGTTCAATCAGAATTTCAAATTTGCCAAGCTCAATCCAATACAAGAGAATTACAGTAAGAAAACTCACGGCTTACCGACAAAAGATCGGTTGGGGATGACGACCTGGGAAAAAATTAAAAGTATGGGTATTGTATTAGAATTTGGGATTGATGTATATATATATATGTTAGAAAGCTTAGGTTGAATTTTCTAGAATATTAAGATAAGACTCAATTCAAATTGAGTTTGTTGCAAAATCCTGTTGAAAAGATAAGCTTGAAATTCATTATTTTATCAGTTTTCAAATCTGATTCTGAAGTTTTCGAAAATCATTTTTTTTAAATCCGAAAATAGAAAATATTAATGTATATTTGAATAAAAATAAATTATAAATTTAAAGTTTATACTTACTAGAAAATTGGGGTGTTACATCTACTCCCCCTTAAAACGAAAGTTCGTCCTCGAACTTTAAAGTTAGCTCTCCAATAAGGCTCACGCGATGGCAAAGGCTAAGTTAGTATTACATTCTACCCCCTTTAAGAGTTTCGACCTCGAAACTTAGCATACCTGCTTAAAAAGTTTCGGGTAACGCTTTTTCATGTCATGTTCAGCTTCCCAAGTTGCTTCTTAAAAATTCTGATTAGCCCATAGGACTTTAACTAATTTTACCGCCTTATTCCGAGTACTTCTTGTTTTGGTGTCGAGAATTTTCACAGGGCGTTCTTCAAAATTTAAGGTCTCATCTAGCTCAATAGTCTCGGGTTGGATAACATGGGTAGGGTCATGAACATACTTTCGGAGTTGGGAAACATGAAAAACATTATGAACATTGGCTAACTCCATGGTAAGGCTAGTTGATATGCCACCTCTCCAACTCTCTTCAATATCTCATACGGACCAATGTATCTAGGACTCAACTTCCCTTTTCTACCAAACCGCATGACTCCCTTGGTAGGTGAAACCTTAAGTAAAGCCTTTTCCCCGACTTCAAATTCCACTATTCTCCTATTCTGGTCTACATATGACTTTTGTCGATCCTGAGCTTCCTTCATGTTTGCCTGGATAAGGCTAACTTGCTTCGTTGCTTCTTTAATCATTTATGGCCCCAAAGTCAAAGACTCACTGATATCACTCCAACATAAGGGACTTCTACCTTTTCTCCCATACAACGCTTCATAAGGTTCCATTCCTATGCTCGCATGATGGCTATTATTGTATGAAAATTCGATCATAGGTAATCTTTCGTCCCTTGATCCACCAAAGTCCATCACACAAGCTCTCAACATGTCCTCCAAGGTCTGAATTTTTCATTCTGTCTGTCCATCTGTAGCAGGGTGAAACGCTGTGCTAAACTTCAGGATAGTGCCACATGCTTGCTGAAACATTTCCCAGAACTATGATAAAAATCTTGGATCTCTGTCTGAAATAATATCTTTGGAAACTCCATGTAGCCTCACAATTTCTTTCACATAGGCATCTGCCAACTGATTCACATTCTAAGTATCCTTTATTGCTATGAATCTTGCTGTCTTCGTTAGACGATCAACTATGACCCAAATAGCATTCTTTGCTGTCCTTGTAAGTGGTAATCCCATCACAAAATCCATAAAGATAGACTCCCGCTTCCATCCTGGCACATCTAACGATTGCAGCTTCCCTCCAGGTCTCATATGTTGTATCTTCACTTTCTGACATGTAAGACACTTTGCCACAAACTCGGCTACTTCACGCTTCATGTTTGGCCACCAAAAATGTTGCTTAAGATCCTTATAGAGCTTATCTCCTCCCGGATGTACAGAGTACGGGGTGTTGTGAGCTTCTTCTAAAATCTTCCTTTTAAGATCTTCATTTTTAGGAATACACCATCTCCCTTTGTATTTCACTGTTCCACTATCATCTACATCAAACTTAGGTGTTGCTCCTTCTTATTTCATCTTTCTCACCTTGGTTAACCACTCATCTAACATTTGCTTCTCACGAATCTCGTCATATATGGTAGGTTTGACTGACATTGCATTCAACTGAACGTTCACCTGGCCATACTCCACAACCTCCAAGTTCAACTTCCTAAATTCTTCACAAAGTTACTTGGCTTAAATCATCAAGTTCACTGTATGACTTGTCTTCCTACTCAAAGCATCAGCTACCTTGTTCGCCTTTCCTTCGTGATATAGAATGTCCGGATTGTAGTCGGTGAGCACCTCAAGCCACATCCTTTGTCTCATGTTCAATGAGTCTGTGTAAATATGTATTTAAGACTATTATGGTCTGTATACAACTTACATTTCACACCATACAAGTAGTGTCTCCAGATCTTGAAAGAAAACACTACAGCTCCTAGCTCCAAATCATGAGTAGGGTAATTTTGTTCATGTTGCTTGAGCTGCCTTGATGCATAAGCTACAACCTTCCCATGTTGCATAAGTACACACCCAAAGACATTCTTAGATGCGTCATATACATTTCAAACCCCTCAGTCCCTGATGGTAAGGTTAAGACTGGTGCTGAGGTGAGTCTTCGCTTCAATTCTTGAAAAGATTGCTCACACTTCTCATCCCACTGAAACTTAGTAGTTTTCTTCATCAAATTTATTAAGGGTTGAGCTATCCTCGAAAAGTCATGCACAAATCTCTAATAGTATCGAGCAAGCCCTAAGAAACTTCTCACTTTAACACTTTTGGGTCTTGGCCAATCAGAAACTGCTCGAATCTTAGATGGGTCCACTGCAACTCCTTCCTTTGAGATCACATGGCCTAGAAATGCTACCTTATCTAGCCAAAATTCACATTTTGAAAATTTGGCATACAACTTCTTTTCCCTAAGAATCTCCAACTCTTTCCTTAGATGTTATTCGTGCTCTTCTCGATCCCTCGAGTACACCAAGATATCATCTATGAACACCACCACAAATTTATCCAAATATGGCTGAAAAGTTCTATTCATGAGATCTATAAAAGCTGCTAGCACATTAGTGAGTCCAAATGGCATAACAGTGAACTCATAACGGCCGTATCTTGTGCGAAAGGCTGTTTTTTGTATATCTTCCTCAGCAATCCTCAACTAATGGTATCCCATCCTAAAGTCAATCTTTAAAAAGATCCCAGCACCTTTAAGTTGATCAAACAAGTCCTCAATCCTAGGCAATGGATATTTGTTATTTATATTGACATTATTCAACTCTCGGTAGTCAATACACAACCTTAAGGATCCGTCCTTCTTGCTTACAAACAAAACTGGTGCTCCCCAAGGTGAAACACTTGGGCCTTATATAACCCTTCTCCAGCAACTCCTCCAACTGTACCTTCAAATCTTTCATATCTGCTGGTGCCATTCTATATGGTGCTTTAGAAATAGCTTCAGTCCCAGGCAGTAAGTCTATTTTGAAATCCATCTCCCTAACCGGTGGCATCCCTGAAATTTCATCTAGAAACACATCTTGGAATTCTCTCACCACTGGAATTTTCTCTATGGATTTCTCTTTTACACTCACATCCTGCACATTGCCCTTTCGGATATAAGAATGGAAAGTCATGGCTGACACAATATTGATCCCTGGTTTTGACACAACTCCCTGGTAAGAGATTCTATTCCTCCTTGGCCCTTTAAGAGACACCTTTTGGGTATGAAACTCAATTCTAGCCTTATACTTGCTAAGCCAATCCATCCCTAATATCACATTAAAGTCAGTTAAGTCAAACCGAATAAGGTTTGCAAGCAACTCAGCGTCAACAATGTTAACTGGAATGTCTTGGTATAGGGATCTACAAGGGACTATTTCCCCTGAAGGAATTGTTATATGGTTTGACACAAAGATGAAGGTTTTATTTTAAAGCATGTTTATTCACGAAATAAGTGGCTACAAAAGAATGAGATGCCTAAGAATCAAAAAGTAAGTAAGAAGGTTTTGAGTTCACGAGAAAATTACCTGCCACAACGTCGGCATTAGAGTTAATCTCGCTCTGGTTCATGACATAGATTCTTCTGTTACTGGTCCTATCGTTGCCATTGTGGTTACTTCCTCCTCTATTGTTGTTGTTCTGGCCATTCCCTCATTGAGCATTGCCATTTTGGCCCTAAGAGTTGTTGTTGTCAAAACGATTGCTGTAGTTTGAGTTCCTCCCATAACGACCTCCATTATTGCCTTTGTTGTTGCCTTGCCCATTCTGAGCCTAGTTATTGCCATTCTGCTTCTTTAGTCACTCAAATTTCTTGTGACCAACCTCCCCACATTCAAAGCAAGTAAGCAAATCTCCATTGCAGTTGCGTCCTGGCTGGCTCTTGTCACATTTACGGTATGGTCGATAGCGAGATCCTTGCTGATTATGTTGTCCCTGGCCCCGATGATTATTGCTTCGATTGTTGTTGTTACGGCCTCCCTGCTGACCATTTTTACCATTCCCGTTGCTATTACCCCCTAGGCGTGGTCTCTTGTCATAACCTTGAGGGTTCGATGAACTCTCACCATTCCCTTTCCTCTTATGCCTATCCTTGACCTCCTGCTCACGTTTCAAAATCCTTTCAATATTACAAGCTCTATCATAGGCCTCCTTATAAGTAGCAGCAGTACCAGCCCCGATCACCTTCTTTTGGAAGTCCATCTTCAAACTTCTGAGCCTTGGATCTCTCATCAGGCATTACATTGGGACAAAACCTTGCGTACTCATTAAATTTCTCAGCATACTCTTGCATACTCATACCAGTTGTTTGGTTAAACCTACTAAACTCACTGTATTTCTGCCTCTTAATATGCTCAGGAAAGAAACGATCCCTGATTGCTGTCTTAAAAGCTCCCAGTTAAAATTCTGTTGAGCTCTTATGGTGGCTCCTTCATTTTCCCACCAAATATTAGCAGCCTCACGTAAATAGAATGTGGCTTGATCCACCTTCTGAGCATCAGGGGTACCAGCAGCAGTAAAAATCTTGTCAAAGTCACGTACCCTGTTCTCAACCAACATGGGATCTTCCTTCCCCATGAATAGTGGAGGTTTCAATGCAACAAGTTTCTTAGCCATAGCAGCTTGAGGGTCGTTATCATTATTGTTGTGGTTATTGTTGTTATTCAGCTGGTTTTGCAACAACATTCCAAGGTTCTGATTCATTTGCTCAAGAGCTCTTAACCTAGCAACTAGTTGTTCAGGGGTCTCAGCCATTTGTGCAATTCTTCTCCAACGAGACCTGGTGTAAATGTGGTAATTTTGCATACACAGTCTGCACAATTTCAACACCGGTGTTAGCACCATACACATTTTAACACGACTTATTTAGATCGTGTGAATTGCAATTAAATCATCAACCACATGCTTTCGTGTAACACATCAGCACATATAGATAAGAATTAAGCGATTTATTAAATCTCAATAGCATTCATTGAGTCGGCCAAATTCCAAACCAAATAATGCATCAACTTAGCATTAGACTATAAATTCGCGCATAGCTTTGTTATTTCACTATCACCCAACCAAGTCATTACTAGTCTTTACTAAAGTAGGCATAAGAAATTAAGAGCTTTGTTCTATATAAATACAATAGATAGAAAAATGAATTGATTTTTATTACATTTAATTAATAATCATAAAATAGCAAAGTGTATATATGTTAACCAAAATTATTTTATTGCAAAACCAGAAGAAAATGAAAATCGTCTTTGAAATAAAATACTAGTACTAAATAGCTCAATAAACTACTAGTTACAAATAAACCAAAACTATAGTTTCTAGTCATAAGAAACTAGCTTTTATTTGTAAAACTAATACATAAAAATTTTAACCAAATAAACTAAACGCAGCTTTTAAAAAAATAAATAATTCAATTATTATTTTCCCCTTGACTCTCACGAGCTTCACCTTCTTGGGGCTCATCCTCCTCATCATTATCCAGGTTATAGTCAAAGTCTCGCTTGGCTTCCATCATTGCCTTCTCAAGGTAGTCCACAGTAGGGATCCATCTTTCATCATAATAATACTTATCATTCGGTTAACCATTAATGTATAAGTCAACATACTTCTTTGTAAGTTGAGCAAAGGGTCCCTTCCCAATTAACGTGTGCAGAAGGATTTAAGATCGCCACTCTGGAGTGAGGTAATCAGATTGGCCCCAAGTATATTGTAATGGAAGTGCTCAATGCAGAGATTTAAGCGGTGCTATAATGTCGAATGTTTTCATTATAATTCATACGAATCCCGTAAGGAGAATCAGGTAATAAATGTGTACTCTTCCTAGCACTCGATTTTCTTGCAGTTTTAAGTACTCGTACCATCTAATAAAAGAAAGTAAATAACCACATAATAAGTATTAAATAAAAGTACTATAAAACACATAAATCCCTTATCGTGATTCCCACACTCATGGCTTTCCTAAGCTTAAATCAATTTAAAACTTATATACAAATTATAAACTTAAATCTTTAATTTAATTCATTTTAGTTCCTAAATTTTGAAAAACCTTGTCTCTGATACCAATTTATAACACCCCCAAAATTCGAGTCTTTAAAAACAATAAGAGTAACCTTTAACTTTCAAAAACCCAACCATCGAACTCTGGGAGTGTTACTGCTACACTTTTTTTCCGTAGAAAATAAATGCAAAGAAAAAATAACATAATATTTAAATAGACTAAGTGGTCTAAGTTGTGGCAAAATAACACAATCATTACATAAAACTGCAATTATTTTGAAACCAATAATTGTAAGGAAATAATTAAATTGGGAATTAAACTAAATTGTCTTAGCTACATGATTATTCTAACGTCTCCTCACAAGTAACCGAGTACCCTTTTACCAACCTGCAAAATAAAATCAGAAACAAGAAAAGAGAGAAAACTCCCAAAAATCAGATAAACTGAGTAATTCCAACTCCATCTCGTAAAATAAATAATTTTAGTTAAAAACATTTTATACATAATATAGTCTCATAATTTTTTTTATACTAAACCAAGTTCAATAGTCACATAACATATTATTACATTATTTAAGAAAGGGAAAGAGAACGCCAGTAAGCCAGGACTAGTCCCTGTCACCACCTACTTTACAGAGGGTCGCGCGTAACCCCAATTGGCCATAAAATAAAACAAAATGTCCCTAGTGTGCACACCCCTCACTAATACCCAGTGATTAGGAGGAAGACTAACAACAATATACAATAATTTAAACCAACTAATAGCAACCATAAATACTAGTGGGCGACATGTTCTTCACCCTTTTGGGTTTCATTTCCCTTCTTAAATTAAATTTCACTATTCATTTTATTAGATTAAATCATCCGGTTACACTGTACACAAGTATTACACAAATCAATTTAATTCAAAGTAACAATACTTCAATTTCAGTATTATCCGAACATAGTCATCCTACATGACATAGAAACTATCAATCACAATATCCATTATCCAATTCCCAAGATTTTATTTATTTTAAAAACTCATACAATAACAAATAATCAATTTTTTTTTGAAAATACATAAACTAGTACACAAAATAGAAAACTCGTATATAATATAATTCCATAATTTCATACCATAGCACACTCATCACATATAATTACGTAAGCACGTATTTGACACACAATATTTCAAAACAATTTCCTAACGGGATTCTAGAGATGATGGATATTGAAAATTACCTTGATCGTGCGTAAAAACTCAAGGTAATTAACCTCCGTAACGTTCACTTAGTAGCTCCGTCTACAATAATAGATAATAAGAATAAGTAAGTATGACTAATAATTTAGATGATACGAAGTTAGTAGTAGTACACAAGTAGTGCGTAATTGAGCAACTTGCTGTAGTATTGATAATTAAGTTTGAGGAAATAGGAATAATTTTTATTAATAAACCACTATGACCAAAAATTTAGAAGTGGAGTATAAAATAAGTGGTCCACAACAAACTTTTCCAACCTTAATTGGCTTGCAATTCCCATGCAAAAAACCCCAAAACACCTCAAAACTTTCTTCTTTGGCAGAGAAGGAAACAACAACCCATCTTCTTTAAAAACTCTTTCAACTTGTAAATTTTGAGATGTTCAACGAGGACCAAGAAGATTGAAGAAATTATTAGGTAAAACAAGAAATCAAGAAAAGGTTCAATCAGAATTTCAGATTTGCCAAGCTCAATCCAATACAAGAGAATTACAGTAAGAAAACTCACGACTTACCGACGAAAGATCGGTTGGGGATGACAACTTGGGAAAAAATTAAAAGTATGGGTATTGTATTAGCATTCAGGATTGATGTATATATATATATATATATATATATATATATATATATATATATAATATATATATATATATATATATATATATATATATATATATATTAGAAAGCTTAGGTTGAATTTTCTAGAATATTAAGATAAGACTCAATTCAAATTGAGTTTGTTGCAAAATCCTGTTGAAAAGATAAGCTTCAAATTCATTATTTTATCAGTTTTCAAATCTGATTCTATAGTTTTCGAAAATCAGTTTTTTTTTTTTTTTTTTTTTTTTTTTTGTTTTTTTTTTAAATCCGAAATTGAAAATAATTAATATATATTGGAAAAAAAATACAAAAAATTTATAAATTTAAAGTTTATACTTACTAGAAAATTGGGGTATTACATTTGTTCTTTTTAAAACAGGCAGCATTACTCTAGTTTTTAATCAACTTCCTATTAATTTTAAACAATCATCTTTTGTATTTTATCTTATAAACTCTCAAATTAATCACAGTGGTTGCAATATTGAAAGACTATTCTCCAGATTTCAACAATTGTACTCAACATTTGAAGCTTCAATTAGTAACTTCTTTCACTATTCTCTACTCATTTTCTGATTTTATTTTTATTATTGCATGTCACCTTAATCTTTTTAGATCTTGATTATTTGTTGTTAAATGTTAGTTTTATCATTAGTTAATCACTTTCCCCCAATTATTTAACTAGTTAGAACCCTAATCTTGGTTTGCATGATATCAAAATGAGTTGTGAGTATTCCTCTTTGATAGGGGTTGGGTGAAACTCAACCTAATAGTAAATTAAGTAAACTTGGGAGAAGTGTTGATGCTTGGTTTGTGATTAAATTGATTGTATTAGATTTCTTGTTAGTTCTTCAGAATAAGAGTAGCTGATGAGTGACATTTATGCCACTCTTTTATCCTTTTTCTCTAAGGATTCTCCCCTCATTTGCACTTGTTTGGCCCTTTTTCTAAGCATTTTCACTTAGTTTTGCTTTGTCTTTTCTTTTCTCCTTTATCTTCCCTTTTCTTAGTCTTCTCTCTTTGTTTTTATTTTTATTTCCATGCTTATGCTTTGTAGGAACCATCGGGGTTTTCAAGAGGAGGAAGCTAAGCTCAAGGGAAGCTGAAGGAAACAAGATTCAGAAGAGGTTCGGCCGAACCTCCTGAAGGTGTGGACGAACCAGGGAGTGGCCGAACCTGCTCAGTGGTTTGGCCGAACGTCGAGGTAGGGTTAAGAAGAAATTTAGCAATTTTGAAGGAGTGGTCGAACCTCAGAACTTCGACCAGACCAGGATCAGGGAGGTTCGACCGAACCTACCCTGTAGTCCGGCCGAACCTACCTAGTGTTCGGTCGCACCACTCCTCTATTTCAGCTGGCTCTGTACGGACTATATAAGTCCCATTTTTAGAACGTTTTGATGTAATTTGGATTAACTTAGTTTTAATTTGGAGAACATTAGCCTAATCTAGAGAGAGAATATAGATTGTTATTCAAGCATCCTTTATTGTATTCAACTTTGCTCAAGTTTTAATCTAGAGAGAGAATATAGATTGTGGAGGTTTAAGCCCCGAACATGTAGCGGCATACAACACAAGGCAAGCGGGATTTAGAGGAAGCGGCGGTGGAGTAGCTTGGAGACAACCACCACCCGGATTTGTAACTCAACCTCAACAATGGAACCAACAAGCTCAACCTTCCTATAACTCCAACCCTCAATATCAAAATCCACCTCCATCTCAACCCCAAAACCCAAGAGGAAGTTATCCAAGGACAACCAATACAACAATCAAACCCAAGCACCTCAAATAAATCATAAAGAATAAGCACCTCAAGCGGAGCTAACTCAAACTCAACTCCTCCAAGCCATGCATGCGCAGATGCAACTTTTTGGGCAACAAATTCAAGAGATAAGAGCTCACAACAAGATGGTTGATTCACAACTAGCTCAATTGGCCGAGAGAACTCCTTTCAATTCACCATCCACTCTACCCAGACAACCACAACCTAACCCATCTCACAATCCAAAACTCGATACATGCAAGGCGATCACATTGAGGTCGGGAGCTTCCTATGAAGGGCCAAATGAAGGGGATAGTGAGGAAAAGAAGGGAGGAGAGGAGAGTGTGAATGAAAACAAGGGAGGTGAGAAAGAAAAGAGTGATGAGATAGAAGAAGGTTCGGAGAAGAAGAAGCTTGACAATGAGAAGAAAACTTCAATTCCTAGTGAGGCTAGGAATCTTGATGGACCGGTTCCTTTTCCCGGTCGGCTAGCGGAGAGGAAGTTGAATGAAAAGTTTACAAAATTTCTTATTAGTGTCATGAAGAATTTGCATATCAACCTCCCTTTTCTTGAAGTTGTGACACAAATGCCATATTACTCCAAGTTCCTCAAAGATATTCTCACCAACAAGAGGAAGCTCAATGATGAGCTTATTACCCTTCCACATCAAGTGATTGCTCTTTTCCAACATAAGATGCCCAAGAAGGAAAAAGACCCGGGAAGTTTCACTTTGCCGGTGAAAATTGGGAACATGGAAGCTAGGGGTGCCTTAGCCGATCTTGGAGCAAGTGTTAGTTTAATCCCTCTATCCATTGCTAAAAAACTCAATATAGAGATTATCCCTACAAGGAAGACAATTCAATTGGCCGATCGATCGGTGAAATTACCTTGTGGAGAGCTTGAGGATGTTCCAATTCAAGTGGGACACATCTACGTGCCTTGTGACTTTGTAGTGATGGATATGGAGGAAGATGTTAACACTCCTTTGATATTGGGACGTGAAGCTCTTAAAACTTTGGGGGCGGTCATCAATTGCTAAAACAACACCATCACATGTGAAGTGGCCGATAAAAAATGCTATAGAGTTGATGTTGTGAATGAAGAGCTAGATCGCTTGGGGAGGGTCGTGATGAAGCCTCAAGATCCAATGATAGAAGCCCTTACATGCAAAGAAGAGTTCCACTCTCAAGAGGCTAAAGAATTTTTCATGGCAATGGAGGAATCCTCAAAGGAGGAAGTTGAACAACAAGTTGAGATCGAGCTGGAGTCCAAGGAAGAGAAATTGGAGGAGAGTTCTAAGCCTCCTCCCAAGGTAGAACTCAAGCCCCTTCCCCCTTCTTTGAAATATGCTTTTCTTGATAAGGAGGGAAAATACCTTATTATTGTAAATGCTACCCTAGATGGTCTTAATTTGGAAAAACTTCTTAATGTTTTAAGAAAATATAGGGATGTGATAGGGTATAGCATTGATGATATCAAAGGTATTATCCCTTCTTTATGCATGCATCGTATTCATCTTGAAGATGATCATTCCACCTCCATTGAACCTCAAAGAAGGTTGAACCCCAACCTTCAAGAGGTTGTGAAGAAAGAAATTTTAAAACTACGTGAGGCGGGTATCATCTATGCTATCTCCGATAGCAAACGGGTTAGCTCGGTTCATGTAGTTCCAAAGAAGGGTGGAATGACCATAATCAAGGATGAAAAGGGAGAGGAAATCTCCACCCGGACGGTGACCAGGTGGAGAATGTGCATTGATTATAGGAGATTGAACAAAAACACCAAGAAAGATCATTTTCCTCTCCCTTTCATGGAACAAATGCTTGAAAGGCTTTCTAACCATGCTTTCTTTTATTTCTTGGATGGGTATTCCGGATTTTTCCAAATCCCTATCCATCCAAGTGATCAAGAGAAAACTACTTTCACATGTCCATATGGGACATTTGCATACCAAAGAATGCCATTTGGATTATGCAATGCTTCCTCTACTTTTCAAAGATGCATGACTTCCATTTTCTCTGAGATGCTTGAAAAAGAAATTGAAGTTTTCATGGATGATTTTAGTGTTGGTGGCTCGTCTTTTGACACTTATCTTTTTAACCTTTTAAAAAGTTTTGAAAAGGTGTCAAGAGACGAGTTTGGTTTTGAATTGGGAAAAGTGCCATTTTATGGTCGAGGAGGGCATTGTCCTCGGCCATAAGGTTTCAAAAAATGGCATTGAGGTTGATCCGGCCAAGGTTTCGGTGATTGAAAAGTTGCCCCCTCCTATTTTCATCACGGGGGTATGGGCTTTTCTTGGGCTTGCCGGTTTTTACTGGAGGTTTATCAAAGATTTTTCTTCAATCGCCAAACCTTTGACCGAATTACTCAAAAAAGAGGTTGTTTTTAACTTCAATGAGGCTTGCCTTGAGGCGTTTCGTAAGCTCAAGGAAGCTCTCATTTCTTCTTCCGTTGTGCAAGCTCCGGATTAGAGCTTGCCTTTTGAGCTAATGTGCGATGCTAGTGACTTTGCAGTAGGTGCCATTCTTGGTCAAAAGAAACAAGGAAAATCATGTGTCATCTATTACACAACAACGAAGAAAGAGATGTTAGAGGTAGTGTTTGCATTCGATAAGTTTTGGTCCTATCTTATATGCTCAAAAGTTATTGTGTACACGGATCACATCGCGGTGCGGTATCTCATGACCAAGAAAGAAGCAAATCCTCGCTTGATCCGTTGGGTTCTCTTTCTCCAAGACTTTCACATGGAAATGAGGGACAAAAAGGGAGCGGAGAACTATGTAGCAGAACATTTGTCTAGGCTACAATTTGAGAACAAGGAGGATGTACCGATTAATGATGAGATAGGATTCGAGGCTCTCATGGCTTTGGTGTCAACTTCTTCCCCTTGCTACGCGGATATAGCCAACTATCTTGCGTGTGGAGTCGTTCCCCCGGAGTATTCTTCTCAACAAAAGAAGAAGTTTTTCAAGGAAGTGAGAAGGTACTTTTAGAATGACCCATACCTATTCAAGCAATATGGAGATGGACTCTATCGGAAGTGTATTCCAGATCATGAAATTCAAGGAGTTCTTGAGCATTGCCACTCACTACCATGTGGAGGACATGGTGGTGTTGACAAAACAGTGGCAAAAATCTCTCAATCTTTATAGTGGTGGCCGACAATGCATAGAGAAGCCCACCAATTCATTGCGCAATGTGATAGATGTCAAAGGAGCGGAGGCATTATCAAGAGGGACGAAATGCCCCAAGAAAGTGTTTTAGAAGTTGAACCCTTCGATGTTTGGGGGGTGGATTTTATGGGGCCTTTCGTTTCTTCTTGTGGGAATCTATATATCTTGATAGCGGTCGATTATGTGACGAAATGGATTGAAGCCATACCCTCACCTACCAATGATCACAAGGTTGTGCTTAAGATTCTAAAGAAGATCATTTTTCCTAGGTTTGGAGTTCCGAGGGTGCTAATTAGTGATGGAGGCTCCCATTTCGCCAAAAAGCAATTTAAAGCTCTTCTCAAGAGGTATGGTGTTCATCACAAGGTTGGATTACCTTACCACCCTCAAACTGAAGGACAAGTGGAGGTCTTGAATCGTGAAATAAAAAATCTTCTTTAAAGGATGGTGAACAAATCAAGGAAAGATTGGTCTCTCAAACTTGATGACACACTATGGGCTCTTAGGATGGCGTACAAGACTCCAATCAGCACGCCCCCCTATAGGTTGGTCTATGGAAAGGCTTATCACTTGCCGGTTGATTTAGAATACAAGGTTGGTGGGCCATCAAAGAGCTCAATATGGATTTATCGTTGGCCGGTGAGAAGAGATTTCTTAAGCTCAATGAACTTGAAGAGCTTAGAGATGATGCTTATGAGAGGTCAAGGTTATATAAAGAGAAGACCAAAAAGTGGCATGACCAACATATTCGAAACAAGAACTTTAAGATTGGAGACAAGGTTTTGCTTTTCAACTCAAGGCTTCGTTTGTTTCCGGGTAAACTCAAATCAAAGTGGTCGGGTCCTTTTGTGATATAAAAGACTACTCCTTATGGCTATTTTGAGTTAGATGCGGATGGTAACAAGTTTATGGTTAATGGTCATCGTTTAAAGAATTACTTTTGCAAGGAAGAAGTTTGTATCATCGAATGTATAATGCTTGATCCTTTGGATCCCAAGCCTCCCACTTGAAGAATTTTCTCTCATGGTCAAGCTAGTGACCTCATAAAGAAGCGCTTCTCGGGAGGCAACCCGAGTCTCTTACCCTTTTCTCTTTCCTCCTTTCTTGATGCTTTGTTATTTTCCTATATACAATGTTGGATTGTTGGATTTTTGAATTTTGATTGTGTTGGAATTTTTGGTATGCTTTGCCTTAGCATGATGGTATAGTGTTTAGTGTGTTTTGAATAGGGGTGTTTGTGCATATTGTGTTGCAAAATGGGCATTTTTTGAAATAACTTGGTGGTTCGACCGAACTCCCTAAAGGTTCGGTCGAACCTTTTGAAAGGTTTTCCCGAACCTTCTTCAGTTTGGTCGCACCTCCTCTGGAACCTCAAGTTGAAAACTTTCTGCCAGAATTGCAGAAATTAATATTATAGAGTAGGTTCGACCAAACCTTGGAGAGGTTCGACCGAACCTTAGTTCGCCCAAACATTGCTGTGTTCGGTCGCACCTGCTCTGGAACTAAAACTTGAAAACTTTCTGCCATTTTTGTGAATTTCAAGTTAGAGAGAAGGTTCGACCGAACCTTGAGCAAGTTCGGCCGAACCATTTCAAGAGTTCGACCGAACTTACCCATGGTTCGGCCGAACCTTTGTCGAATTTTCAAAAAAAAAAGGGGGCTGCTCTTCTTTTCTAATTCATTTCATTCGACCTCCTTCTCACTCTAACCTCCATTGCAATCCACTCCTACAACCTAAAACCTCCATCAAAATCACTCCAATCTTCTCTTTTTCTCACTTATTTTCCATCCTCTACTCCATTTCTACAATCTCCACCAAAAATTCCTCACAAAAATCACATTTTTTTTTCATTTCCCCCAATTTTTAGGGTTTGAGTGTTTTGGTGTTTTTGGGTTTCTACTTACTTACAATCAATTGTGGTATGGTTTTCTTAACTTTTGCAAATTCATTTCTTTAATTTCTCATAGTCATACCATGTTTTGCATGTTTAAATATGAATTGTGGTATTCTTGAATTGTTAGTAATAACTTGCTTGATTCTTGTGGTTCTTTGGATTTACATGTTGCAATTGATTGGTAATTGATAGTAGAACATGTTGTTATTATGATTGTGCATGTATACCTTGGTTTTGTTTGATCTCAATGTCTTTGCTTAAAAATGTTGATTTCATGCTAGGGTGTTCATGCTACTATTTGATGATTGAGGAATTCATGAATTGGATGTTGTTGGAGAATGATTCTTGTTGTTTTTGGTTTGATTTTGATGGTTTGGTGAATGATTATCACGTAATTAGGAGACATCATGCCAAAATTCACCTAGACTTGGTTAGGACTTATATATGAATGTCATAGGGTTTCTTGCCCATGCCTTGGTTTAAATGTGTCCATTTATGCCTTGAATTGTATTGTTGTCATCCTCTATATCTATTTCACAACTCAAGGCAACTAATTTCACGCATACACTTTTACCGTAGCTAGATTCTTATGACATCTCTTATCAAAATTTCCTAATAATAGCTCTTGGTAATTTTGTAGAATCATGATTTTCGGCAAGAGCAAGTCAAAGAGGAAGAGAGTGGGTGAATCTTCATCAACGAGTTTACCGCCTCCTCCCGGCATAAATGATCATAGCATAATTGCTCCGAATGAGCACTTTTGGGACGTCTACAAAGCCCTCACCAATCGTCCCATCCTTTCAACAAGGTTCTTTTGTCCTACAACGTTGCAAAAGCTCGGTATATTGGATGAGGTAGTCCGGTTAGCACAAAATTTTGGATGGGGTGAATTCATCTACCTTCACTCACACCTATGAGCGAGTGACTTTGGAATTCCTTGCCTCTATCCGTAAGGAAGTCATAGAGCCGGAGTTCAACGATGAGGAACCTCAACTTGTGATACATTTTCGCATGTTCAATGAGGATCACTCCCTCACCGAGAGTGATCTAAACGATATTTTCCATTGGCATGCGACCGGGCTAGATCATCCTTGCGAGATGACTTCCACTCATCGCATCCCCTACAACGAGCAAGAATGGTGGAGGAGTATATCCACCAGGGATAGTTTTCGAACTAACACATCTAAGGTCAACAACATCATCCACATAGCCATGAGATATTTTGCTCGGCTTCTCCAATATGTCGTGTTCTTCAAAGCAAACCTCGGCTCAATGGTTAAGGATGAGGTAGCGTGTATTTTTGGTCGACAACCCTCAGCGCCTCAAGTTCCAATGCTCTTCCACCTTCATCCAAAGGCTTTTGGATACTCGAGACAACCGTCTTGGTGACGACATTTTTATGGGGGGCATGATCACTATCATTGCTCTTTCTTTGAAAGACGGAGCTTACAAGGAGCAAATAGAAATGCTCCCCTTTGTGCACCAAACCCGAGAGGAAGTCACCAACGTGTTTCCTCCCTATTCTCTCTCCCTTAGTGCTCTCCGTCACAACCGCTTCATCAACTACTCCACAAGCAAGCGCAAATTCATCCTCTTAGTGGACAAAGAGGTTGAATGGTGTGTCCTTCCGGACCCATCCCTCACTACGGTGGACCACTCCTCTCCTCTCAAATGGAAGATCCCTCGGCAGCACATCCCCGGTGAATTAAGAAGAACAAGATCCCGGGGTGCAGTTCCTCATCCTCCACCGGTCCACTGCCAGGAGTAAACCGTTCCCCCCCTTAGCGGGGGAGGTGAGGCATCTTCCTCTTCCTCCTTTCCTCCTTTTGATATGAATGCCCTCCATAGTACCCTTCAGGATATTCGTCGGGATAACCAAGCTTCCATTGAACAATGGGGGTACTACGGGAGGATGAATTATGATAACCTTGTACAAGCGGGCATCCAAGCGCCCTATGTTAACTACCCCTACCACCCCCCTCAAGAGGGTCCGGTTCCACATTGGGACCCCTATGACCCCAACAACCCTACCCCCAATGTCTACCCCTATTGGGAAGGTCCCATCGACCCTTCTCAACGCATTGGCACCCCACCTTATGATCCTTATCGCCCGGGTGGGTGTGATCCGACTTATGATTTGACTCGCACATCCACCCCAAACCCTTTTTATGGTGGTTAGGGTGACCAGGGGTGGCCCTATGAGCATTTTAACCAACCCTTCCACCCATTTATGGACACTCCCGGGTTCGATTTTGAGAACCCCCCTCAACCTAGAGGGCAAGGAGAAAGGAGCCCATGATGAGGGTTCCCTTCCTTCCCCCCGAAACTTCTAACTTTTAACTTTTTCTCGGGACGTGCAAAAGACTAGTGTGGGGGAGGATGTTCCTTTTGGGTTGGTTGAAGTGTACATAGGAGGGTAGTTTGGTAAGGTAGTGGCTAGAGGGTAGTGTGGTAGGGTAGTGGCTTGTACATGAGGAAGACTATTGAGGGTTGTGGCCTTGTTGTAGTTGATGATGTTGTGATGGTGATGTGATGATGATGACGATGATATGATGGTGATGATGGTGATGTTTTGATGATGTTTTTATGATGTTTTTTGCTGATTTTTGATGATTCTTGAGCTTTGTGTAGGCGAAGATGCTCCGAAGGAAAAATCCAAAATTCCCGACAATCCAAATTCCCTTAATCAAAACTTTGTACATAACTTTTTATTTATTTTTCTTTTTATCTATAACTTTAGTCTTTTTCTTTGGTTTCTAAATTTTTTTTCTTTTTCTTGTTTTGTCATAGTTTCTTTTGTTTTGGCTCACCTTTCTTGAAGCTTGAAAGCGGAAACGAAGGAAGTTAAGGAGCAACACAAGCTCCCTTGGTGAGATTGTATGAATTATCTTGTCTTCCATTTTAAGAGGCATTTGGTGAGACCTTTCCTCTCTTTTATTTTCTTTTTCTTTGGGTGTTTAGCTTAGGTTTAGCTTAGGAAGAAGTTGAATGGTTCGAGGATGTTTGCTTTTGGTTCTTTGGAACCTTGGATCGTTGATGTTGTTATCGAACGATCACTTGTATGACGATTGGGATTTAATTGAATTATATGCCTCGTATGTGAACCTTTTTTATTTCTTTCTCTTTCTTTTGTTTTGTTTTCCCCTTTTTGTGTTACAAGCATAATTATGACAATTTGAAATGATTTTTGATGTGTAATTTGCTCACTCTTTTGGATTGGTTTGCCTCGATGTGTCTTTGAATTCTTATATTCCTATTTGTTGAGGGTTTACACGGTTTGAGAATGCTTTGGGTTGAATTAGACACATTGTAAGCTACGGTAGCCCGGTTTAGAACTTTTGAGGACGGTTGAACCCCTAGTTCACGGGAAAGTGGTAAGATGGTGTTGCTCTCTATGGTGGATTGGATTCCCTTGGTTAGTATTTGCTACATTTCTTATCCCGTGTGAGCGTCATTTGTTCTAGCCTTCATCATTCTTGTGAGCGGAATTTAGGATCCTTAACTATGCATGTCTTAATCTTTGTGTTGGCGTCTAGCTCCCAAGATCATGACCATATATCTCTAGAGGAGGAAGAGGGAATTTCTTCTCATTTCTCTTTATTTTCTTTGTGTTTTATTACAAATTTGGTTTTCATTTTTACATTCACCCTCTTGCTAACCAATTTGAGCCTTATTTCCCCTTTCTTGACTTAGCCATAGTACAAACCTATCGGCCTATGTTCTACCAACCCTTGTAATTAGTGAAGCATTGGCTTGTGAGGTTCGAGTTTGATGATGTTGAAATTGAGCAAGAAAGTTGTGTAATTTGGTTCAAATAAGGTTTTGAAAGATTATTCATGAAAAGAGTACGCAAAAAGGTTTGGCAAGAAATTTAAAACTCATGAAAACCAAGCAAAAAAAAAAGAGAAAAAAAAAGAAAAATATTGAAGAAATGTGGTGTGGTTTGTTTTGAAAGGTTGTAAGTTTGATAATAGGTTCAATTCTTAGGATGTTCTTGAGAGATGGCCACTCTTACGCTTCACTTAGGAATCGCCACCAAAATTTTCAAATTGTTTCCCAACCATAACCCCTAGCCATGACATTACATCCCTGCTTAAGACCCTTGGATTCTAGAGGGGCGTGGTCAAAGAACGGTGGAGGGAGATAGATTTCAACCCTATGGAGAGAGTATGCATAGTTGAGATATATTTTGATGAGTGGCATTTATGCCACTCTTTTATCCTTTTTCTCTAAGGATTCTCCCGTCATTTGCACTTGTTTGGCCCTTTTTCTAAGCATTTTCACTTAGTTTTGCTTCCTCTTTTCTATTCTCCTTTATCATCCCTTTTCTTAGTCTTCTCGCTTTGTTTTTATTTTGATTTCCATGATTATGCTTTGTAGGAACCATCGGGGTTTTCAAGAGGAGGAAGCTAAGCTAAAGGGAAGCTGAAGGAAGCAAGATTCAGAAGAGGTTCGGCCAAACCTCCTGAAGGTGTGGCCGAACCAGGGTGTGGCCGAACCTGCTCAGTGGTTCGGCCAAACGTCGAGGTAGGGTCAAGAAGCAATTTGGCAATTTTGCAGGAGTGGTCGAACCTCAGAAGTTCGACCAGACCAGGATCAGGGAGGATTGACCGAACCTACCCATGGTTCGGCAGAACCTACCATGTAGTCCGGCAGAACCTACCCAGTGTTTGGTCGAACCACTCCTCTATTTGAGCTGGCTCTGTACGGACTATATAAGTCCCATTTTTAGAATGTTTTGATGTAATTTGGATTAACTTAGTTTTAATTTGGAGAACATTAGCCTAATCTAGAGAGAGAATATAGATTGTTATTCAAGCATCCTTTATTGTATTCAACTTTGCTCAAGTTTTAATCTGCCTTGAATTAAGCAAGAATCCAAGTTTTCATCTTTCATTAATCCTTTCTTTAGTAATTTATTTGTTTTATTGTATAATTTATTTGTTTTATTGTTACTTATTCTTGTCAATCTTTTTAGTTTATCTAGTTATTATTGATTTCATTGATTTTAATCATGTTTTGTTTTGAGTTTCTTGAGTTTATTTCTAGTTTATTTCTTGAGTTTATTTCATTCTGGCTTTATTGCCTACCTGGAGTTCAACATTTCCATTCTTTAGCCTTCTAGTTCTCCTTAGTCCCTAAGAATTGGAACAAAGGTGCGAGCCACATCATACCTGATGTAAAAGCAATAGTGTCATTCTTCTTATCTTCCTTGAATTTGAGGCAATCTCTATTCCAATGTCCTTCTTCTTGCTGTAGAAACATTCGGAATCAGATTTAGAAGAGGCTACCTTTTTGTCCTGGTTGTCTTTGGTAGCTCTTGTCTTAGGTGAAAAGATCTTCTTACCCTTCCCCTTAAATCCTTTCTTCTTCTTGCCCGAGCACTTGAATGGCTTGCCCTTATAGATCATAAGCATGTCATTCTTTCCTTCATCCCTAAGTGTTTGCTCAGCTTGCTTTAACATACCATAAAGCTCAACTTGGTGAGGTTTTTCTCCATACTGTGCATGTTATAGTTCATCTTGAACTGATCATACCCTTTGTGTAGCGAGTGGATCGGAGAATAATGTCAATTTCCATTTCGGTCAAATACCCTATATTAAGCCTTTCCATGTTCTTAAATAAACCTATCATTTTGAGTACATTTAGGCTGGCTGGCTCTCCTTTCTTAAGCTTGCTCTCAAGGATCTGCCCGTGGCTTTCAAACCTTTCAGTTTTGGCCTGCTATTGGAACATATTCTGAAGCTCAGAAATGATCTCAAAAGTTGTCTCCTTTTCAAAGAAAGTCTTTTGAAGGTCTGGAGACATAGTGGCCAATATGATGCATTTGACATCCTGATTGGCAGTTTCTCATCGGTTTAGGGCAGCCTGAGTCACTTTCTTATTGGGAGTCTCGGGCATTTCCTTATCAAGGACGTATTCCTTTGGCTCTTGCATGAGAACTATACACAAGTTTATTTTCCAATTAAGAAAATTTGGTCCACTCAATTTCTCCTTGTTAAGAATTGAGCGTAAAGAGAATTGGTTGTTTGAATTATTTGCAGACATGTTTCTACAATTGAAAGTGTGTAGGATAGCTCCTTCTGAGCTATCACCAGGCTCCCAGACTGGCTGCAGGGTGCGCACTCACTACTGAAAGAATATTTAGAAGGGCTCACCAGCCTAACAGAGTCAGCTCGCAGGCTGACCAAGTAAGACTATCAACAAAGGAAATCGTACACCTATAAATAAGGGATAAAGTAAAACGGAAAAGATGTGAGACACATAAGTTATTGCACTCTCTACATCTCTCTAAGTAAACTTTCTCTCAACAAACACATTCTAACTTAAGCATCGGAGGGGGGGGGGGTTCCTGATCCACCCCCGAGGGTAGTTAACGTGTGTTGCCTTGCGCAGGTCATCAATAGCACTAGAAGAAGGGGTAGGCTAATCCAACCTAAGGTTCACTAGCTGAGCAAAGGACTAGTTGACAGGCCGCCATGGTCGAAAAAGAAACTGCACAAAGACCAGTCTCCAAGGCTATCGAAGCCAACCAAACACCATATAAAACAACGTCAGTAACTCTTGATCCAAACGGATCAACTGAAAAACCCAAATCCAATATCTCTAAGAAATATGACCCAACCGGATCGACGTCTACTTCAGCCAAAGCGGCGGCGAAGATAGTCTAGTTCCTCTTTTAAGTTCAGAATGCCATTGATAGGCTCGAACAATGAACCCATCATTTTAACACCAATAACCCAGAAACCACAGCCCGTTAGTATGCCTGATATCATGTAGAACCTCTCTAAGTGCAGTAAAGAACAACTGGCAACCATGATAGCAGTCCTTACCCATTTTGGTAAAGGGACAGGCTCCTCACTAGTAGCCATAGCTAAAGAGCTAGTTATAAAGAAGGCAACACCTGTAACCCTAACCCTGGAGAAAAAAGAGCTAGTCTTGCTGGGGAAAGAGGTGCTGGAATTGCAAGCTTAGAATCTGAACCGAGAATGGAGTGTAGAAGAGGCGGCCTTAAATATGGGCAGCCCGGTGACTCGACTCACTCACGATAGTTCACCAGCCTCTAAGCGAGGACTATGTCTGTACAGGGAGAAACAAGCTCGAATCCAGGTGATTCCAGATGATTCTCCATTTTGTAGGGAGATTCTGGAAGAGCCAATGGAGAAAATTAAGATGCCCAGCTGTAAGTACAATGGTACTACAACACCTAAGAACCATGTTTCAACATTTGAGAATGACATGGTACTGTACACTATGACAGACTCAATATAATGTAAGGCATTTCCACCGACCTTAGAGGGGTTGGCAGTTGAGTGGTACGGAGCCATCCCTAAAAGATCCGTTTATTCCTATAATCAGTTGAAGAGAATGTTCATGAAGCACTTTTTCACCGTGGTGGATCGTATAAAAATGACCACTGAGCTGATGTCATTGGTTTAAGGAAAAGATGAGCCCTTAAGAGAGTTCATCACCAGATTTAATAAGGAGGAAACAACCATCCCAGATATGAGTCAGGAGGTAGCACTGATAGAAATGTAGAGCGGCCTATTACTAGGCTCACCATTCAGAGCATACATGGGCCGAAAGAACCTTAAAACGCTGGTGAAGCGCTGGGAAAAGCGCATGAGTTCATAAAAGCAGAAGAAACTGACAAGGCAATGCTGAACAGAAAAGCACCAAGTGACTCAGTTAAGCAGTCTGAAGCCACCCGAGTAGAAAATACAACCCAGGCGGACCAGCCCAACAGAGCTGAGCAAGGTCCCAGGGATGTAGATAGGGAAGTGGGAGTAAGAAGATCAAACCAAAAACAAGGAGGCAGGCCTAGAAAGTTTGATCAATACACTCCACTCACCCATTTAAGTTCCCATATCTTCAGCGTGAACAAAGCTGATGATAAATGGAAAAAAACCACCCAGCATGGTGAATAAAAACCGTGATCCTAGCAAGTGGTGTGACTTCTAAAAAAACCATGGACATACCACCGATGAATGCACAAACTTGAAAGACAACATAGAGGACTTAGTTGGGAGAGGATACTTAAACCAGTTCAAGCAACATTCTAACCTCCTCTAGGAGAAGGGAAGAAGACAAGTAAGGTCATGACCGCAAAGGAGGTCATAGGGGCCAAGTTGAGGGCAGAGATCGGGATAGCAAGCCAGAAGGCATGGTGTACGTAATCAATGGTGGAATAGTATATGGTGGAACCGTGAATAGAGCAGGATGATTTGCGAGTAATGATCCCCATGATAGGTTACAATGGAAGGCGCAAATGGCCGCCACTAACCCCGCAACCACGAGCTACATTAGAAGTATGAACAGAAAGGCATAATCTATCCCTATGATGGCCCCTCTGGTAGTCATAGTGAGAATTTCAAAATGGGAGGTTGATAGAGTACTAATCGATGGTGGAAGCTCAGCCAACAACATATTCATCAGCGCGATTAGAGAGCTAAAACTAGATATGAAAGACTTGAAAAGGGTAAGCTATGAAGTCACCGGGTTGAATGGGCCCAGACTAATTCCAAACGTCATAATCAGGTTGTCAGTTCGTGTCGAAGAAGGGTCAAGGCGGTGTGATGTTCGAGCAGAATTCTTAGCGATATATTCTACATCACCCTACAATGTGATCATGGGAAGACCGCTCATTCACAAAATAGGTGGGGTAGTCTCCACCTATCAGCTTAACATGGAATACACAACCAATGATGGCCAATCTGTTATATTAAAGCCTTGAAATAGCCAGCTATGGCCAGGTAACAGCCAGGCTAAGAGCCAAGGTCAAATGAGCACACTAAAAGGATATCAAGAAAAAGGAAGCGAGAAGAATACCACATGAAAAAGGATAAGTAGAAGTTAGCAAAGAAAAATTTTTAGCCTGCAAAGGAAGAGGTAGCTAAGCCGCTACCCACCTGGGAGTGATAAATCACATTTATATAGAGTTTATAGGCACAATTATGCTAGTTTTATAGTTGTTTTTTTTATTCTTTTATCGCTTTTTAGGCCTCAATTGCATAAGTTGTCCTTTTTGTGCTCTATTACGCTTTGTTTGTGTTTTTCTTAATGTTTCAGGTAGTTTCTATAACTATTTGGATGCTTTTGAAGTGGTGTTTTGGAAGAATCGGTCAATGAAAGGATGAAAAGTCGATGTATTGAGCTTATTAATCGAAGATCTCATGTTCGTGATGTTGATTATGAGGATTTTATGCATGAGAAATGAAAATAGCATCCACAATGATCGTTATGCACTTTTCGGAATTGAATTTGAGTTAGAAACGAAGTTAAACGATGTTTTACAAAGTGGTAAAACTGACTCTTATTCACTCTTTTGATCATTACTTGAGTTCTACAGATCGGATTCAGGTGATTCAAATTGCGTTGGAAACTAGACTTTAATATCTTTCCATTGATAGGTCACACACCCCTATACGGTTCTTAGAACGCTAGATACATCCCTTTGAAGTCAATCCTGCGAAGCTTCCAACCCATCGCCCAGTCATCGGGCGATGGACGTGATGTACGCTCGAGCGTGAGCTGCTGGTTGGGGTGATGATTTTCCATCGCCCGATGGTCGGGTGTCGTTCCAACCATCGGCCACCCATCGCCCGATGGGTGGGGTGTGCGCGCAAGCCACGTGAAATCTTACATCGATTATAACTCTTTCAATCGAACAATCATATCACGACTATTGTAATTGCTATTTTTCT
Organism: Chenopodium quinoa; assembly: GCF_001683475.1. Taxonomy (NCBI): domain Eukaryota; kingdom Viridiplantae; phylum Streptophyta; class Magnoliopsida; order Caryophyllales; family Amaranthaceae; genus Chenopodium; species Chenopodium quinoa. Next base: position 641,778 of record NW_018744572.1, on the reverse strand, counting down.
GATTTTATTTTATTTATTTATCTTTAGATTAGTTTTAGGATGATATAAATATTCCAAGAGATTTTGTTTTTCCCTCATGCCTTTTATATCTTTTATTATTTTACGTTATTTTTAGTTTTCTCTTTTGAACCCTAGTTTCTCATAGCATCTCCATGGATTCTTCCATGGATGATTCTTGGGTTTATTATTTCAATTCACTGAGGTATTTTATTTCTATCTCTTATTTTTAATTATGTTTTATTCCTTAGATCTAGTTTTATTTATTTATTTCATGTTTGAGTACAATTTCTAGGGTTTGGGAATCCATGTTTATACTTTAATTATTGCTTGATGTTTTTAATATTTTGATTATTAATTTCTCTAATTGATAGTGCTTTATTGTTAATCTTGCAACTTTATCAATTGTTTGATTAATTCATGTTAATAAGACTTTGAATCGAAAGATCTTACTTTTATAGGCTTCCCTACAATTAGCAATTCTGATTATGTTAGCGACCGTACATCATATGTTGAATTGAGAACGCTAAGACCCGACCGTAGGCTTAGAAATTGATCTAGATAATTGATTTATTAAATATATTTATTGATATTTGATAGATTTAGAACTATAAACACGGTGAACCATAACCGTAGGTCTTTTTATTATTTGTTTTATTCTTTTATAATTTAGACTACTTTTTTATCCGAATTTCGTGACATAGTTTAGTTTCTCCATACCTTGAAAGCTAGATTAAATAGCCATCTCTCTGCGGATTTGAGCCTACTTACCCTACTACATTGTTAGTTGGTTTTGATAGGAATTTATTTTTGACAGGTGTACGACAACCTATCAAATTTTGGCGCCGTTTCCGGGGAGACGGCTTAATTTTATTTAGCTTTTTACTTGGTGAAACTAATCTGTATATATATTTTTTTTTCTTTACTAATTCTTGTGTTTGTAGGTTTCTCTTTCTCAATTGTGGATTTATTTTAATGGCTATTTTTTATTTTCCACAATTTGAGAATGAGGTGTTTTGGAGATATTATTATAGGTTTGGTGACTTTGTTGGCCCTAATCATGGAATTGAAGAATGGGATACGTGCTTAGTGAATTATGAGGGTATAAATGAAGAAACTAGGTTTTATTAAAGAATCTTTTGGTTGGGATTTTATTGAGTGGTTTGCTAGAGATACATATGAGTGGGAAATGACATTGTATGCTGAACCAACTGAAGAAATTTTTTTTTCCTTCACTAATTTGACCAATACTCCATCCCCTTGCTATTGTCCTCATTTCAATTCATATGATCATGATGCCTCTACTTGTTCTAACAATAACTCTTTCATGCATGTTCTGAATCCCTCTCCCAAGTATGAAGTGCATTCAATTGTAAAATCTAGTGCCTTACCATACATTTATGATGATGATGAAGGGTGGATTAAGAATAAAAATTTTCAAGAGAACGTTTATGAATTAATAGATGTTCAAGATGAGAACAAAGTGGATATGCTAGATATTTTTGAGGATGATGAACCGTTATATGATGAATTTGCGGCTCAGGAACCATTAGTTATGAAAATATAAGCTACAAACTCTTGTGCAGATATGCTTATAGAATAGGGTTTGATTAATAATGGTAAATTCATTGATGTTGAGCCAACCCTACCTTCCCTTTATGTCCCATGTGTAGAGAGTCTTAAACTTGTGGATTCATCCTCTATGCTTTATTTCTCTAACTTTCTCAAAATATCTCCATTGCATGACAGTGGCAAAGTGGACCTTGTTGTTCATTCAAAGAGGTTTATATTGCTCAAATAGCAAGTAAAGAGAATTTGTAAACTCTTTCCTTTTTCTTTTTATTTAGATTATTCCTCCTCTTCTTACTCTTCTTTTTCTTTTAATTTCTCTTCTGTTTTTTCTAACCCCCTGTATTTCAAGATTGGTGTGATTGTATTCAAGCCATATGTGGTGCTCAATGATATATTTGCAGGGGCATATGATAAGTTACTGAAGGCATTGGATTCTTCCGATTGACGAATAGAGTAGGGTCGTGCGGGACCTTAAAAACCAGCGCTAATTGGGAGGCACCCCAATTTTCTTTTTGTTTATTTTCTACTTCCTTTTTTATTTCCTTTTTTGTTATTTAAATAATAATGCTAATGTGTGTTCAAGTGATGAACTTTGTTGCTAGGTACAAACATAACTAAGTTCCTTGGCTATGTCGACTACCGTATTACAACAACCGATTGTGGTGGAGGTGTCTGTACCTTTTGACGCTCCCTTTCGCTTACCCACCCCTTTGTGAGTTGTACTTTTCCCTTATTTATGCTTTATTTCCTCTTTCTTCACATTGAGGACAATGTGATGTTTATCTTGGGGGAGAATGATTATAATCATCACTTTGTGCCTGTTAGTTGTGTTTAGTTTATTTTGTATTTCTTTTTAGGTGTTGTATGGTTTGTACCATTCATTAGGGATGGGAGTTTACATACAACAAAAAACAATGTATTGCTTTCTTGGTTTTTTTTAGTTGTTTTGATAGTGCATACTTGTGTCTATTTTTCGTATTTTGACTTCGAACCGTGTGCGGATTTTATTTGACTCTCTTGAGCTTCTTTTGATCTTAGTTATCATTCTAAAATTCACTCTGTATGTGCTATACATTGCTAACTACTTGATATTGTGTGAATCAATTAAATGGTTTGTGGAAAAATTGATTGTCCCATATCAAGTATAGCTAGCCAATTCTCTTGTTAGGTCACCTTACTTTGTGTTTGTGTGATTGATGCAATTTGTTATTTAAATGACTTTGGCTTGAGATTTATTAGTAATTTGATTATGATTCATGCATGCCGCATATGATAAAGGCCATGTTCTTTAAGTAGCCTTCAGATGATATTACATTTGTTTCCTTTTTGCTAACCCATGTTGTTGCCTTTTCCTTTCATTGATATATAGCTACATTGCAAGCCTCTTTAGCCCCATTGGTTACTATTCCCAAGTATAGCTAGCTTGGGGAGCTTATTGATGTGGTATCGTTTGTGTGTCAAGCTTCAATTTATGCAATACATGGAGTAAAGATTGAAAAAAAAGTTGTATTTATAGTTAAGAAGTGTTACTTGAAGATGTAAAGAAAAAAAAAAGAAAGAAAAAGATTATTCAAGACGATGCATAGTTGATTTTAATCATGGTTCTTTATAATGTTTTGGAGAAAGTTGATGATGTCAATTGGAGCTAGAAGGAGCTGAAGTTTAGATCATTATTTGGTCGTGTTTATGTTATTGCTCCCCTAGTTGGCTACTTGCTCACATTTTCCTAAATATTATCCTACCCCTTTGCCTTTGCCCCATTACAAGCTTATAAAGTCCTTTTGATCGGCATGTGTGTTTTGTGATTGAGTGAACGTTATCTCTTGCTATCGTCAAGTTACCCTCTGTTGCATCAAATATTTATATTCTACAAGTTGTGCGGCAAAGACTAGCTTGATTGGGAAATCGTTTGTGGCCAAGTTTGGTTTCAATTGTGGATCGTGATGTTAAGTGGTTCTATTTGTATCCGAGCTAGATTTTGGTCTTAATAACTTTGGTTTGATTTTTTGCTGGAGAATCAAGTCGGTCTTATTCTAGTTCCCTGGAAGTCTTATTTTTCTTGTTTCTCCGTCTTGAGTCTAGTGTTGCTTGGAGACAAGCAACGGTTTAGCTTAGGGGAATTTGATAAATCAAATTTATATAGAGTTTATAGGCACAATTATGCTAGTTAATAGTTGTTTTTTTTAGTCTTTTATCGCTTTTTAGGCCGCAATTGCATAAGTTTTCCTTTTTGTGCTCTATTACGCTTTGTTTGTATTTTTCTTAATGTTTCAGGTAGTTCCTATAACTATTTGGACGCTTTCGAAGTGGTTTTAGAAGAATCAGTCAATGATAGGATGAAAAGTCGATGAATTGAGCTTATTAATCGAAGATCTCATGTTTGTGGATGTTGACTATGAGGATTTTATGCATGAGAAATGAAAATAGCATCAAAAATGATTGTTATGCACTTTTCGGAATTGAATTTGAGTTAGAAACGAAGTTAAACGATGTTTTACAAAGTGGTAAAACTGACTCTAATTCACTCTTTTGATCATAACTTAAGTTCTAAAGGTTATGTTGAGGTAATTCAAATTGCGTTAGAAACTAGACTTGAAGTTCTTTCCATTGATAGGTCACACGCCCCTATACGGTTCCTAAAACGCGACATACAACCCTTTAAAGTTAAGCATGCGAAGCTGCCAACCCATCGCCCAGTCATCGGGCGGTGGACGTGATGTACGCTCGAGCGTAAGCTGCTGGTTGGGGCGATGGTTTTCCATCGCCCGATGGTCGAGTGTCGTTCCAACCATCGGCCTCCCATTGCCCAATGGTTAAGGTGTGCGCGCAAGCAACGAAAAATCCTACATCGATTATAACTCTTTCAATCGACCAATCATATCACGACTATTGTAATTGCTATTTTTATGATTTTATTTTATTTATTTATATTTAGATTAGTTTTAGGATAATATAAATACTCCAAGAGATTTTATTTTTCCCTCATGCCTTTTATATCTTTTATTATTTTACGTTCTTTTTAGTTTTCTCTTTTGAACCCTAGTTTCTTATGGCATCTCCATGGATTCTTACATGGATGATTCTTGGGTTTATTATTTCAATTCATTGAGGTATTTTATTTCTATCTCTTAATTTTAATTATGTTTTATTTCTTAGATCTAGTTTTATTTATTTATTTCATGTTTGAGTAGTTCAATTTCTAGGGTTTGGGAATCCATGTTTATACTTTAATTATTGATTGATGTTTTTAATATTTTGATTATTAATTTCTCTAATTCATAGTGTTTTATTGTTAATCTTGAAACTTGATCAATTGTTTGATTAATTCATGTTAATAAGAGTTTGAATCAAAAGATCTTACTTTTAGAGGCTTCCCTACAATTAGCAATTCTGGTTATGTTAGCGACTGTACTGCATATGTTGAATTGAGAGCGTTAAGACCCGACCGTAGGCTTAGCAATTGCTCTAGATAATTGATTGATTGAATTGTTATTGATATTTGATAGATTTAGAACTATAAACATGGTGAACCATAATCCTAGGTCTTTTTATTAATTGTTTTATTCTTTTATAATTTAGACTACTTTTCTATCCGAATTTCGTGACATAGTTTAGTTTCTCCATACCTTGAAAGCTAGATTAAATAGCCATCTCTCTGTGGATTCGACCCTACTTAGCCTACTACATTATTAGTTGGTTTTGTTAGGAATTTATTTTTGAGTGGTGTACGACAGCCTATCAGGGAGCATATAACCGTCGAGCTCACAGAGGGCGATAATTCAAGAATGGTAAAAATTGGGAAAGATGTTGACCTTGGAGTGGGAGTGCACCTCATAAAGATGCTAAGAGAAAACAAAGATATTTTCGCATTTTCAGGAGACGAGATGAATATGAAAGAAGACATCCAACCGTTTAGGCAGAAGAAACGATGTTTTTCCACAGAGGAAAATCAGGCAATTAAAGAAGAAGTGGACAAGCTGATGGAGGCTGGGTTCATTGAGCTTTATGATTACCTAGAGTGGTTAGCTAAAGTGGTAATGGTGAAGAAATCAAATGGCCAGTGGAGGATGTGCATTGATTTCACGGATCTCAACAAAGCATGTATAAAAGATTTCTACCTATTGCCACAGATCGATAAGCTAGTAGACTCAACCAGCGGTCACGCCTTGCTGAGTTTCATGGATGCCTTCTCAGGGTATCATCAAATCAACTTGCACAATCCAAACAAGCAGAAGATCGTGTTCATCACTAAAGGGGGAGTGTACAATTACATAGCTATGCCCTTCGGGCTGAAGAACGTAGAGGATACCTTTTAGAAGACAATGGACAAAGTGTTCATGCACCAGAAGGGATGAAATGTTAAAGTATACGTCGACGACTCAACTCTTAAGAGCGTCACGCAAGTCGGGCATATCATGAACCTAGTTGAGACATTTTCCACGCTGAACAAGTATAATATCATGCTCAACCAAAAAAAAAGCATTTTTGGGGTGAGCTTTGAGAAGTTCCTAGGATTCCTGGTAAGTGAGAGAGGAATTGATGCCAAACCACAAAAAGGGGAGGCAGTTTTAAGCCTCCCAGAGCTTAAGTGCACTAGGGATATTATACGGTTGTTGGGGAGAATGGCACCGCTGACCCGATTCATTAGCAAGTTAGCTGACAAAGCCTTACCATTTTATCAATTGTTGAAAGGGAACAAAAAATTTAAGTGGGTTGAAGCAAAAAAAGAAGCTTTTGAAGAAATCAAGGAGCATTTGACTAAGCTCCCAACCATGATCAACGCAAAGTAGAGTGAAAAGCTCCAGCTGTACATCTCCACCTCAATACAGACAATTTGGTTTGTTCTCCTATTCGAAAAGCAGAAACAACATAAACCACTGTTCCTTTTCACCCATGTGCTGACAAAGGCTGATCAAGATTACCCACTTGTAGAGAAGCTGACCTTCACAGTGGTAACAACAACAAGAAAGCAAAAACCTTATTTTGATACACACACAATTCAAATCCTTACAAATAACCCACTGGAAAAATCCCTATAGAAAATTGATGTTTCACACAGACTCTTGAAGTGGGCGGTAGAGCTATCTGAACATGAAATCGAGGTTAAGCCTAACGCAGCCATCAAAGCTCAAGCCTTAGCAAACTTGATAGTGGAGGCTTCAAACGAGGAGAAGGAGGTTGAGGTTAGAGTTTGGAAGGTGGCAGTGCATGGATCTTCAACTCAAACGGGAAGTGGAGCAAGAATAAAAGCAACATCACCAGAAGGCATTGTATTCGAGTATGCCATTAAGTTCAAGTTCAAGGCATCGAACAATAAGGCAGAGTATGAGGTAACTTTAGCGGGACTGAGGATGAGTATTGCCGCAGGAGCCAAAAAAGTGCACTTACAGACTGACTCTCAGCTGGTAGCTAGCCAACTGAAAGGAAAGTATGAGGCTAGAGAACCCACAATGCTAAAATAAAAAACCAAAGTAAAGGAGCTAGTGGCCTAGATAATGCATTTTCTGATAGATTTGGTCCCTAGAGCAGAATATTCCCAAGATGACGCATTATAAAAGTTAGACACTTCCATTCTTCAAAGCCTAATAAGGACAATCATGGTGGAAGTCTTACAAGAAAGAAGCATTGTAGAAAGCAAGCAAGTAAATTTCATTGTGAAGTAGTGAGCATGGTTCTCAAAGCCGCTGCTGAGGTGTATTCTAGAGTAGGAGCAGGGAAAAAATTATGGAAGAAGCACATGCAAGAATCTACGCCAATCATATTTACGGTAAAGCCCTGGGAGTTAAAGTGCTTAGAAGAGGAGCATACTGGCCAACTTGACACAAGATGCCTTAGCATACATCAAAAAGTGTGAAAAGTGCCAAAAGTATGCTCCAGTAATAAATCATCCAGCAAATATCTGACCCCAATCCTCAGTCCGATCCCGTTTCCCTAGTGGGGATTAGGCATATTGGGACCGTTCACCACTAGGTCAGCGGGCAGGAAGTATCTCATAGTCGCAATATATTACATCACCAAGTGGATCGAAGATGAACCCACAAATTACATAAAAGCCTCCCAAGTAAGAACGTTCATATGGAAGAACATCATTACAAGATTTAGAGTGCCACAATGCATAGTCTTTGACCATGGATGATAGTTCGACTGTGACACCATCAAGGATTACTTGGAATAGATGACTGTAAAGTACACAAGCGCCTCAGTCTTCCATCCGCAGAGCAACGACCAAGCAGAAGCAGCAAACAAACTGATCTTAACACCCTTACAAAGAAAGCTGGAACATCATAAAGGTCTCTAGGCAAACCTAATCCTAGAGGTATTATGGGCAAACAGGATGTAGGGAATATTTCAAGCGTTAATCCCTAGCTTGAACCCCACTGTGATCATACACTAAAGTACGGTGGCGTCAAAAGGGAAAGAAGATAGAGCAAAAGAGTCGCCAAATGGTTTTTTTAGGAACTTGTAAACCGTTCACGAGGTGAAGATTACACCCCTTAACGATCCAAGAGATCGTCAACTCCACAAGATCTTGAACCAAATAGGGTTCGGGGATGAAGGTACAAATCCAACCTAAAAGAGATTGAACATGCCCTAATAATAGGCCTCTACTTTATTCTGATCGTATTCATGTGCGCTTTCTGACTAACATGCAATCCATAGGTTTACCCTAAACCTGTTTATCTATGTTGGTTGAATAATAATGCACAAATAAAACTATTATTGGAGATCACTTGAGTTATAATCATATTAACCCTAAACAAGATTATTAATTATCTTATTAAGCGTGATTACAAGTACAAATTCCCTTTAACATGCATAAAAGGTGTTATCAAGAAATAAAAAATAAATATCAAGAAACATAATAATAATTATAATAATTAAAAATAATCATAATAATAATTATAATCATGAACCATGTTAAGGCACAATAATAGCAAGATCCTAGGCATGATACTAAAAAGATTAACAACAAACCCTAGCATGTCACTGAACATACAAAAATCAAAGCTTTAACCCTAACATGATACTAACAAGAATAAACATTAGGAAGAACATAAAAGGCACCATAACAATCATACTTAACATTAAAGTTACCCTACACATGATACTAGGAAGCAATGAAACATCCTGACATGATACTAGGAATCAAAATAGTATCCTAAGCATGATTTCTATATCAAATTATCAATTAAACCATTAAAGAACTTACTTGGATGCCTTGTACCTCTTTCCTCAGAAATGAAACCTTTCACGTTTAGTGCGAAGGCAACTTCAAATATGGTTAGTGTTTCTAAATCTAATGCATGCGGAATTTTTGTATTTGATAAAAGGCTAGTTTAGAAAAGAGAGAGAGAGAAAGAAATCAAGAAAATCTTGATGAGAGTTGGTGAATGAAAACGGAGTTTTTAGGAAACTATTTATAGAGAAAATCAGCCAAAAAGATAAAACATCAAATACAGAGTTCTGACGCAAAAAGCCAGATTAGCGCCAAACGCTGACCTTAGCGCTAGGCGCTAAGGCTAGCGCAAGGCGCTAAGCGTAGCGTCAGACGCTACGACTGGCGTTTGGTGCTGACTAAGAAATCGACGCGTTTTCTTAAAATTAGATAGAAATTGCCGTATAGGAGGATAAAATTGTATTTTCCTCAAAAACGTTCTTTTATTTTTTATTAAAATTTAAAAAAGTCAACAAAAGTCAATTTATCAATGCTAATTAAATTAGTAATGAAAAGAACCTTCTAGAAGAATCTAGAAGACTAAAACCATTCCTAATTGCATTAGGAATGATAAATCCATATTAGGCCCTCCTCTAGATCATTGGGCCGCATATGAGGCTCAAACCGGGCCCAGTTCAGTAATTTGGCCTTAACTTCATCAATATTTATCGGAATTGGGCTTATAATATGTAGTTGGAAAGCTCTTTTCAAGCCCCATCCAACTACACTATTATTGGACCCATATCATGTACCAACCAAACTGGATTGGCTGTTTTCTTAAAATAGGTTTTCAAAAACAAAGAGAAGAGAAAAGAAATTAAAACTTTCCGCAACACTAAACTTTCCACACTTTCACTTCATTTGATTATGATTCGATGTGAAAGGTACTCATAACTGGGTTTGGTTTTGGGGAGACACAAATGAGTACCTTTCACATCGATTATGATTCGATGTGAAAGGTTCTCATCACTAGGTCTGTCGCTAATGGTCGTCGGCTGGCGCCAGAGTGTTTTCTTTGACGCCGATGTTTCGTCGATCTTCTGTCGAATTTTTAATTATTTCTGGGATGCGAGATTTTTTTAAAAAATGAAGTGGCCGCACTCGTAAAGGGTTGCCTACGTATCCTTTCTTAAGGAATCAGGCCAAACGTAGTTCTCTTGAGTATCCTACTCAAGTAATTATGGGTAGTATTTCTTAAGGTTGTCAAGATTTGTCATGTTAGAGAACTCATTGCCATCCATATCAGTTAATTTTGCTGCACCTCCTGACAGGATTGTTTTAACAATGGGGTCCAGACCAATTAGGTCTAAATTTTCCCCTTGGATCCAAAACATTTTTTTCTTAATGCCTTTAACACCAAGTCTCCTACATTGATGTTTCTTGTGTTCTTATTAAAATGCCTATCCATACGAATTTGGTAACACTAAGTGTGATGTAGAGCTTCTAGTCGTTTTTCATCGAGTAGAATTAACTCTTCATATATTGCCCTAGTCCATTCAACTTCATCGAGTTTGCTCTCTAACGCGATGCGTAGAGATGGAATCTGTAGTTCGAAAGGTTGTACAACATCCATCCCATATACCAAGGAGAATGACATATTCCCTGTTGATGTGCGAATTGACGTACGATAACCCCACAATACGAAGTGAAGTTTGTAAGGTCAATCCTTATAATTTTCCGTCATTTTCTCAATGATAGTCTTTAGATTTTTATTAGCTGCCTCGACTGCTCCATTTGCTTGAGGCCTATAAGGGGAAGAATGGTGATGTTGAATGCCATATTTTTGTAACAATTCTTCACATTCGGCTTGAAAGTGAGTTCCATTGTCACTTATCATTTCATGTGGGACTCCATATCGACAAATAATATTTCTCTCGATAAAGAGTGCTACATGTTTTGCAGTGAGTTTAGCGTATTATTGCGCTTCGACCCACTTAGTGAAGTAATCAATTGCTACTAGGATATATTCATGGCCTCCTGTTCCTGGGGGAGTGATTTTTCCGATGATGTCAATTCCCCATGTAGAGAATGACCATGGTGACGTGTAGGTGTAGAGAAAGGATGGAGGAACATGTTGTAAATTGGCATAGATTTGGCACTTAGGGCATCTTTTTACCTATTGATGGCAATCCCTATTCATTGGAGTCCAATAATATCCTTCTCGCATTATCTTTTGGACTAACATTTTGCCATTTATGTGAGTGCCACAAATTCCTTCGTGGACTATCCTCATTGCTCTTTGTCCATCCTTTTTTCTTACACATAAGAGAGCTCGACCCTTAGGTACCCTATTATGTAGTTCGTTATTTATGTGTACATATTGGGAAGCCAAGAGTCTTACAGCTCGTTTTGCTTTCTTATCAGCTTGGGGAGGGTATTCTCCTTTGGTGACATAATTGAGTATATCCGTGTACAACGGTTCTTCTTCTCCTTCTTCTTCGTCTTGGACTACTTCATCATCTTCTATAGCCTGGATGTATGCTGGTTTGTTCCTTTTTTTTAAAGGTAGAGACATTTGCTCGATTTCCGTGGGAATCCTAACCATCGAGGCTAGTCTTGCCAAGGCATAAGCAAATTTATTTTCTTCTCTAGGTAGATATGTGTATTATACCTTCTCTAACTGATTAGTAAGAGTTTCCAGATAGGTTTGGTAAGGGGCTAGACTTTCGCTCCTTACTTTCCACCTTTTGGATATTTGATTGATGATTAATGAAGAGTCTCCGAATATCCGTAACTTTTTTACTCCCAACGCCAAAGCTGTTTCAAGGCCTACCACGCATGCTTCGTATTTAGCAGTGTTGTTGGTAACGTCGAAGTCAAGCTTTATGGAGATTGGAACATGCTCTTCTTTAGGTGATACTAGTAATACTCCAACACCACATCCCTTTTGGTTTGAGGCTCCGTCGAAGTACAAGGTCCAAGTATCATCTTCACTGACCATTAAGTCTTCATCTGGAAATTCATTGTCTTGTATCGGTGTCGAGTCTTCTATTGGAAAGTCCGCTAGAAAGTCTGACACCACAGATTCTTTGATAGCTTTTTGCGGCATAAACCTTACATCAAACTAGGCAAATTGACTATCCATCTCGATATGCGTCCATTGAGTGTAGATTTCTCGAATAGATACTTGAGTGGATCTAATCGGGAGACTACGAAGACGGTATGCACTAGCATGTAATGTCTTAACTTGGTTGTGGCCCACACCAAGGCCAGGCACAACTTTTCAAGTGGTGTGTGACGTGCTTCATATTCGAGCATTTTCTTGCTTAAATAGTAGATTGCGTTTTCTTTGCCTTCTACTTCTTGTGCTAGCAAAGCTCCCATTGTCTCTTTGGTAACTGTTAAGTACAACCTAAGAGGTATTCTGGGAAGTGCTAGTGCTAACACGGGAGGATTTGCGAGATAGGCTTTGATCTTTTCAAAGGCTTTTTGACACTCGTCATCCCATATTACTGGTACATTCTTCTTAAGCTTCTTAAAGATTGGTTCACATATCGTTGTCAATTTTGATATGAACCTACTTATGTATTGCAACCGGCCAATAAATACTCGAATCTGTTTCTTGGTTTTGGGCGGTGGCATTGACATGATTGCTTTGATCTTGGTTGGGTCTATCTCTATTCCTCTAGAGCTTATGAAATAACCCAAAAGCTTGCCTGAGGTGACTCCAAAAGCTCACTTAGATGGGTTCAACCTCATATTGTATTTTCTTAGCCTTTCGAAAAATTTCCTTAAGGCTACTTGATGGCCTGGGCGGTCTTTTTATTTTACAATCATGTCGTCAAAATATACTTCAACTTCTTTATGCATCATGTCATGAAGTAAGGCATTCGTTGCGCGTTGGTAAGTGGCACCCGCGTTTTTCAACCTGAATGGCATTACTGTGTAGCAGTAAGTGCCCCATGGTGTTATCGAGGTTATTCCATGTCTTCTTCTTCCATTAGGATCTGATTATAACCTGCGTATTCGTCCATGAACGAGAGAAGCATGTAATTTGCCGTTTTATCTACCAGAATATCGATGTGTGGTAAAGGGAAATCGTCCTTTGGACTTGCCTTATTTAGATCTCGATAGTCGACACACATTCTTACCCTTCCATCTTTTTTCGGAACTGGGACGACGTTGGCTACCAATTCAGGGTATTTGGATACCTTGATGAAACCTGCAGCTATTTGTTTTTGGACCTCCTCTTTTATTTTAAGAGCTACGTCGGGTTTCATTCGACGTAAATTTTGTTTTACAGGTTTCATTCCTGGAATTAGTGGTGTAGTGTGTTGAGCTATTTCTCTATTAATGCCTGGCATATTTTCGTATGAACAAGCAAATACATCGATAAATTCTTTAAGTAAGTTAACTAAATCGGTTCTTTCTTGTTCATTAAGTGTTAGTTCGATTTTAACTTCTCTTTTATTGGTTGAATCATTTGAGATATCAACCGTCTCGGTTTCTTCAATTACCGGTGTTTTCTTTTCGAGTGTTTCTATTGCTTTAATAAGTTCTTTATCTTTTTCATTGTTAGTTAAGCAATGCTCGTCATCTTGGGTTAGAGAAGAACACAAGAAATAAGGAGAAGAAGATATATTATTGTACTATGAGATCATTACATCAAAGAGTGATATGTCCTCAGGGACTTCATCACTAACTATTCTAGGAGAAGAGATAGAGGGGGAAGGTGCTACTACTAAAGACCTAGATGACTCTATAGGGAGAGACTCTGACTCTGACTCGGACGACTCTTCGAATATCGGTCCTTGCCCTATCGTGATGGATATATTTCTTCCACTTGGAGTAGTCACCTTGACGGTCTTGCGCCACCCTTGTAGTGATCCTTCCGCTGGAGAGCTTAGCTTCAAGGGATCAAAGCTTTCGCTTTGTAGGACTGTTTGAATGAGCGAGGAGTTATCCTCTTTGTATGTTAGTTCATCCTTTTCTCGCCCAAATAATAATCCCATGACGTTAAAGTTAAAGCATGGGGGTGCTTTCTCCTCATGGACAGGAGTTAGGATTTCATCTATGAAATAACAATCCAGGAAAATTTCAAATACCGGTTGCCTTATGCCGTTTACAACAAATGGCTCGGGAAATTCATGGCATGGATAGTCCTCTCCTTCTTTTATTAATTGACCATTAAGTGCAAGAGGGTACTGATCCATTGAAACTACCTTCTTTTGAGTGCGAGCGTCTCTACGTGGCTTTGATTTTTCCTGGGCTCCCTTGAGATATTTCCGAGTTGGTGAAAAACCAAGTCCGAAACTGTCTAACTTAGGGAGGCTAGGTGACTCCAGCGGTTTTGCTATTCCCTTCTTCTTTCCTAGGGTCATCCCAGGGAAATGTCCTTGTTTCTTCATAATAGCATTTACAATCATGCTAGAATGGGGGTCATGGCAAAGAGGGGTCCTTTCATCCTCCTAGATTAAGGAGACCTATTCATTAAAGCCCCATAAATCTTCATCATCCTCGTCATGCTCCACGTTAATTTTTGGGCTTTCTATGGACTTGATCCTCATAGGTGAAGCATCGATGGTGATAGGAATTCCCCCAATTATGGCTTTTACTTGTTGGTGGAGAGATGAGGGGACGGCCTTTATGTCATGAAGCCAAGGGCGTCCCAACAGTAGATTGAATGAAGCTTTAATGTCTACTACTTGGAAAGTAGTAGCATGTTCTATTGCTCCCGCCATTATATTCATGGTAATTTTACCAAGAGCTTGTCGACGAGTGTTGTCGTAGGCTCTTATTCCTTGTGTTGACAGAGTTAAATCTTCATCCCTATGCCTAGCATCCTTGCAGTTCTAAGTGGGCAGACGTTGATGGCCGATCCATTGTCTACAAGAGTCATAGGGACGTTCATTCTCTTGCAAATTACCGTGAGATTTAATGCCTTGTAATGTTTGTCACCTTTTGGAGGTAAATCCTTGTCAGAAAAGGTGATCAAATTGATTGGACTAGGAAGATCACTCGTGAGGAATTTAGCCAACCTCTCAGGAGTGGTGTCAGAATCTATCCCTATTTTGTCCAAGGCATTCATTACAACTAACCTATGTTCTCGGGATGTCGCCAAAAGTTTCCATACGTTCATTTCAACTTTTGTTTTCTTAAACTGCTTGACGATATCATTTTATTCAATGATAGGTATGGGAACTTGCTGTGTGGTTGGCATGAGCGAGAGGTGCATTATCAATGCTTGGCTTCTTACTGGCAGGGGGTAATGGCAGCTTGTTGTTGTCGATTAAGTCTTGGATAGTTTCTTTTAGCTTCCAACAGTTCTCGGTGAGATGGCCCCTACCTTGGTGATACTTGCAGTGTGCATTGGGGTTAATTAGCCGACCTCTTTTCGACTGGTGGGTCCCCAAATGGTCTAATAGGAGTTATAAGACCTTTTGCATTTAATCAATCAAATGCGGTGTCATAACTCATGCCAATAGGAGTAATGTTCCTCCTAAATGGTTTCTTTTGTCCTTGATTATTCATAGCAAGGACTTCCCCTAGGTTAAAAGTGTTAACGTTGTTTGAGTGGGTGGTTTAGGAAGAAGAAAGATTGTCGTTCTTCTTTCCTTTCCAGCAATTGTTGGAGTTATTGTTGTTAGATTTTAACTTAGCCAGGTCATCTTCAATATTGATTCCAATGTTGTAGACAACCTTGAAGGTATGGAGATTGTTTTGATACTTGAGATGCTTGGAGTACTTTTCTTGAAGGTTTTTGATGAATAACCTTACAGACTCTTTTTCACTTGGCACCTCAATCATCTTAGCCGAGGTTTCTCTCCATTTGTTAAAGAAAGAGGTGAAGCCTTCGTTCTCTTTCTACTTGAGGATTTCAAGCTCCCTATGGTCAGTCTCAACTTGAATGTTGCATTTGTATCTATCAACTAAAGCGTTTTCTATGGACTCTCAGGTGGAGGTCTTTTCTTTCTCGAGAGAAAAGAACCATTGTTGGCAAAAGGTCTCGAGAGATAGTGAGAACAGAGAGAGGAAAACCTTCTTATCGATACCCTTAATACTCATTATTGTCTCGAAGGCTCTTAAATGAAAATAAGGGTTATCGGTTGCTTTGAATTTCGGGATGTCGTTGGCATTGAACTTCTGCAGAAGAAGATCTTTGTCCACTGAGACCCTTTGTGAACTAATCCCTTGAAACTTGTAGTCGCTAGATAGCTTGCTTAGACTCTCTTGCATGAGGTCCATCTGTTGTTGTTTCACGGGATCATCGATCTTAAGTGTTAGGAGCTTCAGTGCCTAAGTCACGGTAACTAGTTGGTTCCTAAGCTCATTGACTGCTTCTCGTGTTGCCATTATTGTCCTAGATTTCCTCTTACGAGCAACGGGTTTGTCGAAAAGTTGGAATTGTACGAAAAGGTTGTCTTTGATTAACCGTCCTTCCTTTCTTAACCACGAGCTTAATTTAAACCATTTTGCATTTTAATTACTTGACTCAAATCGACCTTGACTTTACGATTTTAAAGAGGAAAAATAAAAAAAAATGGGTGCATATTTTTTGCATATATATTTTTTAAGAACTAAGTATGGTTTTTAAATTGGAGGATTAATATCCGACTTACCCCCCTAAAAAAATGACGGAAAAAAACGCGCATACAAGACTCTCTTAAACATGGTCAATGTGTGTCTATGGGTGTGTGCGTGGAGTGTAAGTGACATGCTTTGACTCTTGTGTAAGACCGTGGAACTTAGTGCTTAGACTCAATTAATGACTTAACAAGGTATTATAGACAGCGAATTTTAACCGAATTAATTAGAAAACTAGTTAATTAGACATAAAGTGATTACTCGATCAATAAGCCGAACTGTCGTCAAAACGACAGGACTGGCGCCTCTCTTTGCAATATAGCGCCAAACGACAGAGATGTCGCCAGGCGCCACACTCCACAGAGTGGCGCTACAGTCCAGACTTTGGCGCCGTTGTTGGAGCTTCAATCTGAAACTATCTACGGTGTTATTAATCAACAGCGGTATGCCTAAAGTCGTACTAGGTCAATTCTGGTTAAAATATTAGATTTTATTTACTCAAATTAATTAATTAATTAACTAATTAATTAGGCAAAGTTCTTTTAGTCATTAATTTATTTAATCTTAACACAAGTCAAACAAACGGTTAAGAAAAACATATATCATATGCACAACAAATAATGCACAATTAGTCAAGTAGGCACGATATGATGCAATGAGTTTGCAACCTAACCATGGCTCCAGCTCTCTAAAGTTCGGGATATGGGTTAGTCAATAGAGGGTCCATGGTTAATTGTCCGGATGCACAGCGCGGAAGCCTAACCGTGAAGGGATAGCGCAAGTGGATATGACACCGCGAGTTTTAGAAAAAACTCGCTTCCATGGTTTGGTGAATTCAACAATCTCGGATGTACCCTTTATTGCTCAAAGCGTTCAATCAGGTAGATGGAGCATGAATTCCCAGAGGGTTATGTCCATATGTAGAACACATATGGGTTTCAGAAAAGTGAGAAAAACTCAATCAGGAAGTAGGATCGAGCAAACAATGCGAAAAACATGTCGAAATTATAATGCATATTTCTGGCTCGGTATCGGAAGAATTTTGCGCCAGCAAACAGAGATTGGCGCAAGGTTTTAGCTGTAGCGCCTGGTGACAGAGCTGTCATCAGGCGCTATAGTTAAAACTCAGGTGCTAATATTCTGTTCGCTGACGCTAATTCCTACATGCCTCAGCAGCTTTCAGTGCTCGATAAAATTTTCCAGTTTCGCGCAGTGTTATTTCGGTCCTAGTTGTGAAAGATATTTCCCAAATTTCCTACGTGTAAAATCCTATGTTTTAACTCATTACAGAAGGTCTTTCCAATGAGATCTTTTTTATGCATATGACAATAATGTTAATCAAAATTACGCACAAGAAATACTTAGAACGTTTCGAGTCTCATCCACTCATTCTAAATCATTGCCGAAGTAAATTTCAGGAATTAATATAGAAATCCTCCCTAGTGGAGTCGCCCAACAACTGCAGGAAATATTTCAAGCGTTAATCCCTAGCTTGAACCCCACTGTGATCATACACTAAAGTACGTTGGCGTCAAAAGGGAAAGAAGATAGAGCAAAAGAGTTGCCAACAAGTTTTTTTAGGAACTTGTAAACCGTTCACGAAGTGAAGGTTACACCCCTTAACGATCCAATCGTCAACTCTATAAGATCTTGAACCAAATAGGGTTCGGGGATGAAGGTACAAATCCAACCTAAAAGAGATTGAACATGCCCTAATAATAGGCCTCTACTTTATTCTGATCGTATTCATGTGCGCTTTTTGACTAACAAGCAATCAATAGGTTTACCCTAAACCTGTTTATCTATGTTGGTTGAATATTAATGCACAAATAAAACCATTATTGGCGATCACTTTAATTATAATCATATTAACCCTAAACAAGATTATTAATTATCTTATTAAGCGTGATTACAAGTACAAATTCCTTTTAAACATGCATAAAAGGTGTGATCAAGCAATAAAAAATAAATATCAAGCAACATAATAATAATTATAATAAATAAAAACAATCATAATAATAATTATAATCATGAATCATGTTAAGGAACAATAATAGCAAGATCCTAGGCATGATACTAAAAAGATTAACAACAAACCCTAGCATGTCACTGAACATATAAAAATCAAAGCTTTAGCCCTAGTATGATACTAACATGAATAAACATTAGGAAGAACATAAAAGGCATCATAAATATCATACTAAATATTAAAGTTACCCTAAACATGATACTAGGAAGCAATGAAACATCCTAACATGATACTTGGAATCAAAATAGCAACCTAAGCATGATTTCTATATCAAAATATCAATTAAACCATTAAAGAACTTACTTAGATGCCTCGTACCTCTTTCCTCAAAAATTAAACCTTTCACGTCTAGGGCGAAGGCAACTTCAAATTTGGTTAGGTGTTTCTAAATCTAATGCATGAGGACTTTTTGTATTTGTGAAAAGGCTAGTTTAGAAAAGAGAGAGAGAAAGAAATCAAGAAAATCTTGATGAGAGTTGGTGAATAAAAAACGGAGTTTTTAGGAAACTATTTATAGAGAAAATCAGCCAAAAAGATAAAACATCAAAAACGGAGTTCTGACGCAAAAAGCCAGATTAGCGCCAAACGCTGACCTTAGCGCCAGGCGCTAAGCGTAGCGTCAGGCGCTACGGCTGGCGTTTGGCGCTTACTAAGAAATCGACGCGTTTTCTTAAAATTTGATAGAAATTGCCGTATAGGAGGATAAAATTGTATTTTCCTCAAAAACGTTCTTTTATTTTTTATTAAAATTTAAAAAAGTCAACAAAAGTCAATTTATCAATGCTAATTAAATTAGTAATGAAAAGAACCTTCTAGAAGAATCTAGAAGACTAAAACCATTCCTAATTGCATTAGGAATGATAAATCCATATTAGGCCCTCCTCTAGATCATTGGGCAGCATATAAGGCTCAAATCGGGCCCAGTTTAGTAATTTGGCCATAACTTCCTCAATATTTATCGAAATTGGGCTTATAATATATAGTTGGAAAGCTCTTTTCAAGCCCCATCCAAGTAAACTATTATTGGACCATATCATGGACCAACCTAACTGGATTGGTTGTTTTCTTAAAATAGGTTTTCAAAAACAGAGAGAAGAGAAAAGAAATTAAAACTTTCCGCAACACTAAACTTTCCACACTTTCACTTCATTCGATTATGATTCGATGTGAAAGGTACTCATCACTGGGTTTGGTTTTGGGGAGACACAAATGGATGTCTACACAGGACAACATAGAAGGAGTTTACCGAAAAAAGCCCATTCATCCTGGCTTATGGGGCAGATATAGTAGTTTTAGTGGAGGTTAAAATCCCTAGTGTGAGAATCCAGCTCTATGAGCAGTAGGGAAATAAGAAGCGTCTGTTGGAAGAGCTAGATTTTCTCCCGGAAATGCGGCTAAAAGCAGCTTCCAAGCAAGCAGCTAAAAAAAAAGAATCTCAAAGGCCTTCTACGAAAGAGTTAAACACTGGGAAATACTACTTGGAAACTTGGTTCTCAGAAGGACTGTAGCAGTAAGAAGAGGAAATTAGCATGGAAACCTGTCAGCCAATTGGGAAGGTCCTTTTATCATCCATGAGCAAGTAGGGCCAGATGATTTTCTCCTCATAGATCAAGAAGGTAAGGTCGTAATGAATAGTTTCAACGCAGATGTGTTAAAAAAATACTTCGTTTAAAGGCATGTGGCTTAGTAGAAAATGGAACACATTGTTTAAATTATGCAAGAACTTTATTAAAAATTATGCTATGTTAATTAAGGAAATTTAATCCATTTGAATTCAATGAAACACGATCCTCTACGTGAGGAGGATACTATGTGAGCTTGCCTAAACATTTCTATTAGTTAAGTTATGCTTTAGAATTGCACACTAACATGTAGAAAATACCATACAAACATTAAAAATCAAAGTAGAAAACATCAAAATAAGGTGCAACAAGACATCATTAAGCAAGTGAAGATCACACTTCCCTAAGTTTAACCTACCTGCTCAAAGTAAAATAAGGCACCACCTCGGGGACGCCTTATGAGGAGGCTTAGCACATTCAACTTGAGTAGGGAAAGGTAAATGAAATGCAAAAGAGCAGGCTGAACGGGCATTACCAAGGCTCTCTTGGTCCCACCCAGTTCACCTCTTTTGTGGGGAGAAAGGAGTTGGATCAGGAATAAGCCCTTACAAAAGATAAGTAAGGAGCATAAATAATAAGTCGTAGCCAAACAAGATGAATGACATACAAATAAAATACAGCCAAACAAGCTGAATAACACATAAATAAGTCACAACCAAATAAGCTAAATGACATGCAAATAAGTTTCAACAAAAACTAAGTAGATGACATAACAAATAAGCCTTCATCATAAAAAGACGAATGACATAAAATTTGACAAGTTCCCACAGAGTGCAATAAAGGGTAAAGAGATAATGAAACCCTATACAGCCAGGTCAGGGAGCAAAGTTTGAGAGCAAAAAAAAAAAACAAGGGCAACAAGAAAGCCGAACCTACGAGGCTTCACCTATTATAGCAAAGGGGTTGTGAGTTAAGGTTTACGTACCACTATATTGTGTCTTAGCAACAGGCTTGAGCAAGCATACTAACAACAATATAAGCAATAAACGAAATAACAAAGGAGTTATCAAATGTATATACTAACAAGCTGAACCTCTGCCCACCAGGATAGAGTAAACATTCAACATAAAGTTACAACATTCACAAAGCTGAACCCCTATCCACTAAGATGAGGAAACATTTAGAAAAATAGTCAGAAAAACACTTAATTCAAGTTGATCTAGCTAAACCTAGCAGAAGGAAAGTAAAGTTTTATGAGAAATCATAAAGAAATTTTAATCTTTGGCGGCTATACACCCTAAAGACAATGACAAAAGCGACCTAGTAACTACAGATCTAGGTGAGGGAAACTCCAATGAACCGCTGGAGGAAGGGGGAAACAGCCGCCAAAACATTTATTTCTTGTTGGCTAGAGTCACCACTCCAGTGGCAGAAGCAATATCAGCACATAAAGGTACCTCAGATTCAGCACATCATGGTGGGGGACTTTGCAATTAGTAATACGAGGGTGGTCAGTAGCCAGATTGTAAAATCCAGCTTCCCCAGCAGCTTAAACCTTAGCCTAAAAGGCATTGAAATGAGCCTGCTGCTCCCCACTCCCACCATAAAGGCCACTTACACAGCGAGCTACGACTTCCCACCCCCTATTGTTTTAATCAGCGTACAATTTGGCAAAAGCAAGAAAAAGCACAAAAGATCTAAGTGCCTCTTTATTAGCAACTTCAACCTCATTGTCCCTTCTAGCTCACAAATCAGCCATCTCAGTTTCCAATGCTAGCACTCTGTCTTAAGAAGTTTTCAATTGTCCCTCATAGTCTACAAGTTTGGTGTTGGTGAGCTAGAATTCCTCTAGCTGATGTTACAGGGCATTCGCCTTCTCTCTCAAGGGAGCCTCCTCACCAGCAATTACATCCCTCTTAGAACAAGCTTCTTGAGCTTCTTTATGCTTCTTGATACTCCTTCTCCATTGTAAGCAAGGCATTAGCCAAGGCGCCAAAAAAATTGGTAAGCTGCAAATAATTTAAGGACAAAAATAAGCTAGGGCAAAAGCAAAAAAAGCAAGCTGAGATAGATAGGCAAAGAAATAAAACAACCTAAGGCAAAAGTAAAAAAATAAGTAGAAGGAGAAAGCTAGAGAAAGAAAGAAAAGCTATTCTTGTGAAAATCATGACACATAGTGGCAATAGGGGGACTAACTAAGCTGCTAGTAGAGTCAGCGGGAAGTCGGATGCCCTAAGTAAGGCGATAACCTAGGGTACCACCATTTTGCGGGTTATCCACAAATAAGGACTCGTCAGCCTAAACATTCATCAATGTGCAGAATAGAGCATTCTCAGCCCCACTAGGGCACAACAAAGGGCAAAGAGAAACATCAATGGGAACTTCCCCAAACTTTATAGGTATAATAGGACGGAAAATGTCACCATTAGTATCAGGTTGTAGAAAGAGGATTCTCAAACGCATCACCCAGGAACTGGTAAATACAACGATTAAGTTCACTAGAGTATTGAGTGCCAGTCTCCTTAGTAGCATTCTTACCAAGAAGCCCAATGTTGGCATAGTGAGATAAAAAAGGGTCGAGAGTAGAAGAAGTACGGGCCTTTATAACAGCGGGCTGATCGACATCATCGGATGGAGAGACCACAAGATCATGCTAAAGGTTAATAACTTGATGGTCCTGTTTGTGCTAACCTCCAGATTGAGAGTGCTCTCCCCAGCTAGCACTTCGCAGACGGCTTCGTAGCCTAGAGAGGCAAGGTGGAATTTTGGGAAGCTCTATAATAGCCTCATTAGGCAATTGGGAGGAAATAGCCTCAGTAGAAGTACTAGTAGCGTAAATAGCAGCAACGGTAGTACCATTGTTGGGAGAGTATAGCAGAACATGCTCAACAGAAATTGTGGGTTTCTCAACCATCGCAGCGTTAACCTCGGACTCCTTAGGGGAAACTAAAAATCGCTGTCAACAAAGTTATCAGCATTATAACGCTGTCAACCTTAGACTCCTTGGATGAAGAGCAAGTTTCTCGTCGACCCCCAACAGTAGAAGATGAAGGTTCAGCTTCAGCACTAGACTCTACACGATCAACATTGGTCATAGTGTTAAAAACATCTCTCAACTCAGCTAGAGCCAAGTGAACCTCACCCTTCAAAGAGCCAGCATAGACCTCCAAAGTCTCAAAAAGTTCTGGAAGATTATTAGGTGTGACAGTAAGAGGATCCTTCCAGTCTTTCAGGCAAAGAATGCGTCTATCCAACTTGTCAAAACTTGAAAATCGTGTAGCAAAGGAGAAAAAGTAAAAGGCATAAGAGTGCAGCATAAGCAAAAGTAAAGGAAGAAAAACACTTAAAAAAAATTGAATAAAAATAAAATAAAAAGAAGACAAGGCTTACTAGGCTCATGGGTAGAACATAAGCGCATAGTAGAAAGCTGAGCATTGCCCACAATGTACAAAGAGTTGGGGAGTCAGAACTTTGAAAACTTTGCATTACCTGTGCCTGCTCCCTGCAGCATGTCAAAAGCATCAGTTTTGCAAGCAAATGCAATGGGAGAAAAATTAACCCCAACCATATTAGTACTATTCCAGGTGTGGATCCACGGGTTCTCCGGTACGGACTGGGTCCTGTTGACAACCTGCGCAAGGCATCACACGTAAACTGCCCTCGGGGTTGGCTCAAGGAATCCACCTCCAAAGCTTAAGTTAGAATGTGTTTAGAGAGAGAAAGTGTACTTAGAAAGATAGAGAGAGTGTGATAACTTGTTTGTATCACCTCTTTTCCGTTTTACTTTGTCTTCTATTTATAGGTGTATGATCTCCTTTGTGAGGAGTCTTTTTTTGTCAGCCTGCGGGCTGACTCAATTGGGATAATCAGCCTCTCTAGCTGTTCTTCTAGCGATGAGTGCACATCTTTAGAGCCAGATGATAGTTCAGCAAGAGCTACCATATACAACTAGCCCCTCAAGAGGTGGTATGAGGACACTCATGCTGGCTCTTGTTTGTGCATTGAAGCCTTTCTAACTGAGCCCTGGAAGGAATAGCTCAGTAGGAGCTATTATTGGGGTTTGGTGAGTCCGACTCACCGCGGAAACAAACCCAAAAACAAGACCGCACTCGCAATAAATAAAACCATAAACATAATTAACTTAATGACAAGATTAAGATAATAAGATTACCTTTGAAGCGTGCTTCGCCCGACCACTAGGGCTCTTACTTGAAAGCTAGCCTTAAAAATACTAAGGCCTCAAACGATGATTGTAGGGAATATTTCAAGCATTACCCAAACTTGAACCCTATTGTGACCATACACTTAAGCATGGTGGCGTCCAAAGGGAAGGAACCTAGAGCAAAAGAGTCTCCAACAAGTTTTAGGAACTTGTAAACCATTCACAGGGTGAAGGTTACACCCCTTAACAATCCGGGAGATCGTTAACTCCAAAAGGTCTGGAACCATGACTGGAAGATGAGCGATGAAGGTACAAATCCAACCTAAAAGAGATTGAACCTGCCCTAATAATAGGCTTCTACTTTATTCTGATCGTATTCATGTGCGCTATCTGACTAACATGCAATCAGTAGGTTTACCCTAAACATGTTTATCTATGTCGTTTGAATATTAATGCACAAATAAAACTATTATTGGCGATTACTTGAATGATAATCATATTAAACTAAACAAGATTATTAATTATCTTATTAAGCGTGATTACAATTACAAATTCCCTTTAAACATGCATAAAAGGTGTGATCAAGCAATAACAATAAATATCAAGCAACATAATAATCATAATAATAAAAATAATAATCATAATAATAACAATAACAATCATAATAATCATAATCATAATTATAATAAAAATAATCATGATTAAAATAATCATGTTAAAGCATAATAATAGCAAGATCCTAGACATGAATCTAACAAGATTAATAACAAACCCTAGCATGTCACTAAACATCAAAGATCAAATATATAGCCCTAACATGATACTAAAATGCTATTAGGAAAGAAAATAGGAAGCATCGCAGGAATCATAATAAGCATATTTGATATTATAACCTTTATCCTAAACATGATACTTGGAATCATTGTTGTCATTCAAAACATCAAACTAAGGAAAATATCCTAACATGACACTAGGAATAAAAATAACAACCTAAACATGATTTCTATATCATAATATTAATGAAAACAATTAAAGCACTTACTTGGATGCCTCGTATCTCTTTCTAATAACAAAATACACAAGTTAGTAACTTCAAGGAAAATAATAAAATCAAAGAGTTAAATTAAATAATTGAAGTAGAGATTTGGGACCAAACCCTCAGAAATTAAAATCTTTCACGTCTAGGGCGAAGGCAACTTCGAACAATGCTAGGTGTGTCTAGATCTTGTGAATGCGTAATTTTGTATTTGAGAAAGGCTAGTTTAGAAAAGAGAGAGAGAATATCAAGAATTTCTTGATGAGAGTTGGTGATAATTGACGAGAAGAATTGATCATTGAAAACGGAGGTTTTAAAAGGCTATTTATAGAGAAAATCAACCGGATATGATAAAAAATGAATCAGAGTTTCGAAAAGAATAAAACACGACGTTGTCGCGAAACACTCGCCTGTCGCCAGACGCTAGGTCTGTCGCCAGGCGACAGACGTGTCGTACAGCGCCGCAATCACTTTTCCAGGCGTTTTCTTTTTTTGATAAAATTTAAGCATACGAGAGGGTAAAACAATAATTTCCTTAAAAACACTTCTTTATTCCAATTAAAACTCCTAAAAGTCAATTTATCAATGCTAATCAAATTAGGAATTAAAAGAACTTTCTAGAAGATTCTAGAAGACTATAATCAATCCTAATCGCATTAGGAATGATAAATTAATAATAGGCCCTCCTCTAGATCATTGGGCCGCATATAAAGATCAAACCGGGCCCAATTTAGTAATTTGGCCATAACTTCCTCATTATTCATCGGAATTGGGCTTATAATATATCATTGGAAAGCTCTTTTCGACCCGACCCAACTAAACCATTTTTGGACCCTTACTATGGACCAAACTAAACCGGATTGGCTGTTTTCTCAAAATAGGTTTTCAAAAACAGAGAGAAAGATTAGGAATAAAAACTAACCGCAACACTAGACTTTCCATACTTTCACTTCATTCGATTATGATTCGATGTGAAAGGTAATCATCACTGTGTTTGTTTTTTGGGAGGCAAAAATGGTTTCTACAGAAGCCCTCACTTTGACTGAGTTTGGAGAAACGCAATTTTCGAAAACAAATGTCAAAGTAGCGATAGGGATAGAGAATGATTCAGAACGTTATGCGATCCTAAATATTTCTTGTAACGCCGATACCAGAAAACTAACGTTAGGCAAAAAAGATAAGAGAGTTAAGAAATGTGTATCTTGCATTGTTGAGCACACGTCTCTTAACTAACCGATTAGTGTTGCATTTGTCGTTGCGACAACCTTCCACAAGCTAGGGAACGCCATCTTGCTGTTTGTTTTGAAGATCTTCCGCAAGCTAGAGAATACCACCCGAAGATTGCTACATATGTAACTGCCTCCAATTCCGTCGTGATAGACTTCTACAAGCTAGAGAACCCCATCAAAGATTGCTTTGCCTGAAACGACCTTCTAGCAGTTTGTAACCATCTTCCGCAAGCCAGGGAACACGATCGAAGATTGCTTCGCCTGAAACTATCCTCATTTGTTGCAACAAAACCCTGAAGAGTATCACCGAAGACCAACACCTGTTGATACTTTGCTTTTGCTATGCCACTGCGTCAGCGCTTTACTGCTTTTGAACCAGTAAGTCGGTGCCTTTGAATTGTGAACCAGTATGTCAGTGCTTTTGTGTTTATGAACCATTATGTCGGTGCCTTTGCGTATGTATGAACCATTATGTCGGTGCCTTTGTTGTGTATAACCATTGTGTCGGTGTCTTTGCAATGAGCCAAAGTTCAAGCGCTTTAAGCTAAGTGAGACGATCATTCATCAGGTCGAGCACTTAATGTGATTGCAACCGAGCAAATTAATAAATCATGTCAAATTGCTTATAGGGGCTAACTGGCGCACTAAGGAACCCAAAATTGCTATACAAGGTTGAAATAACCGTTCAGAGTGGCTTCGAGCTTTGTCGCCGCTGGCGCCACGTTTTTGCTCTGTCGCCAGGCGACAGAGCTGTCGTTTGGCGCTAGAATAGGGAATTTCGTATAAATCCCTTTTCTTCGTCATTTCGCTGCTACTGCTCTTCTTTCGTCCGAGTTTGCCACGAAACTTCAGATTGCTCAATCTTGCTCGTTTCTCAACCAAATTTGCTCAAATTTGTTGCAATTAAAACTTCGTTCATCTAGTTTCCTGATCTATGTAAGTTTTTTCCAAACTCAATTGAATTTTGATGAATTTTGCACATGTTTGCTCACAAATATCTTGAAAATTTGAAACTTATATTACAAATTTTATGCCATGAAATTGCTTAATTATGTTTGTATATCGCCTTGGGAGTATTTTGAGACTTGTTTGACTCTTTTTTGTGAAGAAACGAACAATTCACCATTGTTGGACCTCTTAAGGTTGGGAAAACAATGTGGGCTCGTTGTTGATGTCTTTGCTAGCAATTCTTGTCTAATTTGTCGCAATAATTATAATAATATTGCACGAAATTGTTTGATTGCTTGAAAAATGTCATATGTTTTTGCGAATATAGTATCATGCGGCTAGGCGAACCTTAGATACTATAGAACCTTAATTTTAGTATATTTTGTGAAATTTAGTATGGGTAGACAGCGGGGTTCG
This sequence comes from Chenopodium quinoa, assembly GCF_001683475.1. Classification (NCBI taxonomy): domain Eukaryota; kingdom Viridiplantae; phylum Streptophyta; class Magnoliopsida; order Caryophyllales; family Amaranthaceae; genus Chenopodium; species Chenopodium quinoa. The sequence continues at coordinate 614,086 of NW_018744572.1, read as the reverse complement.
TGTTCACGGTCCTGAGACACGCGACGGGAGCATGAGCTCATTGAGATGGATGCCGAACCGTCCACTTCTCTTAGTCCCTTCCCCAAGTGGGATGAGCGGACATTGTATTTTTCCCTTGACCACCACAAGCCTGGGAGGGTGCGTCGCGGGATTATTGTTGGTAGGACGCGTTGCCACAGCTCGGGCAACGACATCCTGGGCAAGCTGTACAGGAAGTACTTCATTGTCGATGAGGGGTTGTGACTTCTCTAGGAGTCTTGTGGGCTGAATTCCCTATTTCAGGATATGTAGGCCATGTACTCTTATGACGGGAATCATCGCGTAGTTCATGCTCTGGTAAAGTTCTTCTGGGACACCATCAACACTTTTCACTTCCCTTGGGATGAGATGATGGTCACCGCAGCCGACTTCAATCTCATCTCGGGACTGGAATTTATTTCGACTGCACTACCGTTTAATAGCTTCATCTGCGTCTATTCTCTTGAGGTTGATGAGCTGTTGGGTCCGATCGCTGTTCGAGCCCGTGCTGAGGTGGAGCCATCAAGATTTAGCTCCAAGTACATTCTCCAGTCTACTCTGGCGGCAGCTTTTTAGGACGATGTGACCCCCCAAGAGCAGCGGGTGCGCACCTTTGGTCTTATTTTGTTGTCAGGGACGTTTTCCACTAACAAGGGTAGTAGGGTGCTACTTTACTACCTTCCTACTGTCCGCGATCTTCACCTGATCGGGGCTTATGACAGGGCCAACTTGGCCTATGTTGACTTTCTGCGCGCATTGCGAGACTCTTGTCGACACCGGTCTTACACGAGAGATATCGCTCTTTTTGGCTTCTGGAGAGTAGTAGAGGTATACTTCGTCTCTTACAAAGTTAGCTCTAAGTTCTTGTTAGCACTTGCTGATGTCTTTTATCCTTTGTAGATTTGGTTCTACGAGTACTTTCCTTTACTCGCGCCGGCGATGCCATCTCCACGCGAGTTTCCTGTTGGCACCTGCTGTGGAGGTCGCTAACGCTGGACGATTACCACTCATGTTCGAGATCTGATCCTTTTGGTATGATGTTTTGCATAGTTAACATCTTTGTATTGCTTTTTGGTAGATCTTTATCAAATAGGCATTCTTTGTAGGAGCCTGAGGTGTTATGCCGGCCATGAGGCGGATTGTTATCCCTGGGCTGGCTGCGTAGTACACTGCTGAGCGTCGCTACTTCCTAGGGACATATGGGTCGGTGGCGTACCTAGGAGAGAGAGTTGCTATTTAGCACTTCTTGGAGATTCCTGTCGTCCCTACTCCTCCGCCAGGTCACATGTTCAATGATGTGAGGTTGCTCAGCATGTCGGAGAGGTCGCCTGTTGGTACCCCTTAGTGATATCATGTTATCCCAAGGCGGTGCTACGAGGAGGAGTCGGCGGCATGATTTTTATCTTTTACCTTTTGCTAAGTATCCCCCAAGTGATATTTTATTCACTTTGATTTTTTGCCAGACCGAGCCTACTGAGTTCGTGCCCCCTCGTATGTCCATCCACTACCAGGGGACATACGAGCCTATCAAGGAGATGATTACTCCGGCTCCTAAGGATCAGCGCTTTGTCGAGCGATCTATTCCTCGCCATCAGACTCGGGTGAGTTTATTTAGTTGCTATTTGTTCATATCTATCTTGTATTTTTACTGATTTTATTTCTTTGACAGATCCCGCGCGAGGTGTTACAGCGATGGCGAGGTGCATAGATGCCTGTCAGAGTCGGCTCGTGCGGATGAGGAACGTGTCTTCCTGTCGTCGCGACGACGCTGTTCAGGAGGTAGCTTTTTCTCTTTATTTCTATATTGTTTATATTTCTATTTTAATCGCTTCTGACTCAGTTTCTTCTTCCAATGACAGCCTATTCTTTCCCGTACTCGGACGAGACCTGAGGTTCGGAGAGAGCCGCCTAGGTCTAGCTCGAGGCGTCGCCGCACTACTTCTAGTGGTTGGGGTGGCCGATCTGACGCTTCCCGGATTGAGGTGGTGGAGGGCTCGGGCCGACAGGCCAGGGAGAGGCGACCTCGGCTCCGAGAGATGGTGGGACGTACCAGCATCCTCTGCAGCCTCAGCCTCTACTGATACATCACCAGAGCAACCTTGGGTGGACGGGTCATGAGTAGTGTTTTCCTCGTCCTGGAGAGACTGGATTTGGTGGGGAGCATACTCCTCGTTCTGCGCAGTTCTTTGATATGATGAACATTCCTCATCATATGGGTCATCCAGCGCCGTACTTGTACATGTGTTTTATTTATTTTGACTTTTGTAGGACTTTGCCTGATTGACTCATTTGTTAGACATATTTGTATATACAGAATTTTATTTATTATGACTGTATTATTTTAGCATTTATTTTTCATGCATATGTGTGTGTGCAAAAAATTGTGATAAAATTGTGATTAATTTTGCGCAAAAATTTCCATCATTTTTATTACTGATGGAGGGTATCCAACTTTCTCCCCCAAAAAAATGAAAAATAAATTGGATTTGAAACAAACATAAATTTAATTAAGGCTGAATAAATCAAAAAAGAAAAATGGAACGAAAATATATGAAATTAATATGTATGGGTTTTTGTAGAAAGGGGTAAAATCGTAAAGTCATTGTACGAATTCGAATCATAGCCAGAAAAATGCAGTTTGCATAATACATTGAGGAAACGCTGTAGTGCCACGTGTTGCCACGCGTTTTGCACTGTCGCCTAATGCTGCTGCTGTCGCCAGGTGACAGACTCGTCGTTTAGCGCTAGAGGGCGCTGATTCCGAATCCTTTCCAGAGTAAAACTACATCGATTTTCTACATAAATAGCCCCCTAATCTGCCGAATTTCTATATAATTTCAACAGATTAATCATAGTCTTAGTTTTTCACAAATAATCATGTATTTAGTCACTAAGAGTTTTAGCAATTTCACTTGTGAATGGTGTCGGTTTTTAACTGCTAAAGAGAGAAAAGAACTCGACTTTTTTCACATGGGAGGTATTTATGTTGTTAAGGGGGTAGATCTTGATATATATTTTATTCATACCGCCTTAGAATATTGGGACATAGATACTCATTATTTTAGACTAGGGTGTGATGAAATTAGCCCTTTACCGGAAGAATTTGGTGCCATCCTAGGCTTCCCTTCATTAGATCTTGTGGTAATCCCTAGAATAAATGAATATTATTGTTAAGATTTTGAGTGCTTCTTTAATTTAAGAGACAGAGATTTAACAAGTATTGTAGATGGTAGTGTAGTTAATTTAAAGGAATTTGCACGCCATTACTTTGATAGAATTTATTCTGAACCTTTTCATGTTTATAGACGGGAAGGGCTTTTCTCTTTTGCATGCTTAACCAATATATTCTCACTAGTGGTAAAACTAATGAGGGTCAAGCAATTATATTAACAGTTTTGGAGCAAATTGAATCTGGAAGAAATCCAATGCCATTAATTGTTGGAGAGACTATGCTTAGTCTTGATGAATTGAAGAGAAATCCAAAAGCACCTTTTCGGGGCTCTCCAATATTATAACAGGTAGGAAAGTAATATTTTTAATTACAGAAATGAAAAAAAAAAATTTTGTATAGTAATATTAATTTCTTTGCATTGAATTTTTGCAGATATGGCTAATGAAGAGACTAGAATTAATTAGCCCTCTTGACAATATTGAAAAATATACTCCAAATTGCTTTGTGAGGCGAAAGAAACGTTTCTCTAAGATGGGGCTCCATAAGTGGAATAAAGTCTTTGCCTCTTGCAACTTTTCTATCAAGTGGGTCATCCCTTGGTGGAAAATAGAGAAGATGGTTGGTGTCATCAAGCAACCTCTCTATCGTCTTCCAAGCTTAACCAAGATGATTTGTTATTATCCCTGCAGGGTAAAAAGACAGTATGGCCTACTTCAAACAATTCCTTATGGGGATCTTCGTCGTCCCTATGAATTCCCTTTTACGGAAGAACTAGAGAAATTTGACACATATTGGAGCGCTAGGCCTTTTTGGGAAGTGATTACCCAAAAGGTTCCTCCTTCCTTGCCCAATGATGTAAAGAGATGGCTTCTTAAGAAGCCTTCAAAGGACATGAAGAAAAATCAGAGGAAAACCAATGTGAAGAATCGTCTAGGTGACTAAATGATTCATGTTAAAGAACGCTTGGGTGAAAAGATTAAGTTCAAAATACCTGTGATGCCTAAAAAGAAAGACTCTACAAAGGATAAAGGGAAGAGAAAAGCAGACACATCAAAAAAGAAAGTTTAGGTAGAAAAGAAACATGGAGTCCTAGCTAAGGGAGAAACCATTTAATCTAAAATTGAATGTAGGTCCTCTAAGGGATGCCTACTAGCTAAAGTCATGGACGATGAAGAGGATTTAGATAAAAATTTGAAAAGAGCAAAGAAAGAGAAGAAAGATTGAAGCATTGCTTAACTTCCAATTTATTAGTGATGAGTGACATTTATGTCACTCTTAGGAAGTATTTTTAGAGTCATTTTCGTGTTTATTTTATCTCATTTTCCCTTTCTTTCTCTTGTTTTCTCTTTAACAACATTTCTTGTTTATTTGGTAATTTTGTCGTGTTTTAGTTCTTTTTGTAGTTTTATTAGAATTAGTTTATTTTCGTATTTTATTTGCTTTTGATTTGTTATATTTCGTTCTTTATTTTTCCTTGAAAGCATTCTAATTTACTTTTAATTATTTTAATTAGTTTTGAGTCTATTTTATTTTACTTTCTTTGCTTGTATAGTTTTTGTTAAGTTTTCAATAGTTTTAAGTTTATTTTGCTATTTATTTGATTTTATTTACTTGTATAGTTTTATTTAATTTTTATTAGTTTAGTGTTATTTCTCTTTTTCTATTTTACTTTATTTATTCCTAATTTATTTATTTCTTTTTTATTTGTCTTGATTTCTCCTCGGTTTTGTGTGTAGGGTCCCGGGTTTCATGTCAAGTGAGTTCGGAGTTTTGGGACGAGACAAGTGTGTGCATTACCCTGCTTCTAGCTGCCAGCTTATCCATCACCCCACCTCCTTATCCTTCACCACAACAAAACACCAATTCCCCTGCTCCATATCCACCACAATTAGCCATGCACCTGACCACCAGCTCACCACCTGCATCTTCGCGCAATCACCAACCCACACTGATCAGCCACCTGCTGCTCACCCTTCGCCCATCCCCAACCTTTCCCTTGCTCCCTCTTCACGCAACAAAAACCATTATCACCCACATTCACCCACAATCAACCACCAAACTTCAACCACTCAATTTCACCTACCCTCACGCACCACCGCACCAATTTACAGCCACCACCAGCCTCCAATCACAGCCGCATCTAACCAACAGCAGCAGCGTTGCTCACACAAACACCACCACAGCCCAAACCTCCAAAAACCCTTCCCCTGCTTCCTTCACCTCAACAAACAACAACTCCGACCACCGCAGCCACTCAATTTCAGCCACCCAATATCTGCATCCACTACAATTACTCAACCCTTCAATCAAGCGCCCAAAATCAGAGAAAATATCAAATCATTTGGGTTCGTGCTAATCGCATAGGAGTTCGGTCGAAGTACGAGTCAGAAAATTTTAAATTTTTGTAATTTGAAGAGGTGTGGTTGAACACACCCATAGTTTGACCGAACTAGCCCCGTAGTTCGGCCACACCAACCCATGGTTTGACCGAACCATTTCACGAGCTTCGCACATGATGTTTAATAAGATCGAATGGTTGATATTGATGGTCGAAGCGAGGATAGCCATTGATGGAGTTGATGAATGGTGATGGAGTTCAGAGCAGCCCAGAAGTCGAAGAAGAAAAAGAAAGGGTCTGATGTTTTGGGAATTTTGGGTTCATTATTCTTTTCTTTTAATTTTATTTCTTTTTCTTTCCTTTTCTTATAACTTTTCCTTTCCCTTTTCTTAGTTTTTCTTTCTTATATTTTTTTTATAATTAGTTTCTCTCTTTATTTTTTCCTTTTTACTTTATTTTCTTTTCAATTATTTACTTAGTATTCTTAGCTTAGTATAAATACCTAATTTTTGGGTAATTAGTGGAGAAACAATTAACATATTATATAAATCTCTAATTAGTTTTAGGAGAGCTTCTCTCTCTAGGTTTAAGTTAGATTAGAGTAGTTTAGAGAGAGAAAGTGAAGGTTTCACCATTGTTGAGCTTGGATATTGAAGAAGAAGATTGATCATCTTGTTTGTAGATTTTCATATTCAATCAATGAGAATCTCTAACTCTCTCTCCTCTATTTTATTTACTTTCTTTTAATTATTATTTTTATTGTTGGTATTGCTTATTAATCATGTTTATTCTTGATTATTTGTTAATTAATCTTTTATTAGCATGATTAGTGAGTAATTCCCCCATTAAGGGGATGGTTGTGGTGTAGTCGGATCTTGAGCATGTTCTAGGGTTTAGAATTGATTTATTTGTGATTAAAGTCTTTATATGCTTGATATTCTTTAATCTTCTTGAAAGTGCACATTGTTGGTTGATTAAAGGTGAATCTTTGCTAACAAGGAACGGAAGTTGACTTAGTTAAGGTTCATTACTATCGATTGTTCTTTGACTGCACCTCCCACTATATGGTTCTAGTGTGGAAACATAGAGGCTATGTTAGGAGAGTCCAATTGACCTTGGTAGGCGGCTAGATTGGATCGTTTACTTCGATATTCGAGCATTTTTAGTTCATAATTAATTCAATTTCTATTCCTTTGTTTATGTTAAAGTGAATGATATACCTAAAACATTTCCCTTAATGTTTTATTTCTTGTTCTAGCATTTTTAGACTTTAAATTATTTATCTCTTACTCCGGACTAGCTTAATTGTCCATAACATTTGGTGGTGTTTATTCGTTCCTTGTGGTTCGACCCCTATGCTTGCCTTATACTCGTATTAGGTTTGTTTAGGTTGTATAAATTGTATTTGATCTAGGGATAGTCGTTTAACAACGCAAAAATTATCTTGTCAAATTGGCGTCGTTGTCGGGGAACGGCTTCCACTACCGTTGTGTTATCTTGTTGAGACTAGTCCATTGTATATATTTTTATTTTGATTTGTTTTTGTTCTCTTTGTTTTGTTTTTGTTGTTGAAAAATGGCACATTTTTCTTTTCCTCAATATGATGATGAGTCTTTTTATGTCTACTTCCATAGACTTGTAGGGTTTTTGAACTATAATGGTTGTAATCCTTGTGAAGCTTGTGAGATTTGTTATTATGGCATGAATGAACAAACGAGATATGAAGTTGAAAGTAGGTTTAATGGCGAATTTCTAACGTTAACGGTTCAGAGCTTTTTTGTATGGTTTGCTAAGGATGTACGTAATAGGGCATGTAATGTTGCTAATTTTGATTCTCAATGTGATAATAGTTTTATTGGTGGCACGCACCCCCATGATTTGTCTTGTGATACTATTTCTGAACCTAGTACAAGTGATTTCAACTCTTTATCTCCTATTGTTGATGATGAATCTCAGTTGCTTGACTATGCCCCCTCTCCCCAATATGATGATGCTCATGTTTATAATGTGAATGATCCTCCATCCTCATCTTCTTGTTCTTACACGGCTTCAAATGATTTCCCTTATGCTTCTAATGAATCCTTTTACGAGGGAAATTCTATGGAAAATTTGAAGGAAGAGAAGATAATGGAGATGATGCAGAAGTATAACGAGATGAGGGAAGTTGAGAATAGGGTGACGGAAGAAAGAATGAAGATGCTTGAGAGCCAAATTCTCCAACTATCCAACTCTCAAGAAAATGCCCTACCTTCTTCTTCTCTTCCCCATATGAGTGAGGATCCCATTAGAGAGCATTCGAGTGGTGTTGAGATTGAAGAGAGTGTTGATTTTTATAATCCTAATCCTCTTTCCCATCTTGATGAGTCTCAAGTGTATGTTTGTGACCCTTCAATCTATGAGTATATAGACTCTTGTAAGGTAATGTCCCACATATTTTTCGAGAGTCATATGAGGACTTATAGATTATTGGATGATTTCATCAAGAACGCTTCTTGGATTTAGATGAGTTTGAGATGAATCTACCTCCATTCATGCACGATTTTGGGACCTTGGGTTTTGAGATAGTTGAAGGAAAGGTTGTCTATTGTGGTGAAAAGGAGGATAAGGTTGATTCCCTTGGAGTTTTTGAGCATGAGGGAGGTGTAGATCATGAGTGTCCTTCGTTTGAGGACTCAATGATTGATTTTCATGCCCTCATTGGCGATGTGAGACCTTGTGGTGAGGGAGTAGCTACCCCTTTTCCAGTTTCTCATACCCCATTTTCTCTAAGGTTTGACCACATCCCACCTTACCCTATTTCTTCCCCTTCTCATCTCAAAGAGCTTATTAGGGAGCCACCCTCTATGGATGATTTTCATATCCCTCATTCCATCATTATTGAGGAAGAGAGGAATTTTGTCAGCCAAAAATTTTGTGAAGAGGATTTGCCTTTTCCTTTTCTTTCCATTCTTCTTTTTCTTCTTCTACTTCCTACTTTCTTGAGTTTCCTTTCGATCCTTCTTCTTCTTTCTTTTGGCATATCCCTCTTCACTTGCATGCAATGATTTTGTTGCACGTTCTAATTTCGTCATTTGCCTATTTACATCCCCATGAAATGTGTAGTAGTGCATTTGACAAGCTCTTGCATGCGTTGAATTATTATTTCTTAAAGCGGTCTCGCTTGGACGTTAAATAACCCTTTGCGGGAAGTAACCCATGTTTTATTTCTTTCATTTTCTTTTCTTTTTAGATTAGATTTTCTCTCATGGACGTGTTTGTGTTCCTTGCTAGGTACACAACTCGATATACTCTTGTGCATTGGTGATGATCAAGAATTAAGGAAATGCGCCTCAACTTGCCTATCATGTGGAGTTTAAGCCTTATTTATAGAGATTGTGGCTCCTATGAGGTTATTTTGGGTTTTTGTGTGATTTTTCATTTTCCCCATATCCGGTAATATCCTTTTTTCCCTCTCTCTTACTTGGATTAATTTCTCCTTGTTTTCCCCTCTTTGGTTTAATTGTTCATGTTTGAGTTTGGTGCCTCATTCAAGCTTGGGTGAGGGTATTCTATCATGTTTGGTGGAATGTTTATTCATATATGTCATGCACTTGAGTATATGCATTTCCATGTTTTTCATGCTTTTGAAAAATCTATAAAGATTTTCGTTTTAATCAAGGCAATTAGGTGTTGTGTCTTTGTTTTAACTTAGATTGGACATTATATCTTGTGGATTTGTTTATTCTTGAATGCCTTTCTTCCTAAGTGGTAAATGTATGCACGAAATGAGAGTGTCATTGGTTGACTCTTTGATATTACATGCTAAGGTAGTCGGGTTAAGAACTTTAAGGAATCCATGAAGCCTTAGTTCACGGGTATGTGGTAAGATGGTGTTGCTATTTGTAGTGGATTTGACACCCTTAGTTGGTATTTGACTAGTTCTAATCCCCTGTGAGGTAACATTGTTCTAGCCTTCATCATTTTGTTGTGTGGCACATTTGGATCCTTAGCTATGCATGTCTTGATCCTTGTTTTGACTTATAGCTCCCAAGATCGTGACCGAAGCACTCTAGGGGAGTAAAATGGCACTCTTTCTCATTTTCCTTAAATTTCTTTTTGTTTTGTTACAAATTTTATTTTCTATTTTGCATCCACCTACTTGCTAACCAATTTGAGCCTTATGTTTCCCACTCTTGTTTAAACCACATTACACACCTAATGGCCTATGTTTACCAATTCTTTTAGTTAGTGAAGCATTGGGATGTGAGGTTTGAGTTTTGAATATTGATCATAAACAAGAAGCACTTTGAGATATGGTTTAAGTAGGTATTTAAAATTGAGCTTGTAATGACTATGCAAGAAAAGTTTCAAAAGAAAGATGCAATTCAAGAAAATCAAATGATGTTGCAAGAAAAAGCCGTCCATAGTTAAAAAGGCAAGGACAAAAAATTAAAAAAAAAGGAAAAAAAATTGGAAAAGAAACAAAAATAGTAAAAATATTTTTGATGGTTTCGTTTTCTTCCCTAGTTTAAGCATTGGGGACAATGCTTTGTTCAAGCTTGGGGGGGATCGTTCCTTCATTTTGTATATATTGTGTGTTGGGTTAAATAAGTTTGGGGGAGTGGCATTATTGGTATTTTTGTTTGATATTTAGTGACTTCTTGAGTTGTTTTTAAGTGACGGCCGCACTTTCTACTTGACTTAGGAAATATCACCAAATTTCAAATTTTTACCCCGCTTTAACCCTTAGCCTTACGTTACAACCAATAAAAAGACCCTTAGACTCTAGTGGGTTAGGACAAAAGAACTATGGAGGGAGATAGAATTCCAACCTATGGAAAGATTTTGCATAGTTAAGACGTCGGGATTACCTTCTCAAAGCTTTTCATTTCTTTATCTTTTTCCGGATCCTTCGTGGAATCTTGAGAAGCTAGCTTAAGGGTTGATTTGAAGCTAGTTGAGAGAACGTGGCCCGATTGGTTGGAGCTAGGGTGGATTGAGTCCTAAGTAGTTCTCTATGCTTTGCATGTGTTATGTTTCAATCAACCATTGATATCTTGGAACGTGCAAACATTTTTCCATTTAGAAAGGTTTGCATTCATTAGTACTTGTCCCTATCTTTTTCCATCCATGAGCTTGTGTTTGTTTTATGTTTTCATGTTTCTTCTCTTTTTCCATTTGTTGCCTTGCCTTTGTTTTTGTCGAGAGTTCTGGGTTAAACCTCTTAGGAAACCCTCACAAGAGCTTACTCGTCCTCTTTGGCGACATGGGGGTTTAAAGGGCTTGATGCATACGCTAAATGCATCCGTGATTCCTACGGCAGTGAGTTAGTGTACATTCTTTCTCTTTGTTTCTATTTTGTTTCTTTGGCTTTCAATAATTCCATCTTGTTCTCTTTTGCTCTATCTTTGCTCGAGGACGAGCAAAGGTTTAGCTTGGGGGAATTTGATGAGTGACATTTATGTCACTCTTAGGAAGTATTTTTAGAGTCATTTTCGTGTTTATTTTATCTTATTTTCCCTTTCTTTCTCTTGTTTTCTCTTTAATAACATTTCTTGTTTATTTGGTAATTTTTTCGTGTTTTAGTTCTTTTCGTAGTTTTTATTAGAATTAGTTTATTTTTGTATTTTATTTTCTTTTGATTTGTTATATTTCGTTCTTTATTTTTCCTTGACAGTATTCTAATTTACTTTTATTTATTTTAATTAGTTTTTAGTCTATTTTATTTTACTTTCTTTGCTTGTGTAGACACCTAAAAATGTCTCCCCAAAATCAAACCCGATGATGAACAACCTTTCACCGCCACTATTGGTTCAGTTCAGTATTTAATCCCGAGAGTGCTTAAAAAATCATCTTAATTAAATTCAATTTTTTAATAGTCCATGGATCAGTCTTGATGTTTGGTCAAAGCATAGTTTCTAATTTTAGCCCAAACCTTTTTTTATTATTTTATTGTTTTATCATTTATTTTGGCCCAAAATTTTTATTTATTTTATTTTACTTATTTTCTTATTTTATCCCAAATAATAATAAAAACAGAAATGGCCCGAAATTATCAATCGACACTTCAAATGCTAAATGAAATTAGGGTTAAAAATGAATTTAGACGGAAAAGCGGACTGAAAACTCCTGCGTCACGGCAACAGTCCACCGTGTCACGGGAAACTTTCCCGTCTGACGGTGGGGTTTCCCGTGACACGGGACATTTGCTGTGTCTCGGGGGTTTCCGTATCCTTTCAGCGTAAACCCTTAAAGTGTTTTCTTCCCCGTTCACTAAATATTTCCCGCGTCACACAAAAGTGCACCGTGTCACGGGATAGTTTCCCGTCTGACGGTGGGATTTCCCGTGTCACGATACACTTTGCCGTGTCGCGGTATACTTTTTTAGGGTTTTTATCATTTTAGGGTTCCGTGTGTTCCATCAGCACATTTTTTCTATAAATACCCCCTCATTTCTGATGTACGGGGCATCAATTAGTTCTCTATTTTTCTCTCCTCTACACTCTAGCCTAAACACTAGCCTACCATTCTTCTTTCAAAATTTCTTCTTCAAGCACTCCCAAGAGTCCATACTTTACTCGTGGTTCTTTCCTTAAGCCAAGGCGTGAAAGGTAGAACTGTTTGAGGGTTTGGCCCCAAATCAACTCTACTGAATTTAATTTAATTTAATTATTGTTTTATTATTATTTCCTTGAAGTTACTAACTCGTTTATTATTTTGTAGTTGCAAGCAAACAGAATCAAAGTAAGAATTATGTTCTTTTTATTTCTATTATTTTTCTAACGATTTTATATTGTTGGAATTATTGTTAAATTGCTTCCAATATTAATGTTTATTTGATTATTTATTGATCACAACATTTCATGTTTAAAGGGAATATGTAATTGAAAATCACGCTTAATAAGATAATTTGGACAACCGGTTTAGGTTCTTTTTTATCTTGTTAATTAATTCAAGTGATCACAAATATTTTAGAATTATGTGTTGCATTAATATTCAACCAATTTAGCATAATAATAGTTTGGAGCGAATTGAATATTTTGTTTGTATTACTTTGAGATCACAGGAATCAACTTTCACTATAAGAATCGAGTAGAGGCCAATACGGGCGAATGTGACTCCATGACTCACTTCTTACTATCATCCCCGGTCCTCCTTTCGCGGTTTCGAACCATATGGAGTTAGTAATCTCATGGATTATGAATGGGGTGTAACCTTCACGGGTCAATCGTTGTTTCCTATCGTTGTCCCTTATCGTGGTTGCCTTTTTATGATCCGTGAACGGTTTACAAGTTCCTTAAAAACTTATTGGCGGCTCCCTACTTTCCTTGTCTCTAATCGTATATGTCAATTCCCACTTCCTAAGAGTGCCAAGCATATTCACCACATGCTTTTATGTAGGCGCACTTCGAGCGACGCCTACAGCTTGTATAGTTTTTATTAGTTTTAAGTTTATTTTGTTATTTATTTGATTTTATTTACCTGTATAGTTTTATTTAATTTTTATTAGTTTAGTGTTATTTCTCTTTTTCTATTTTACTTTATTTTTTCCTAATTTATATATTTCATTTTTATTTGTCTTGATTTCTCCTCGGTTTTGTGTGTAGGGTCCCGGGTTTCATGTCAAGTGAGTTCGGAGTTTGGGGACGAGACAAGTGTGTGCATTTCCTTGCTTCTAGCTGCCAACTTATCCATCACCCCACCTCCTTATCCTTCACCACAAAAAAACACCAATTCCCCTGCTCCATCTCCACCACAATCAGCCACGCACCTGACCACCAGCTCACCACCCGCATCTTCGCGCAACCACCAGCCCACACTGATCCGCCTGCTGCTCACCCTTCTCCAAATCCCCAACCTTTCCCCCGCTCCCTCTTCACGCAACAACAACCATTATCACCCACCTTCACCCACAATCAACCACCAAACTGCAGCCACTCAATTTCACCTACCCTCACGCACCACCGCACCAATTTATAGCCACCACCAACCTCCAATCAATGCCGCAACTAAGCAATAGCTGCAGCGTTGCTCACTCAAACACCACCATAACCCAAACCTCCAAAAACACTTCCCCTGCTTCCTTCACCTGAACAAACAACGACTCCGACCACCGCAACCACTCAATTTCAGCCACCCAATCTCCGCATCCACTGCAATTACTCAACCCTTCAATCAAGCGCCCAAAATCAGAGCAAATAGCAAATCATTTAGGTTCATGAAAACCGCATAGGAGTTCAGTCGAAGTACGAGTCAGAAAATTTTAAAGTTTTGTAATTTGAAGAGGTGTGGTTGAAAACACCCATAGTTCGACCGAACAAACCCCGTAGTTCGGCCACACCAACCCATGGTTTGACCGAACCATTTCACGAGCTTTGCACATGATGTTTAATAAGATCGAACGGTTGATATTGAAGGTTGAAGCGAGGATAGCCATTGATATAGTTGATGAATGGTGATGGAGTTCAGAGCAGCCAAGAAGTCAAAGAAGAAAAAGAAAAGGGTCTGATATTTTGGGAATTTTGGGTTTATTATTCTTTTTCTTTTAATTTTATTTCTTTAACTTTCTTTTAATTATTTCATTTAACTACGCGATTATTTCCCTTGTCAAATAATCTTGTTTGTAGATTTTTACGTTCAATCAATGAGAATCTCTAACTCTCTCTCCTCTATTTTATTTGCTTTCTTTTTATTATTATTTTTGTTGTTGGTATTGCTTATTAATCATATTTATTCTTGATTATTTGTTAATTAATCTTCTTATTAGCATGATTAGTTAGTAATTCCCCTATTAAGGGGATGGTTGTGGTGTAGTTGGATCTTGAGCACGTTCTAGGGTTTAGAATTGATTTATTTGTGATTAAAGTCTTTATATGCTTGATATTCTTTATTCTTTTTGCAAGTGCACATTATTGGTTGATTAAAGCTAAATCTTTGCTAACAAGGAACATAAGTTGTCTTAGTTAAGGTTCATTACTATCGATTGTTCTTTGATTGCAACTCCCAATATATGGTTCTAGTGTGGAAACATAGAGGCTATGTTAGGAGAAGCCAATTCACCCCGGAAGGCGGCTAGATTGGATCTTTTACTTTGATATTCGAGCATTTTTAGTTCATAATTAATTCAATTTCTATGCCTTTGTTTATGTTCAAGTGAATGCTATACCTAAACCATTTCCCTTAATGTTTTATTTCTTGTTCTAGCATCTTTAGACTTTAGTTTATTTATCTCTTATTCCGGGCTAGCTTAATTGTCGATAACATTTGGTGATGCTTATTCGTTCCCTATGGTTCGAACCCTATGTTTGCCTTATACTCGTATTAGGTTTGTTTAGGTTGTATAAATTGTATTTGATCTAGGGATAGTCGGTTAACGACGCGATTATTTCCCTTGTCAATTAGACTTAGTTTTAAATTTAAAGTTAATTTGTTTTATTAAGCTTTCATTTAAATTCCATCAATGATGTAATTTTTATTTAAATTTATTAATGAAATTTCAGCCTTTTAATTAAATCAACTTTTTTAAAATTTAATTTATCAAAGCAATGAAAAAAGAAAATTTTATTTTCTAGAAATTTCTTCGAGTACGGAAGTCAAAAATTTTCCAAAAAACACCGAAATTTTCCCAGGTATTCCTAGAATAACGGCGCCGCCGTTTTGCGGCTGTCACCAGACATTGCCGTCAGTTGGCCGGCGACAGGTACTGTCGCCTTCTATCGGCTGGCGACAGACGTCTTTCTGTGACACTGATATTCTGTCGAAATTTTTTTTTATTTATGGGATGTGAGGATTGTGAAAATTTAAGTGGTCGTACCCTGTAAAGGGTTGCCTACGTATCCTTTCCTAAGGAATCAAGGAAAACGTAGCTCTCTTGAGTGTCCTACTCAAGTAATTATGGGTAGTACTTTTTAAGTTGGTCAAGGTTCGTCATGTTTGAGAACTCATTGCCATCCATGTCAGTTAGTTTTGCTGCACCTTCTGATAGGATTGTTTTGACAATGTAGGGTCCGGACTAATTAGGCCTAAATTTGCCTCTTGGATCTAAAACATTTTTCCTTAATGCTTTTAACACCAAGTCTTATACTTTGATGTTTCTTGTCTTGACCTTCTTGTTAAAATGTCTAGCCATACGGGTTTGATAACATTGGGTATGATGCAGAGCTTCTAGTCGCTTTTCATCAAGTAGGATTAGCTCTTCATACCTTTCTCTAGTCCATTCGACTTCATCGAGTTTACTTTCTAATGAAATGCATAGATATGGTATCTCTAGCTCTACAGGTTGTACGACATCCATTCCATAAACTAAGGAGAATGACGTATTTCCTGTTAATGTGCAAATTGACGTGTGATAACCCCAAAGTGCGAAATGGAGTTTGTCAGGCCAATCCTTGTAATTTTCCGTCATTTTCTCGATTATAGTCTTTAAATTTTTATTAGCTGCTTCAACTGCTCTATTTGCTTGAGGTCTGTAAGGGGAAGAATGATGGTGTTGAATGCCATATTTTTGTAACAATTGTTTACACTCAGCTTGAAAGTGAGTTCAATTGTCACTTATCATCTCATGTGGGACTCCGTATCGACCAATGATATTCCTTTTGATAAAGAGTGCTACATGTTTTGCAGTGATTTTAGAATATGATTGTGCTTCAACCAACTTTGTGAAGTAATCAATTGCTACTAGGATGTATTCGTGCCCTCCTGTCCCAGGAGGGGTAATTTTGCCAATGATATCAATTTCCCATGTAGAGAATGACCATGGTGAAGTATAGGTGTAAAGTAGAGATGGAGGAACATGTTGTAAATTAGCATAAATTTCGCATTTAGGGCATCTTTTTACATATTGATGACAATCCCTATTCATGGTAGTCCTATAGTACCCTTCTCGCATAATCTTTTGGACTAGCATTTTGCCATTAACATGGGTTCCACAAATGCCATTGTGGACTATCCTCATATCACTACTAGAAAACATGTTAATTGTGACGGAAAATTTTCGTCGGAAACACCTTGTTTTCCGTCGGAAAACCCATTTCCGACGGAATTCCGTCATAACCGGTTGTCGGAAAAGTTGTTGTCGGAAAAACACCCTTTTACGACGGAATTTCCGTCGTAAATGGGTTTTCCGACGGAATTTCTGACGGATTTCAGTCCGCCGAGAGTATTTTCAAGCCCGGCAAAGTCCCTCGGAAAATTTCGACGGAATTGAATTCCGTCGTAAATTCTCGACGGAATTTCCGTCAGAAAATGCTTTTAAAAAAACAAAAAAAAGGGCCACCGCCACGCTGTACCACCGCAAGCCGTCCCACACCACCTCACACAACCAACCAACCACACCAAAACCTTACCCACCAGCCACCTACACCAAATCCACCACCCCACTACCCACCTACAACCTAGCCCTAGCAGACCACCACCGCCACGGCGCCACTACCTCCCATATCAGCTACATCCAGCTCTAGCTCCCTAACCCTAACCACACCACCACCACCACTAACACCACCAGTCCACCACTGACCCCCAAACTAACCTAAGCCCAGATCTAAACTATCCCACCCAAACCACACCACCAATCACCGCAACCCGAACCACACCACCATTCACCCTAACTCTAAACCCAGCCACCATCAATCATTGTAACCCAAACCACACCACCACTCAGGCCGCCACTCTCCCCACCCATATCCCAAACCCACAGCCACCACAACCATCTCCAGCCACCACACGCATGCACATAAGCCACACCCACCACCACCATCGAAATCCAAAAAATAATAAAAAAAACAAAAACAAAATCGAAAATTTAAAATATAAAACAAACCTTAAATTGAAATATGCTTTGAATTTCACCATGGAAAGGTTTAACAAGGCCAAATTCGGCCATTTAAAGTCTAGATCTAGGCTTTAAATGGACGAATTTGGCCTCAAAACCTTTAATTTGCTTTATTCATCATGAGAAGAGAGAGAAAGGGCGACTCCCTTAACCAATTTTGGTGTGATTGTGGCGGTGTTGTTGGTGATTGTGGTGGTGTTGTTGGTTTTTGTCGAAAAGGGGGAAAGAAGAGGAAAGAGAGAGATGAAGAAAGTGAACATACGTAGCAAGAAGAAGAGAAGGAGCAGAAATAAAGAGAGAGAAGGAGAAGGAGAAGAGAAGGAGAAGAAGGAGAACAGCGGCTGAGAGAAGGAGAAGAGGAGAGAGAAGGGAGAATGAAGAGAAGGAGAAGAGAAGGAGAACAGCGGCTGAGAGAAGGAGAAGAGGAGAGAGAAGGGAGAATGAAGAAAAAGGAGGCTGAGGCAGTATTTTAGGGTTTTTTAAAAAATGGTTTTTTTTATAATAAATTCCGACGAAAAATCCGTCGTAAATTTCCGACGGACTTTAAATCCGTCGGAAATGGAAAATTACGACGGAAAATTCTGTCGGAAAACACATATATTCCAACGCAACTAAAATCCGTCGGAAAATTCATTTTTTCCGACGGAATTTAGTGTCCTTCGGAACCATTCCGTCGCTATTTGACCGTTTTCTAGTAGTGTATCTCTTTGGGCATCCTTTTTCCCTAAACATAAGAGAGCTCGACCCTTAGGTACCCTATTATGTAACTCGTTGTCTTTGAGTACGTATTGGGAAGCCAAGATTCTTAATGCTCATTTTTATTTTTTGTCAGCATGAGGAGGATATTCTCCTTTGGTAACGTAATTAAGTATATCCGTATACCACAGTTCTTCTTCTTCATCTTGTACCACTTCATCGTCTTCTATGGCTTGTATATAAGTCGGTTTGTGCCTTTTCTCTATAGTTATAGGAATTTGCTCGATTTTCGTAGGAGTCCTTAAAATTGAGGCTAGTCTTGCTAAAGCATCAACAAATTGGTTCTCCTCTCTAGGTAGATAAGTTTATTCTACCTTTTCCAAATGATTGATGAGAGGTTCTAGATAATTTTGGTAAGGGGCTAGACTTTCACTCCTTACTTTCCATCTTTTAGAAATCTGGTTGATGATCAATGAAGAGCTTCTGAATATTCGTAATTTCTTTACTCCCAATGGCAAAGCTATTTCAAGGCCTGCCACGCATGCTTCGTATTCAGCAGCGTTGTTGGTAGTGTCGAAATCTAGCTTTATAGAGATTGGAACGTGCTCTTCTTTAGGTGATACTAGTAATACTCCAACGTCACATCCCTTTTGGTTTGAGGCTCCATCGAAGTATTAATTCCAAGTATCATCTTCTATGACCATCAAGTCTTTGTCTGGAAATTTATTTTCCTGTACTGGCGTCGAATCTTCTATTGGGAAATCCGCTAGGAAATTCGAGACCACGGATCCTTTAATAGCCTTTTGAGGCATGAATCTCACATAGAACAGGGCTAAATTGACTATCCACCTTGACATGCGCCTATTTAGTGTAGATTTTTCGAATAGATACTTAAGTGGATACATTTGGGAAACTACAAAGAATGTATGCATGACTATGTAATGTCTTAGCTTGGTTGTGGCCCACACCAATACGTGGCACAATTTCTAAAGGGGTGTGTAGTGTTATTCATACTCGAGCATATTTTTGCTTAGATAGAAGATTTCATTTTCTTTACCTTCTACTTCTTGTGCAAGCATGACTCCCATCGTTTCCTTTATGACTGTAGGTATAACGTAAGAAGTATCCTTGGAAGTGCTGGTGCTAATATGGGATGATTTGCGAGATAGGCTTTGATTTTTTCAAAGGCTTTTTGACACTCATCGTCCCCATATTACTGGTACATTCTTTTTGAGTTTCTTGAATATTGGTTCACATATCGTTGGTAATTTTGATATGAACCTACTTATATATTACAACCGGCCAATAAACCCTCGAATTTGTTTCTCGGTTTAGGGCGGTAGCACTGACATGATTTCCTTGATCTTGGTTGGGTCTATCTCTAATCCTCTAGGGCTTATGACATACCCCAAGAGCTTGCCTGAGGTGACTCTAAAAGCACACTTAGATGGATTCAAACTCATGTTGTATATTTTTAGCCTTTCGAAGAATTTCCTCAAGGCTACTTGATGTCCTGGGCAATCTTTTGATTTCACAATCATGTCGTCCACATATACTTCAACCTCTTTGTGCATCATGTCATGGAGTAAGGCAGTCACTGCTTGTTGATAAGTAGCACCCGCCTTTTTCAACGTAAATAACATTACCGTGTAACAGTAAGTACCCCATGGTGTTCGGAATGTTGTTTTCTCCATATCTTTTTCTTCCATGAGAATTTGATTGTATCCCGCGTATTCATCCATAACTGAGAGAAGTGCATGACTTGCTGTATTATCTACAAAAATATCGATGTGTGGTAAAGGGAAGTCGTCCTTTGGACTTGCCTTATTTAAATCTCGATAGTCGACACACATTGTTACCCTTCCATCCTTCTTTAGAACTAGGACCACGTTGGCTACCCATTCGGGGTATTTAGATACCCTGATAAAACCTGCAGTTATTTGTTTTTAAACTTCTTTTATTTTAAGAGCTACGTCGGGTTTCATTCGACGCAACTTCTGTTTTAAAGGTTTCATTCCTGGAATTAGTGGTATAGTGTGTTGAGCTATTTCTCTATTAATTCCTGGCATATCTTCATATGACCAAGAAAATACATCAATAAATTCTTTAAGTAGATTAATTAAATTGGTTCTTTTTTGTTCATTTAGTGTTTATCCGAATTTAACTTCTCTTTTAATGGTTGAATCATTCGATATATCAACCGTCTTAGTTTCCTCAATTATCAGTGTTTTCTTTTCAAGTGTTTCCATTGCTTTAATAATTTCTTTGTCATTTTCATTGTTAGTTAAGCAATGCTCGTCATTTTGGGTTAATGAAAAACATGAGGAGTATGAAGAAGAAGATATATTATTGAATTTTGAAATTATTACATCTGTAGACACCCATTTGAGTCTCCCCAAAACCAAACCCAGTGATGAGTACCTTTCACATCGAATAGTAATCGAATGAAGTGAAAGTGTGGAAAGTCTAGTTTTGCGGGAAGTTTTATTTTCTTTTCTCTCTTTCTGTTTTTGAAAACTTATTTTAAGAAAGCAGACAATCCAATTTGGTTGGTCCATGATATTGGTCCAATAGTAGTGTAGTTGGATAGGGCTTGCAAAGACCTTTCCAACAATATATTATAAGCCCAATTCCAATGAATATTGAGGAAGTTATGGCCAATTTACTAAACTGGGCCCGGTTTGAGCATTATATACGACCCAATGATCTAGGGGAGGGCCTAATATGATTTATCATTCCTAATGCAATTAGGAATGGTTTTGGTCTTCTAGAATCTTCTAGAAGGTTCTTTTCATTCCTAATTCAATTAGCATTGATAAATTGACTTTTGACTTTTCAGAGTTTTAATCAAAATCAAATAGCATTTTCGAGGAAATTATATGATTTTATCCTCCAGTACGGCAAATTTATCTGATTTTCGAAAACGCGTTAAAAACAGGCTTGGCGCCTAACCCCAGGCCTTGGCGCCTGGAACCAGGCCTGGCACCTAGCGCTAGTGTTGGTGCCTAGCGCCAGCTAGCCAAGGGTGGCGCCAGCTCAATTTTCTGTGCGTCAGACTCTGTTTTCATTCACCAATTCTCTATAAATAACGTATTAAAAACTCCGTTTTCATTCACCAATTCTCCGGATTCACAACTTTTCATTCGCAATCATTAATTCTTTAGCATTCTTCAGTTCATTCATCTCTTTCAATTCTTTTCTAAACTTTGCTTTTCATACAAAATTCCGCATTCGCAAGATCTAGAAACACCTAGCCATATTCGGAGTTGCCTTCGCCCTAGACGTGAAAGGTTTTAATTTCAAAGGGTTTTGTCCCAAATCTCTATTTCAATTATTTAATTTAATTGTTTGTTTTATTATTTTCCTTGAAGTTACTAACGTGTGTGTTTTGTTATTAGAAAGAGGTACGAGGCATCAAAGTAAGTACTTTAATTGATTAATTGATGTTATGATGTAGAAATCATGTTTACATTGTTCTTATAATATTCCTATTATCATGTCTAGGGTAACTTTAATACTAAATATGATTCCTGCGATGCTTCCTATGTTCTTCCTAATATTTATGATTGTTAGTATCATGTTAGGGTTAAAGATTTGATTTTTATTGCTTTGTGACATGCTAGGCTCTGTTATTAATCTTGTTAGTATCATGCCTAGGATCTTGCTATTATGATGCTTTAACGTAATTCATGATTATTTTTATGCTTATAATGTTATAATTATTATTATTATTATGATGATGATTATTTTATTCATGATATTATTTATTATGTTGCTTGATGTTTATTTATTTATTGCTTGATCACACTTTTATGCATGTTTAAAGGAAATCTATACTTGTAATCACGCTTAATAAGATAATCAATAATCTTGTTTAGGGTTAATGTGATTATAATTCAAGTGATCGCCAATAATAGATTTTTTTGTGCATTAATATTCAACCAACATAGATAAACAGGTTTAGGGTTAATCCTATTGATTGCATGTTAATTAAAAAGCGCACATGAATACGATCAGAATAAAGTAGAGGCCTATTATTAGGGCAGGTTCAATCTCTTTTAGGTTGGATTTGTACCTTCATCCCCGAACCCTTATTTGGTTCTAGTCCTTATGGAGTTGACGATCTCTTGGATCGATAAGGGGTTTAACCTTCACCTCGTGAACGGTTTACAAGTTCCTTAAAAAACTTGTTGGCGACTCTTTTGCTCTATCTTCTTCCCTTTTGGACGCCACCGTACTTTAGTGTATGATCATAGTGGGGTTCAAGCTAGTGGGATTTTTAAGGCTTGAAACTATTCCCAGTTTTTGGCGACTCCACTGGGGAAGATTTCTATTTTAGTTCCTGAATTTGTTTCGGCAATGATTTAGAATGAGTGGATGAGACTCGAAAAGTTCTATGTATTTCATGTGCGTAATTTTTATTAACATTATTGTCATATGCATAAAAAGGTTCTCATTGGAAAGACCATCCGTAATGAGTAAAAAACATAGGATTTTACACGTAGGAAATTTGAGAAATGTCTTTCACAACAAGGACAGAAATAACACCGCGTGAAACTGGATGATTTTATTGAGCATAGAAAGCTGCTGAGGCATGTGGGAAGTAGCGTCAGGGGCCAGAGCTTGGCGCCAAAATTTTAGTCGTGACGCAAGACGCCAGCATTGGCGCCAGGTGCTACAGTTAAAATCTAGCACCAGTCTCTGATTTCTGGCGCCAATTTCCCCCAATACCGAGCCAGAAATATGCGTTATAATTTCGACCGGTTTTTCGTATTGTTTGCTCGATCCTACATCCTGATTGAATTTTTTCTCACTTTTCTGAAACCAATATGTGTTCTACATATGGACATAGCCCTCTGGGAATTCATGCTCCATCTACCCGATTGAACGCTCCGTGCAACACAGGGTACATCCGAGATGTTGAATTCACCAAACCATGGAAGCGAGTTTTTTTCTAAAATTCGCGATATCCTATCCATTCGCGCCAACCCTTCACGGTTAGGCTTCCGCGCGGTGCCTCCGGATAATTAACCATGGACCCTCTTTGACTAAATCATATCCCGAACTTTAAAGAACTAGAGCCATGGTTAGGTTGCAAACTCATTGCATCATATTGTGCCTACTTGACTAAGTGTGCATTATTGGTTGTGCATATATATTCTATGTTTCTCTTCACGGTTTTCGAAAACAGAAAGAAAGAATTTTAACAAAAACAAACCGCAACACTAGACTTTTCACACTTTCACCTCATTCGATTATGGTTCGACGTGAAAGGATGCATCACTGGGTTTGGTTTTGGGGAGACACAAATGGGTGTCTACAATGTCTAGGGTATTTTTAATATTAAATATGATTTTTATGATGCTTCCTATTCTCTTCCTAATATTTATGATTGTTAGTATCATGTTAGGGCTAAAGATTTGATTTTTATTGTTTAGTGACATGCTAGGGTTTGTTATTAATCTTGTTAGTATCATGCCTAGGATCTTGCTATGCTTTAACATGATTATTATTGATTATGATTGATATTATTCTTATTAATGATGTTGATTATTTATTATGTTGCTTGATATGTATTATATTTTATATTATTGTTTGATCACACCTTTCATGCATGTTTAAAGGGAATTGGTACTTGTAACCATGCTTAATAAGATAATTAATAATCTTGTTTAGGGTTAATTGTGATTATAATTCAAGTGATCGCCAATAATAGATTTGTTTGTGCATTAATATTCAACCAACATAGATTAAACAGGTTTAGGGTTAATCCTATTGATTATATGTTAGTCAGAAAGCGCACATGAATACCAGCAGAATAAAGTAGAGGCCTATTATTAGGGCAGGTTCAATCTCTTTTAGGTTGGATTTGTACCATCATCACCGAACCCTTATTTGGTTCATGACCTTATGGAGTTGGCGATCTCTTGGATCGTTAAGGGGTGTAACCTTCACCTCGTGAACGGTTTACAAGTTCCTTAAAAACTTGTTGGCGACTCTTTTACTCTATCTTCTTCCCTTTTGGACGCCACCGTACTTTAGTGTATGATCACAGTGGGGTTCAAGCTAGTGGGATTTTTAAGGCTTGAAACTATTCCCTACAGTTTTTGGCGACTCCACTGGGGAAGATTTCTATTTTAATTCCTGAATTTGTTTCGGCAATGATTTAGAATGAGTGGATGAGACTCGAAAAGTTCTAAGTATTTCATGTGCGTAATTTTTATTAACATTATTGTCATATGCATAAAAAGGTTCTCATTGGAAAGACCATCCGTAATGAGTAAAAAACATAGGATTTTACACGTAGGAAATTTGAGAAATGTCTTTCACAACTAGGACAGAAATAACACCGCGTGAAACTGGATGATTTTATTGAGCAGAGAAAGCTGCTGAGGCATGTGGGAAGTAGCGTCAGGGGCCAGAGCTTGGCGCCAAAATTTTAGTCGTAGCGCTAGACGCTAGTATTGGCGACAGGCGCTACAGTTAAAAGTTGGCGCCATTCTCTGTTTGCTGGCGCCAATTTCCCCCAATACCGAGCCAGAAATATGCGTTCTAATTTCGACCGGTTTTTCGTATTGTTTGCTTGATCCTGCTTCCTGATTGAATTTTTTCTCACTTTTCTGAAACCCATATGTGTTCTACATATGGACATAACCCTCTGGGAATTCATGCTCTATCTACCCGATTGAACTCTCCTGGCAACAAAGGGTACATCTGAGATGTTGAATTCACCAAACCATGGAAGTGAGTTTTTTCTAAAAACTCGCGGTGTCCCATCCACACGCGCTAACCCTTCACGGTTAGGCTTCTGCGCGGTGCATCCGGACAATTAACCATGGACACTATTTGACTAAACCATATCCCGAACCTTAGATAACTAGAGCCATGGTTAGGTTGCAAACTCATTGCATCATATTGTGCCTACTTGACTAATTGTGCATTATTTGTTGTGCATACTCTATGTGATTTTTTCTAACCGTTTGTTTGACTTGTGTTAAGACTAAATAAACTGATTAATGACTAAAGGACTTTGTTTAATTAATTAATTAATTAACTTGAGCTAAAAAAATAAACATAAAATCGAGTCATAGTTCCTTTAAGTCAACCCGGATTTTTATTCTCGTATACTGCACAAACGTCAACTTGTTTTGTTCATATTTGGAGTTCTACAAAGAACTACGAGTCGTACAACCTATGGATCTGTAGCCCTGAGTCTTATCCTTAATTTGGCGTTGGTTTCATCCTAATCAGAGTCGCAAATAAAACGTTATGACTAAAAATACCACAGTCTGTCCAGTTTAATGCATATACGTGAAGTCTTAACTTAGTCTTTGCTTGAGTCTAGTCACATAGTCTAGCCACATGGTCATGACACGAGTCTTAAAGTACCATCTACACTCACTAGTCTTAGCACAAACTTTGAGCACATGTCACCATGGCCATGTCTTAGGTTCATGCATGAGTCGGTCTTTTCCGTCATTTGAGTTGGGGGGTACTATTCCTAATTCTTCATATCCCTCCATCTAAATATTTCTTCACATTCTTACATTTTTCTTCACCTCCTCCATCCATTGCATTTTGAATAAAGTTTGAGTCAAATAATTAACAATAAGTATCCCCAAATTCCTTTTCCACAGTACTTGGTCGAGGAGAGAAGGGTGATTAATCAAGGACAAATTCTTTATTCAAGTCTCACTTTTTGATAAACCGATTCGTCAAAAGAGGAAGGCTAAGAAGATAATGGCAACTCAAGAAGAAGTCAATGAGCTTAGGAACCAATTGGTTACCATGACTGAAACACTGAAACTACTCACCCTCAAAATTGATGATCCCGTGAAGCAACAACGGATGGACCTCATGCAAGAAAGCTTGAGCAAGCTATCTAGTGACTACAAATTTCAGGGCATGAGTTCACAAGGGGTCTCGCTGGACAAGGAACTTATTCCGCATAAGTTCAACGCCACTGACATCCCTAAATTCAAGGCAACAGATAACCCTTACTTCCATCTAAGAGCTTTTGAAACTATAATGAGCATTAAGGGTATCAATAAGAAGGTTTTCCCCTCTCTATTCCTACTATCTCTTGAGACCGTTTGCCAACAATGGTTCTTCTCCCTTGACAAGGAGAAAACCTCTACCTGGGAATTGATGATGAACGCTTTTGTCGGTAGGTACAAGTGCAATACCCAAGTTGAAACCGACCATAGACAACTTGAGATGCTAAGACAAAAAGAGAATGAAGGCTTTACTTCTTTCTTTAATAAATGGAGGGAAACTTCTGCCAAGATGATTGAGGTCCCCACTGAAAAAGAATCCGTGAGGATGTTTATCAAGAATCTCCAAGATGACTTGAATACTTTTAAGGCCGTCTATGACATAGGTACCGAGATCTAAGATGACCTCGCAAAGTAAAAAGCTACTAACAATAGCAACCACGGTGGCTGGAAAGGAAAGAAGAACGACAATCCTTCTTCTTCTGAAAACGCCCACTCTAGTAATAATGTTAGTACCTTTGACCATAATGATGTCTTAGCCATAGACAATCAAGGATCTAGAAAGAAACCCAGGCAAGAGTTCACACCCATTGGAATGACCTACGATGCTGCTTTCGATCGTCTCTATGATCGAGGTTAATCAAACCTATTGGCCCTACCGAGGATCCAACACCAGAAAATCGATCTTCGAGATGGAATCCAAATTCCTATTGCAAGTACCATCGAGGAAACGGTCATACCACCGATGAATGGTACAGGTTTCAAAATCTCATTCAAGACCTCATAGAAGCAAACAAGGTCCCATTGCCTCTAGTTAGCGAGAAGACTGGGTGATGATGAATCAAATGACACAAGACAATAGGCGAGCTTCAACGAAAAGATTTCATGACCTCTTTTTCTATTTCTTTTTTCATATTTTCTTTCCCCAATAAGTCTGGCATAGGCACCTTTCTCTTCCTCTAGATTTATTTTGTAGGATCATTATATTTTTTCTTTTAATAAAATGAGCATTTATTTCCTTGCATATGATCATTTCATTACATTGCATTTAATAAAAAAAAATAAAAATCTATGTCGAATTAAGCACAAGGTATACCAATGATTTGAGGCACCCCTTGTAGCCACATCATATCTTCTTTCGCCTTTCTAATTTACAAATCCTTTCTTCATAAACCACTTTGAGCTTCGTCTAACGATAGACCTTTATTTTTTAAACCTACATCTACCTAACCTTGAGATGGGATGGTGTGCAACTTTTGCAATTCTAAAAAAAAGCTTGAGTAATTCAAAAGATAACAAAAAATAAGCAATAATAAAAAACGAAAACAAGTGTACAAAAGGGCAACTGTTCCAATGTCTTTGATATGAAAATATTTTTGATAAGAACACGTCTCAGATTGCGTCTCTTATCGAGTGCTCGGTACCGTGCCTCAGAAACATGAATGCCAAGTGATTGATATACCGCATGATCGGGATTGCCACACTTATAAAAATAAAATAAATGCTAATGCAAAAAGAGCTAAAAAGAGTAGAAACCTCAAGCATAAAAATACAAATATTCAAAAGCAAGGATGCACACCTTGGGGGCTTATCTAGGGTCTTGAGCCTTTATCCCCTTCTTCTTTAAACCTTTAGCCTAACCACGTTACAACCCTTAAAAGACCTTTTTGAGGTATACACAAACTTGTGCGAGGTTTGGCTGGAGCTACGTTCGGCCTGATTCCTAACGGATACGTAGGCAACCTCACATCGAGGTGCGGCCGTAATAAACATGCATTCATATTCACATTCACACACTTACACCATGATCATATCAAGGAATCTCCAATGCTCATCCCTTTTCACTTAGAGCTAGACTTGGGAGCTTGATCCCTACATTATTAGCTTACCTAGCCTAAGAGTCACCACCATTTGACTCTTTTCAGTATATTTTTCCACACACTTAGCTCTTGCGGCCTAACTTTAGTGTCACTATCACACACATCACACATACATGACCAAATATATTTCCCTTAGGAACCCTTTGTCATGAAATCTTAACGTTGAAGCATGCCTTGTCGCATCACTCATCACTCATAATTGTCAGTGCATCACGAAGCATGAAGTACTTAGCCTCCGTGCCTAAGTTACCCAAATACTTTCATCATGGAGTCAACCATTGAGATAGCCTAGGATGGATTAATCCTTGCACCTTGAGAGATAGTATCGAATGACATTTGACTAAGCTCATTCAACATGCATCTTCAAACTTTCGATTCTTTTTCGCGTCTTTCCTTTTCGGGAGAAAGTCGGTACCCTCCACAAAAATGACGGAAATTTTTTCCTTTTTTGCTTTTTTCGAGTCGTACGATCACATTACAATGCACACACGAGTCATGTACACATTGAGTCATGTCGTGTCATATCATTTTGATTTGAGTCTAACACATGTGTCATTACACTTCGAGTCGAGTCAACCTCGAGTCAGTCAATCATATCGAGTCAAGTTTATACCTTGAGTCGTGTTAAGTCGATGAGTCAAGCAACATTAAGCCTTAGGTCAACCCTAAGACAATTAAAAAGATTGGCAAAGTTCTATAGTCAAAAATATATACAGGTGCAGCAGAATAGAGAAGACCCTACTCCAATTCTTGGCGCCAGAGATATCTCAGCAACGACAGAGCTCGAAGCCTCTCAGAAAGGTGATTTTGACCTCATGCAGCAATTTCGGGTTCCTTGGTACGCCAGTTAGCCCCTATAAGCAATTTGACATGATTAGTAGTCGGCTCGATTACAATCGTAGTAAGTGATTGACCTGACAAAAAATCGTCTCACTTAGCTTAAGCGCATAAAACAGTGGTTCATTACAATCGGTTCAAAAGCGAGCACTTAAACGACAATATTTCCAAATATGGATTGTCGCGCATTCTTATTAAACGACAAAGTTTTCCGAAAGTTGGATTGTCATCCCTAACTGACAATATTTCCAAAAATGGATTGTCGTGCATCTTCTTCAACGACAATTTTTCCAAGATTGGATTGTCATCTCTGGCAAAGTTTCCAAGCGTGGTTTGTCGTGCTCCTTCTTTTATTGGCAAGTTTTTCCAAGTTCGGATTGTCATACATTCATCGGCTCGTTGGCAAGTTTTCCGAGATTGGATTGTCATGCACCCAGTTCCCTATGGCAAAATTTCCCAAAGGATTGTTGTAGGTCTCTACTCATAATAAATTTCGACAAAAGTTCTTCAACGTGGATTGTCATTCATTTCAGTAAGTGGCAAATTTTCCCGAAGTGGATTGTCGGTCGACTCTTTTTTTGCAAATGTTCCAAGATGCGGATTGTCAATAGTGGTAATATTTCCCCAAAAGGATTGTCGCATAGCGTTGGAAAATTTCCAAGGTGGATTGCTTTCAAGAGTTATATTCCAAGATGTGGATTGTCGATCGTAGCAAAGTTCTTATGAAAGATTGTTACGAAGCATTGGCAACTTTTTCCAAAAATTGGATTTTGGCAAATTTTCCGAGATACGGATTGTCGCTTCATCGTGGCAACATTTCCAAGTATGGATTGTTACGTGGCATTGACAACTTTCCCTAAATCGGATTGTCATACATCATACAAGAGTTGTGTTGGCAACTATTCCCAAAGAAAAGAGGATTGTCATCACAGCAAAAGCACCGACATACTGGTTCACAAGCAGCAAAGCGCCGACATACTGACATAGCAAACATTAAGAAGCAGTGATCTTTTCGAAGACTATCACAGCGGAAATAAGACATATAAAAAAGAAGCTCTTTGTTCAGAGACGAATAACATCGAAACAACAAGGTGGCGTTCCCTAGATTGTGGAGAGTTGTCACGAACGGATGGAGATTGTTTCAAGAGAAATAATCTTCGATGATATTCCCTTGGACGTGGAATATTATCATTGCGGTGGAGGATCGTTTCAGGCGAAGCAATCTTCTAATTTGGAAGCAGTTACAGGTGTAGCAGTTTTCAAGCGGGATGGCATTCTCTAGCTTGCGGAAGGTCATCAAAACAACAGCAGCAACAAATCGGTTACTTTCAGAGACGTGTGCTCGACGGTGCAAGATACGCGTTTCTTAACTCTTTTATCTGTTCTAATGCTAGTTTGCAGGTATCGGCGTTACAAGAGTGATTGAGGATCGCAGAACGTTCTGAATCATTCTCTGTCCCTATCGATACTTTGACTTTTGTTTTCGAAACATGCGTTTCTCCAAACTCAGTCAAAGTAGGGGCTTCTGTAGACACCCATTTGTGTTTCCCCAAAATAAAACCTAGTGATGAATCCTTTCACGTCGAACCATAATCGAATAAGGTGAAAGTGTGAAAAGTCTAGTGTTGCGGTTAGTTTTTGTTAAAATTCTTTCATTCTGTTTTCGAAAACCAACTCTATTTTATGAAAACATCCATTCCAATTTAGTTTGGACCATGAAAAGGGTCCAATAATGGTGTAGTTGTATAGGGATTGGAAAGACCTTTCCAACGATATATTATAAGCGCAATTCCGATGAATAATGAGGAAGTTATGGCCAAAATACTAAACTGGGCCTAAACCGGATTTTACCTACGACCCAATGATCATGAGGAGGGTTCAAAGGTTTAATCCATTCCTAAACTAATTAGGATTGATTAGAATCTTCTATAAGTTTCTAAAATATCTTAATTATCCTTTTTTGAAAAGACAAGATTAAGGAATTTGATTTAAATATAAACTTTCCTTTTTTATAAAACTTTCCTTTTTTAAAGTTCTAATTCTATTCGGATTTAAACATGTTCAAAGACAGTCAGCTATTATTTTCTTGCCTCATATTTTTTATCAAAATTTTATATGGTTGGATAGATCTTGAAATTATCTTTCCAATGATATATTATAATAATAATTCCGAGCTATAACGAAAAAGATATAAATAAGATATCAAACTCTATCCAAAACTGACACCGTCTCCCTATTTCGTTCATATCTTTTATTCTACAACATATTTTAATCTGATTCTAATTGGGATAGAAAGTATACTTCAAAATCTTTCCAACTACATCTTATTCATCTTATTCCGATTTCTGGATCAAAAGATATGATAAAAATAAAATCCGCAAAAACTACTGTCTACGAGTTTTATTTCGATTCGAATTTGGATTCTTTTCTTAATTCTTCGACCCTCTTTTTTCCTATAAATAGAGGTCATATCTCCCTTTTTTCAATCACCAACTCTCATCAATATTTTCTTGATTATTCTCTCTCTCTCCCTTTTTCTAAACTAGTCTTTTCTCAAATAAATAATTCCGCATTCATTAGATCTTGATACACCTAGCCATATTCGAAGTTGCCTTCGCCCTAGACGTGAAAGGTTTTAATTTCTGAGGGTTTGGTGCCAAATTTCTCTTTCAATTATTTAATTTAATTTTTTTGATTATTTATTTTCCTCGAAGTTACTAACGTGTGCATTTTGTTATTAGAAAGAGGTACAAGGCATCAAAGTAAGTGCTTTAATTGATTAATTGATTTATGATGTAGAAATCATGTTTACATTGTTATTATGATATTCCTAGTATCATGTCTAGGGTATTTTTAATATTAAATATGATTGTTATGATGCTTCCTATTCTCTTCCTAATATATATGATTGTTAGTATCATGTTAGGGCTAATGATTTGATTTTTATTGTTTAGTGACATGCTAGGGTTTGTTATTAATCTTGTAAGTATCATGCCTAGGATCTTGCTATGCTTGAACATGATTATTATTGATTATGATTGATATTATTCTTATTAATGATGTTGATTATTTATTATGTTGCTTGATATGTATTATATTTTATATTATTGTTTGATCACACCTTTCATGCATGTTTAAAGGGAATTGGTACTTGTAACCATGCTTAATAAGATAATTAATAATCTTGTTTAGGGTTAACTGTGATTATAATTCAAGTGATCGCCAATATTAGATTTGTTTGTGCATTAATATTCAACCAACATAGATTAAACAGGTTTAGGGTTAATATATTGATTGTATGTTAGTCAGAAAGCGCACATGAATACCAGCAGAATAAAGTAGAGGCCTATTATTAGGGTAGGTTCAATCTCTTTTAGGTTGGATTTGTACCATCATCCCCTAACCCTTATTTGGTTCATGACCTTATGGAGTTGGCGATCTTTTGGATCGTTAAGGGGTGTAACCTTCACCTCGTGAACGGTTTACAAGTTCCTTAAAAACTTGTTGGCGACTCTTTTGCTCTATCTTCTTCCCTTTTGGACGCTACCGTACTTTAGTGTCTGATCACAGTGGGGTTCAAGCTAGTGGGATTTTTAAGGCTTGAAACTATTCCCTATAGACATGATATTAGGAATATCATAATAACAATATAAACATGATGTCTACATCATAACATCAATAAATCAATTATAGTACTTACTTTGAGGCCTCGTACCTCTTTCTAATTACAAAATACACACGTTAGTAACTTCAAGGAAAATAATCAACAACAATTAAATTAAATAATTGAAATAGAGATTTGGGACCAAACCCTCAGAAGTTAAAACCTTTCACGTATAGGGCGAAGTCAACTTTTAATATGGCTCGGTGTTTCTAGATCTAATGAATGCGGAATTTTGTATGAAAAGCAAAGAAAAAAAGAATTGAATGTTTGTTTTAAGAGAGATGAATGATTTGAGAATGATGGATGTAGATGATTAATAGGTGAGAATTCGTGAATGAAAACGGATTTTTTAATACGATATTTATAGAGAAAATCAGCCAAAAAAGATAAATTAACAAAACAGAGTCTGACGCTCAGAAAACAGAGCTGGTGCCAACCCTGGCTAGCTGTCGCCAGGCACCAGCACTAGCGCCAGGCGCCAATGGCTAGCGCCAGGCCTGGTTCCAGGCGCCAAGGCCTGGAGTTAGGCGCTAAGCCTGATACCAACGCGTTTTCAAAAATTCGATAAGTTTACCGTACTGGAGGATAAAATAATATAATTTCCTCGAAAATGCTATTTGATTTTTATTAAAACTCTGAAAAGTCAACAAAAGTCAATTTATCAATGCTAATTGAATTAGGAATGAAAAGAAACTTCTAGAAGAATCTAGAAGACTAAAACCATTCCTAATTGTATTAGGAATAATAGATCATATTAGGCCCTCCCCTAGATCATTGAGCCGTACATAAAGCTTAAACCGGGCCCAGTTTAGTAAATTAGCCGTAACTTCCTCAATATTCATCGGAATTGGGCTGATAATATATTGTTGGAAAGGTCTTTGCTAGCCCCATCCAACTACACCACTATTGGACCCATATCATGGACCAACCAAACTGGATTGGCTGTTTTCATAAAATAAAGTTTTCAAAAACAGAGAGAAGAGAAAAGAAAAAAAAACTATCCGCAACACTAGACCTTTCACCACTTTCGTTTCATTCGATTATGATTCGACGTGAAAGGTACTCATCACTGGGTTTGGTTTTGGGGAGACACAAATGGGTGTCTACAGGGGGTAAGTCGGATATTAATCCTCCAGTAATAATACTTAATTCCCTAAAAATATGTACATTATTTTTGCAAAAAATATGCACCCTTTTCTTTTTTCTTTAAAATAAACCGTAAAGTCAAAATGATTCGAGTCAAGTACTTAAAACGCAAAATGGTTTATTTACAGCGCGTGGTCAAGAAAGGAAGGACGATTAATCAAAGATAACCTCTTCGTACAAGTCCAACTTTTCGACAAACCTATAGCTCGCAAGAGAAAAGCTAAGACTATAATGGCAACACAGGAAGAAGTCAATGATCTTAAGAACCAACTGGCTACTGTGACCGAGACACTGAAGCTTCTTGCACTTAGGATCGATAATCCCGTGAAGCAACAACAAATGGACCTCATGCAAGAGAGTTTAAGCAAGTTGTCTAGCGACTAAAAGTTTCAAGAGCTTACATCACAAGGGGTCTCGGTGGACAAAGATCTTCTTCCGCAGAAGTTCAACGCCAACGAAATCCAAAAATTCAGAGCAATTGACAACCCATATTTTATGAAAACATCCATTCCAATTTAGTTTGGACAATGAAAAGGGTCCAATATTGGTGTAGTTGTATGGGGATTGCAAAGACCTTTCTAACGATATATTATAAGCGCAATTCCGATGAATAATGAGGAAGTTATGGCCAAAATACTAAACTGGGCCCAAACCGGATTTTACCTACGACCCAATGATCATGAGGAGGGTTCAAAGGTTTAATCCTATTCCTAAACTAATTAGGATTGATTAGAATCTTCTATAAGTTTCTAAAATATCTTAATTATCCTTTTTTGAAAAGACAAGATTAAGGAATTTGATTTAAATATAAACTTTCCTTTTTTATAAAACTTTCCTTTTTTAAAGTTCTAATTCTATTCGGATTTAAACATGTTCAAAGACAGTCAGATATTATTTTCGTGCCTCATATTTTTTATCAAAATTTTATACGGTTGGATAGATCTTGAAATTATCTT
Organism: Chenopodium quinoa; assembly: GCF_001683475.1. Classification (NCBI taxonomy): domain Eukaryota; kingdom Viridiplantae; phylum Streptophyta; class Magnoliopsida; order Caryophyllales; family Amaranthaceae; genus Chenopodium; species Chenopodium quinoa. Next base: position 579,576 of record NW_018744572.1, on the reverse strand, counting down.
TCCAATGATATATTATAATAATAATTCCGACTTATAACGAAAAAGATATAAATAAGATATCAAACTCTATCCAAAACTGACACCGTCACACTATTTCGTTCATATCTTTTATTCTACAACATATTTTAATCTGATTCTAATTGGGATAGAAAGTATACTTCAAAATATTTCCAACTACATCTTATTCATCTTATTCCGATTTCTGGATCAAAAGATATGATAAAAACAAAATCCGCAAAAACTGTTGTCTACGAGTTTTATTTCGATTCGAATTTGGATTCTTTTCTTAATTCTTCGACCCTCTTTTTTCCTATAAATAGAGGTCATATCTCCCTTTTTTTCAATCACCAACTCTCATCAAGATTTTCTTGATTATTCTCTCTCTCTCCCTTTTTCTAAACTAGTCTTTTCTCAAATAAATAATTCCGCATTCATTAGATCTTGATACACCTAGCCATATTCGAAGTTGCCTTCGCCCTAGACGTGAAAGGTTTTAATTTCTGAGGGTTTGGTCCCAAATTTCTCTTTCAATTATTTAATTTAATTTTTTTGATTATTTATTTTCCTTGAAGTTCCTAACGTGTGCATTTTGTTATTAGAAAGAGGTACAAGGCATCAAAGTAAGTGCTTTAATTGATTAATTGATTTATGATGTAGAAATCATGTTTACATTGTTATTATGATATTCCTAGTATCATTTCTAGGGTATTTTTAATATTAAATATGATTGTTATGATGCTTCCTATTCTCTTCCTAATATTTATGATTGTTAGTATCATGTTAGGGCTAATGATTTGATTTTTATTGTTTAGTGACATGCTAGGGTTTGTTATTAATCTTGTTAGTATCATGTCTAGGATCTTGCTATGCTTGAACATGATTATGATTGATATTATTCTTATTAATGATGTTGATTATTTATTATGTTGCTTGATATGTATTATATTTTATATTATTGTTTGATCACACCTTTCATACATGTTTAAAGGGAATTGGTACTTGTAACCATGCTTAATAAGATAATTAATAATCTTGTTTAGGGTTAACTGTGATTATAATTCAAGTGATCGCCAATATTAGATTTGTTTGTGCATTAATATTCAACCAACATAGATTAAACAGGTTTAGGGTTAATCCTATTGATTGTATGTTAGTCAGAAAGCGCACATGAATACCAGCAGAATAAAGTAGTGGCCTATTATTAGGGTAGGTTCAATCTCTTTTAGGTTGGATTTGTACCATCATCCCCTAACCCTTATTTGGTTCATGACCTTATGGAGTTGGCGATCTTTTGGATCGTTAAGGGGTGTAACCTTCACCTAGTGAACGGTTTATAAGTTCCTTAAAAACTTGTTGGCGACTCTTTTGCTCTATCTTCTTCCCTTTTGGACGCTACCATACTTTAGTGTATGATCACAGTGGGGTTCAAGCTAGTGGGATTTTTAAGGCTAGAAACTATTCCCCATAGACATGATATTAGGAATATCATAATAACAATATAAACATGATGTCTACATCATAACATCAATAAATCAATTAAAGTACTTACTTTGAGGCCTCGTACCTCTTTCTAATTACAAAATACACACGTTAGTAACTTCAAGGAAAATAATCAACAACAATTAAATTAAATAATTGAAATAGAGATTTGGGACCAAACCCTCAGAAGTTAAAACCTTTCACGTATAGGGCGAAGTCAACTTTTAATATGGCTCGGTGTTTCTAGATCTAATGAATGCGGAATTTTGTATGAAAAGCAAAGAAAAAAAGAATTGAATGTTTGTTTTAAGAGAGATGAATGATTTGAGAATGATGGATGTAGATGATTAATAGGTGAGAATTCGTGAATGAAAACGGATTTTTTAATACGATATTTATAGAGAAAATCAGCCAAAAAAGATAAATTAACAAAACAGAGTCTGACGCTCAGAAAACAGAGCTGGTGCCAACCCTGGCTAGCTGTCGCCAGGCACCAGCACTAGCGCCAGGCGCCAATGGCTAGCGCCAGGCCTGGTTCCAGGCGCCAAGGCCTGGAGTTAGGCGCTAAGCCTGATACCAACGCGTTTTCAAAAATTCGATAAGTTTACCGTACTGGAGGATAAAATAATATAATTTCCTCGAAAATGCTATTTGATTTTGATTAAAACTCTGAAAAGTCAACAAAAGTCAATTTATCAATGCTAATTGAATTAGGAATGAAAAGAAACTTCTAGAAGAATCTAGAAGACTAAAACCATTCCTAATTGTATTAGGAATAATAGATCATATTAGGCCCTCCCCTAGATCATTGAGCCGTACATAAAGCTTAAACCGGGCCCAGTTTAGTAAATTGGCCGTAACTTCCTCAATATTCATCGGAATTGGGCTTATAATATATTGTTGGAAAGGTCTTTGCTAGCCCCATCCAACTACACCACTATTGGACCCATATCATGGACCAACCAAACTGGATTGGCTGTTTTCTTAAAATAAATTTTTCAAAAACAGAGAGAAGAGAAAAGAAATAAAAACTATCCGCAACACTAGACCTTTCACCACTTTCGTTTCATTCGATTATGATTCGACGTGAAAGGTACTCATCACTGGGTTTGGTTTTGGGGAGACACAAATGGGTGTCTACAGGGGGTAAGTCGGATATTAATCCTCCAGTAATAATACTTAATTCCCTAAAAATATGTACATTATTTTGCAAAAAATATGCACCCTTTTCTTTTTTCTTTAAAATAAACCGTAAAGTCAAAATGATTCGAGTCAAGTAATTAAAACGCAAAATGGTTTATTTACAGCGCGTGGTCAAGAAAGGAAGGACGATTAATCAAAGATAACCTCTTCGTACAAGTCCAACTTTTCGACAAACCTATAGCTCGCAAGAGAAAAGCTAAGACTATAATGGCAACACAGGAAGAAGTCAATGATCTTAAGAACCAACTGGCTACTGTGACCGAGACACTGAAGCTTCTTGCACTTAGGATCGATGATCCCGTGAAGCAACAACAAATGGACCTCATGCAAGAGAGTTTAAGCAAGTTGTCTAGCGACTACAAGTTTCAAGAGCTTACATCACAAGGGGTCTCGGTGGACAAAGATCTTCTTCCGCAGAAGTTCAACGCCAACGAAATCCAAAAATTCAGAGCAATTGACAACCCATACTTTCATTTAAGAGCATTCGAAACCATAATGAGTATTTAGGGTATCGATAAGAAGGTCTTCCCTTCTCTGTTCTCACTATCTCTCGAGATCGTTTGCCAACAATGGTTATTTTCTCTCCAGAAAGAAAAGACCTCTACCTGGGAGTCTATAGCAAACGCTTTCGTAGATAGGTACAAGTGCAACATTCAAGTCGAGACTGACCATAGAGAACTTGAAATCCTCAAGTAGAAAGAGAATTAAGGCTTTACCTCTTTCTTTAACAAGTGGAGAGAAACATCGGCTAAAATGATTGAGGTGCCAAGTGAAAAAGAGTCTGTGAGACTGTTCATCAAAAATCTTCAAGATAAATATTCCAAGCATCTCAAGTATCAAAATAATCTCCATACCTTCAAGGTCGTTTATAACATTGGGATCAATATTGAAGATGACTTGGCTAAGTCAAAAGCTGCCAACAATAACTCCAACAGTGGCTGGAAAGGAAAGAAGAACGACAATCCTTCTTCTTCCAAAACCGCCCACTCAAATAATGTTAGCACCTTTAATTTGGGAGAATTTCTTTCCATGAACAACCAAGGACAGAAGAAACCATTTAGGAGGAACTTCACTCCTATTGGCATGAGTTATGACACCGCATTTGATCGATTAAATGAAAAAGGTCTTATAACTCCGATTGGGCCATTTGGGGACCCACCAGTTGAGAAGAGGTCGGTTAACTGGAACCCCAATGCACACTGCAAGAATCACCAAGGTAAAGGCCATCTTACTGAAAAACTGTTGGAAGCTTAAGGAAGCTATCCAAGACCTAATCGACAATAACAAACTTTCGTTGCCCCCTGCCAGTAAGAAGCCAAGTATTGACAATGCACCTATAACTCATACCCTGGCTATCTCCGATGAGGAAAACGAAGTTGATCCCTCCTCTCTCATTAAACCTGTCAAAGAAATCAGTGCCATAGAAAAAGAAGAGGAGATCTTTTTCGATGTCAAAGATAGCCTTCCAGAACTGGCAAATAAGGAAGATATACAATTGCTCACACTGTCCATGAAGGAGGTATCACAACTACTACGCGAAGCTCACAAAGTTATGAACGAACTCTATAAGAAATATGATGAGCTTCCACTTCCGAAAGATGAACCTAAAAGAGAATCCACACCAGTGAGAACGACTTATGAGGCAAAATATTTTCCCTTACAAGTCACTGAGAGACCCAAGAAGAGCAATAGAATCTACACTCCAATCGGGATCCCATATGCACAAATGTTTGAAATGCTCTCTGAGAGTGGCGAGATCAAACCTCTCGAACCGAGACCATTCGAATCATTGAAAAGGACAGATAGATACTACTGATCAGGGGGTCACATTATAGAAAACTGTTTTAAATTCAAGGATTTGGTACAGAAAATGAATGATTAAAAGAAGCTAGTCCAAGTCCAATAAGAAGAAGATGCAACCATTAATGGAGTTTGGGACAGTGATGAAGAAGATGTCTATCTAAAGGACATAATAGGACCTTCACCTTCTGTGTCATACACCACATATGACATTTGGGCTGAAGAAGATTCATCGATAGATGTCCTCACAAGATCTGGGAGAATGCAACCTCTCGTTTCAACACAACCTATGCCAACCATACACCAAGTTCCCATACCTATCATCGAAGACAATGACATTGTTAAACAGTTTAAGAAGACAAAAGTTGAGATGAAGGTGTGGAAACTTCTAGCAACATCACGAGAGCACAGGTTGGCTATAATCAATGTCTTAGATAAAATCGGGATAGATTCTGACACTACTCCTGAGGGACTAGCCAACTTCCTCACAAGTGACCTTCCTAGTCCGATTAATTTGATCACCTTTTCTGACAAAGATTTACCCCTAGAAAGTGACAAACATTACAAGGCATTAAACCTCACGTAGTTTGCAAAAGGATGAATGTTCCTATGACTCTTGTAGACAATGGATCGGCTATAAATGTATGTCCACTTAGAACTGCGAGGATGCTCGGCATAAGGGATGAAGACTTAACTCCGTCCACACAAGGAATAAGAGCCTACGATAATACTTGTTGTCAAGCTCTTGGCAAGATTACCCTAAATGTAATGGCAGGAGCGATAGAACATGCAACTACTTTCCAAATAGTAGTCATCAAAGCTTCATTCAACTTATTGTTGGGACGCCCTTGGCTTCATGATCTAAAGGCCGTCCCTTCATCTCACCACCAACAAGTGAAAGCTATAGTTGGGGGAATTCCAATCACTATAGATGTTTCGCCAAAAAGAATCAAATCTAAAGAAAATCCAATTATTAATGTGGAACATGACGAGGATGATGAAGACCTATGGGGCTTTAACGAAGAAGTCTCCTTAATCCAGGAGGATGAAAGGACCCCTCTTTGCCATGACCCCCATTCAAACATGATTGACAACACCATGCTGAAGAAACAAGGACACTTTCCTGGGATGACTTGGAAAGAAGAAAAGAATGGAAAAACCGCTGGAGTCACCTGGCCTCCCTAAGTTAGATACTTTCGGACTTGGTTTCGAACCGACTCAGAAAGATCTCAAGCGAGCCCAAGAAAAGTCGAAAGCACGTAGGGACGCTTTCATTCAAAAGAAAGCAATTCCAATGGATCAGTACCCCCTTACGCTTAATGTTCAGTTCATAAAAGAAGGAGAGGACTATCCATGTCATGAATTTCCCGAGCCATTTGTTGTAAACGGCAGAAGACAACTGGGATTCGAGATCTTCTTGGATTGCTACTTCACTGATGAAATCCCAACTCTCGTCCATAAGGAGAAAGCACCCCCATGCTTTGACTTTAACGTCATGAGATTACTGTTTGGGCGAGAAAAGAATGAGCAAACTTATGAAGAAGATAAATCCTCGCTCATTCAAACAGTCCTACAAAGTGAAAGCTTTGACCCCTCGAAGCTAATTACTCTAGCTGAAGGATCACTACAAGGGTGGAGCAAGACTATCAAAGTGACTACTCCAAGCGGAAGGAAGATATCAATCACGATAGGACAGGGACCGATGTTTGAGGAATCGTCTGAGTCTGAGTCAGAGTCTGAGTCGGAGTCTTTCCCTTTAGAGTCTTCTAAGTCTTTAGTAGTAGCACCTCCCCCTCCTATTTCTTCCCTTAGAATAGTTAGTGATCTAGTCCTTGAGGACATATCACTCTTTGATGTAATGATCTCAAAGTATAATAATATTTCTCATTTTCCTTACTTCTCGTGTTCTTCTCTAACCCAAGATGACGAGTATTGCTTAGCTAACGATGAAAAAGACAAAGAAATTATTAAAGCAATGGAAACACTCGAAAAGAAAACACCAATAATTTAAGAAACTGAAGCAGTTGACATCTCGAAAGATTCAACTCATAAAAGAGAAGTTAAAATCGGATTAACATTGAATAAACAAGAAAGAATCGATTTAATTAACTGAATTAAAGAATTTATCGATGTATTTGCTTGGTCATATGAAGATATGCCAGGCATTAATAGAGAAATAGCTCAACACACTATACCACTAATTCCGGGAATGAAACCTGTAAAACAAAAGTTACGTCGAATGAAACCCGACGTAGCACTTAAAATAAAAGAAGAAGTTCAAAAACAAATAACTGCAGGTTTCATCAAGGTATCCAAATACCCCGAATAGGTTGCCAATGTCGTCCAGTTCCGAAGAAAGACAGAAGGGTTAGGATGTGTGTCGACTATCGAGATCTAAATAAGGCAAGTCCAAAGGACGACTTCCATTTGCCACACATCGATATTCAAGTAGATAACACGGCAAATCACGCGCTTCTTTTGTTTATGGATGGATACACAGGTTACAACCAGATTCTCGTGGCAGAAGAAGACATGGAGAAAACAACTTTTATAACGCCATGGGGCACTTACTGCTACACAGTAATGCTATTCGGGTTGAAAAACGCGGGTGCTACTTACCAACGTGCAGCAACTGCCTTACTCCATGACATGATGCATAAAAAGTTCGAAGTGTATGTCGACAACATGATTGTAAAATCAAAAGACCGTCCAGGACATCAACTAGCCTTAAGAAAATTTTTCGAAAGGCTAAGAAAATATAATATGAGGTTGAATCCATCTAAGTGTGCTTTTAGAGTCACCTTAGGCAAGCTCTTGGGATACGTCATAAGCTTTAGAGGAATAGAGGTAGACCCAACCAAGATCAAAGCAATCATGTCCTTGCCACCGCCCAAAACTGAGAAACAGATTCGAGGATTTATTGGCCGGTTGCAATACATAAGTAGGTTCATATCAAAACTGACGACAATATGTGAACCAATCTTCAAGAAGCTCAAGAAGAATGTACCTGTAATATGGGATGACGAGTGTCAAAAATCCTTTGAAAAGATTAAAGCTTATCTCGCAAATCCTCCCGTATTAGCACCAGCACTCCCCGGAATACCTCTTAGGTTATATTTGACGGTTACCAAAGAGACAATGGGAGTTATGCTAGCACAAGAAGTAGACGGCAAAGAGAATGCAATCTATTACCTAAGTAAAAAAATGCTCGAATACGAAACACGCTATACACCGCTCGAGAAATTGTGCCTCGCCTTGGTGTGGGCCACAACTAAGTTAAGACATTACATGTTGGTGCATACTATTTTCGTAGTCTCCCGATTAGATCCACTCAAATATCTGTTCGAGAAATCTACACTCAATGGACGCATATCAAGATGGATAGTCAATCTAGCCCGGTTCGATGTAAGGTTTATGCCACAAAAAGCTATTAAAGGATCCGTAGTGTCAGACTTTCTAGCAGATTTTCCAATAGAAGACTCGACGCCAATACAAGACAATGAATTTCCAGATGAAGACCTAATGGTTACCGAAGATGATACTTGGACCTTGTATTTCGACGGAGCCTCAAACAAAAAGGGGTGTGGCGTCGGAGTACTACTAGTATCACCTAAAGAGGAGCATGTTCCAATCTCCATAAAGCTTGATTTCGACGTTACCAACAATGATGCTGAATATGAAGCATGCATGGTAGGCTTAGAAACAACTTTGGCGTTGGGAGTAAAGAAGCTAAGGATATTCAGAGACTCTTCTTTGATCATCAATCAGATATCTAAGAGGTGGAAAGTAAGGAGCGAAAGCCTAGCCGCTTACCAAACCTATCTGGAAACTCTTACCGATCAGTTAGAGAAGGTAGAATACACATATCTACCTAGAGAAGAAAACCAATTTGCTGATGCCTTGGCAAGATTAGACTCAATGGTTAGGATTCCCACGGAAATCAAGCAAATGCCTCTAACTATCGAAAAAAGGCACAAACCAGCATACATCCAGGCCATAGAAGACGACGAAGTAGTCCAAGAAGAAGAAGAAGAAGAAGAAGAAGAAGAAGAAGAAGAAGAAGAAGAAGAAGAAGAAGAAGAAGAAGAAGAAGAAGAAAAAGAAGAAGAAGAAGAAGAAGAAGAAGAAGAACCATGGTACACAGACATACTCAATTCATGATTATTTTTATGATTATGTCTGTGTACCATCAATACGAATAGTCCACGAAGGAATTTGTGGGATACATATAAATGGCAAAATTTTAGTCCAGAAAATAATGCCAGAAGGATATTATTGGACTATAATGAATAGGGATTGCCATCAATACGTAAAAAGATGCCCTAAGTGCCAAATTAATGCCAATTTACAACATGTCCCTCCATCTTTTCTCTACACCTACACATCGCCATGGCCATTCTCTACATGGGGAATTGACATCATTGGCAAAATCACTCCCCCAGGAACATGAGGCCACGAATTTATCCTAGTAGCAATCGATTACTTTACAAAGTGGGTCGAAGCGCAATCGTACGCTAAACTCACTGCAAAAAACATGTAGCACTCTTTATCGAAAGAAATATTATTTGTCGATATGGAGTCCCACATGAAATGATAAGTGACAATGGAACTCACTTTCAAGCCGAATGTGAAGAATTGCTACAAAAATATGGCATTCAACATCATCATTCTTCCCCTTATAGACCTCAAGAAAACGGAGCAGTCGAGGCAGCTAATAAAAATTTAAAGACTATCATCGAGAAAATGACCAAAAATTATAAGGATTGGCCTGACAAGCTTCACTTCGCATTGTGGGGTTATCGCACGTCAATCCGTACATCAACATGAAATACGCCATTTTCCTTGGTATATGGAATGGATGCCGTACAACCTGTCGAACTAGAAATACCATCCCTATGCATTGCGCTAGAGAGTAAACTCGATGAAGCCGAATGGAATAGGGCAAGATATGAAGAAATGATTCTACTCGATGAGAAACGACCAGAAGCACTACATCACACTCAGTGTTACTAGACTCATATGGCTAGGCATTTTAATAAGAAGGTCAAGACAAGAAATATCAAAGTAGGAGACTTGGTATTAAAAGCACTAAGGAAAAATGTTTTAGACCCAAGGGGTAAATTTAGACCTAATTGGTCTGGACCCTACATTGTCAATTCAATCCTGTCAGGAGGTGCAGCAAAACTAGCTGATATGGATGGCAATGAATTCTCAAACATGACAAATCTTGACCAACTTAAGAAATACTACCCAAAAGTACTTGAGTAGGATACTAAAGAGAGCTACGTTCGGCCTGATTCCTTAGGAAAGGATACGTAGGCAACCCTTTACGGGTGCGACCACTTTATCTTTTGACATCTCTGCGTTCCAGAATTAATTAAAAATTCAATAGAAAATCGGCGAATTATTGGCGTCGTAGAAAAGAACCTGGCGCCAGCTAGAAATCATTAGCGCCAGCCGATGAAATTGGTGCCTGGAGCTAGACTTCAATGGCAGGCACCAAATGCCAATAACTGGCGCCAATCTAGAAATAAATTTTGGGCGATGTTTGGTGTTTTTCGGAAAATTTTCGACTTCCGTCCTCGAAGAAATTCTGGAAAATTAATTTTTTTTCGGTTTTCATTGCTTTAATAAAATAAATTTAAAGTAAACAATTTAATTGAAAGCTCAAATTTCATTAATAAAATAAAATTACATTATTGTTGGAATTTAAAAACGCTGAAATAAGTTAACTTTAAATAAAAATAATCTATGTCTAATAAATTTAAAGCTGAGCAATGCTCTTAATCTTTCTTTTCCTTTCTAGCTCTTTTCCAATTTTTGTCTGCTTCCTCCTCCTCATCCATAACTCTAGCTAGTAGGCATCCTTTAGAAGACCTACATTCAATTTTGGAGTAGATGGTCTCCCCTTCAGCTAACACTCCATGCTTCTTTTCTACCCAAGCCTTTTTATTTGTGGTGTTAGCTTTCCTTTTCCCTTTATCTTTGGTAGCACCTTTCTTCCTAGGAATTGCAGGTGTTTTGAATTCAATTCTTTCACCTAAGCGTTCCTTGGCGGGAATCACCCTGTCACCTAGACGATTCTTCATATCGGTTCTACCCTAATCCTTCGAAGATTTCTTCAGCAACCACTTCTTTACATCATTGGGCAAAGAAGGAGGAATATTTTGGGTAATCACTTCCCATAAAGGTCTAGCGCTCCAGTAAACATCAAATCTATCTACTTCTTGAGATACAGGGTACTCATAGGGAGGACGAAGATCCCACGAAGGAATATTCTGAAGCAAGCCGTATTGCCTTTTTACCCTGCAGGGTTAATAATAAGTTACACGAGACAAGCTTGGAAGACGGCAGAAAGGTTGCTTGTTAACACCAACCATCCTTTCTATTTTCCACCACGCGACGACCCACTTTATAGCAAAATCACGTGATTCAAAGACTTTTCTCCACCCATGGCGCCCAATTTTAGGGATGCGCTTCTTCCTTCTCACGAAGCAATTGGGAGTATACTTCTCAATATCATCCGGATGGCTAAGTAATCCTAGCCTTTCCATTAGCCACATCTGTATAATACTGCAATGCAAATAAATTAGTATTACAATACAAAAATATATTTTTTGATTTCTGTAATTAAAAATATTATTTTTCTACTTGTAATAAAATTGGAGAGCCACGAAAAGGCGCTTTTGGGTCCCTTTTCAATTCATCCAGACTAATCATAGTCTCTCCAACTATCAATGGTATTGGATTTCTCCCTGATTCAATCTGTTCTAAAACAGTGCTTATCATTGATTGGCCCTCATTATTTTTACCATTACTAAGGAAAAATTGATTAAGCATGCAAAACAGGAATGCTCTTCTTCTATATATATGAAAAGATTCAGAAACAGGTTTATCAAAATAATGGCGTGCAAATTCTTTCAAATTAACTATGTTGCCATCTACTTTTTTTGATAAATCCCTTTCTTTCAAATTAAAGAAGCGCTCAAAATCCTTATAATAATATGCATCTACTCTAGGGATCGCTACAAGGTCTATTGCAGGGAAGCCTAAAATAGCACCAAATTCCTCTGGCAAAGGACTAATCTCATCATACCCTATTCTGAAACAATGAGTGTCAATATTCCAAAATTCTAGAGCGGTATGTATGAAATCTAAGTCAAGATCTACCCCTTTGATGCCATAACTTCCCCCCAAGTAAAATAAATCTAATTCTTTTCTCTCTCTAGCATTAAGAGATCGACACCATTCATGAGTGTATTGGGTGAAGGTTTTGGTGACTAAAGACATGTTTATTGTTTTTCTACAGAAGAGAATTATTTTATTCGCTAGAATTATGAGAAGAATCGGCTGGGCAGGGGGCTATTTATACACAAATTGTGAAGAATTTTTATCAGAATGAAATACGGAATCAGCGTCAATTGGCGTCAAAACCCCGTGATTGGCGCCAACCGCCAGTACTTGGCGCCACACGCTAAGTGTAGCGCCTGGCGCCACGTGCCATAGTGTGGCGCCAGCTGGCGCCAAGTTGCCACAACAGCCGCGCGTGCTCAACTTGCGTTTTTAATATTAAACTCGAGTCAGTTAATGACTTTATGGCTCCGATTATCTTGCCTAAGCATCTTCTTTTTTATCCTTTTTTTAACTAATTAAAATAGCCATCATTTTTTTATTATATTATTCTTTCTTTTGGACTTTATTTAAGTTCCAACGCCCGACATTTCATGTGACTTTTTTCCTTTTTTATTTTTTTTTTCTTTTTGGGGGAGAGAGTCGGATACCCTCAATCAATAATAAAAATGATGGAATTTTTGTGAAAAATTGTTTGTCACACTTTTCTTGCACACACTAACATACACATAATAATAACAATCAAATAAACTCATAATAACATAAATATATAAAATGTATAATGAGTCTAAGGCAAGGTTCTATAAAAAAGTCAAAATAAAATATACACAGGAACAAACTACGGCGCTGGAGGACGTAGGCCCATCATGTCATAAAATTGCGCCGTACGAGGAGTCACCTCTCCACCAGCTCCAGTTCCAGCTCCAGTCTTCGTAGGAGGAGGAAACTCAATATAGGACCACTCCACCCAGGATCAACCTGAGGCTGAGGCTGCGGAGGCTTCTGCGATGACGAGCCTACCTCGTACATCCCACCACCTCTGAAAGCCGAGGTAGCCTCTCTTACCGGTGCAGCATGAGCACCGTCAGAAGAAGATCCCAAGCCCTCAGCAACGTCAGCACGGGCAGCCTCGGAGCGACCACCTCTACCCCCTGACGAAGTACGACGACGTCTCGAGCTGGACCTCGTCAGATCCCTCCGCCCCTCAGGTCTCGCATGGGTGTGAGAAGCGATAGGATGGCCCTGCAAAAAGAATTAAATCAGAAACAGGGCAAAATTGAAACAGTAATGCATGGAAATATATAAAGAAAGACAACCTCTCGGGTGACGTCATCCCGACGACTAGTGGCCGCATTCCTCATCCGGACGAGCTGGCTCCGGAAGGCATCTATGCATCGTGCCATCGCCTAAACCACCTCGCGTGAAAACAATCAGAAAAATAAGTCAGTAAACATGCGTGATATATGCACAAGAACAAAAATTGTGAACAACTAGGCTTACTCGAGTCTGGTGGCGAGGAATTGACCGCTCTAGAAGCGCTCACCCTCGGGAGCTCGAGAAATCATCTCCTCAATCGGCTCGTACATTCCCTGATAGTGGATGGACATACAGGGTGGCACGAACTCAGCAGCACCGTCCTGATAAGACAAAAAGGTCAGTAAAACATTACTTGGGGGCTACTTCGTGGAATGTAAAGAACTGAAAATCTTACCCTCACATCCTCAGCCGGTACGGGGGCTGGAGCTAACAAAGTTAGTAGCTCCTCTGCATAGCACCGCCCGAGGATCACATAGGACCGCCAAGGAGTACCAGCTCCCTCAGACATGCTCGACAACCGCGCCTCGTTGAACATATGACGTGGTGGAGCAGTAGGAACGACGAAGACATTAGAGGAATGTTGTCTAGCAACCCTCTCTCCTAAGTACGCGACCACTCCATAAGTCCCCAAGAAATAGCGATGCTTAGCAGAATACTGTGAGGCTAACGCAGGGACTGTCCAACCGCCCCAAGGCTGGTACACCACCTCAGGTCCCTACAAGGAACATCAATCAGGCGTATACAATAAAAGTCCTATCGAGATGATCTAGTTCCGGACATGTGCAGTAGACATATCCACATGATGGCCGCCCCAAGAGGCGTTCACTGGAAAGTACTCGTAGAACAAGATCTACAAAGAGCTAAAAGTGTGAGCAAATGCTGAACTAATATGTAGAGCTAAACCTTATAGGGAGTAAATTTTTACCTCTACGACCTTCCAAAAGGCAGACAAAGCAACATTCGTCCCAAAGGACCGGTGTCGACACGAGCCCCTCAGCGCACGAACAAAGTCAGCATAGGCCAAACTGGCCCAGTCATAAGTCCCGATCCGATGGAGATTACGAACAGCAGGGATGTTGTAAAGCAATGCCCTACTACCCTTGTCAGGGGAGAATGTCCCTGACAACAACATCAGCACAAAGATGCGCACCCGCTGCTCTCGGGTGGTTGCATCGTCATCAAGAGCCGCTGCCAGCGTCGAGCGGCGAATTCCTCTAAGCACTAAACTGAGTCGTCTCGACCTCAGCTCGGGCCCGAATAGCGATTGGCCCCAACAGCTCCTCGACCTCCGAAGAGAAGACGTCGATTCCACTGTCAAACGGCAGTGGCACAGAAGTAAACTCCAGTCCTTGATGAGACTGAAGTCCGTAGGGGTGACCATCATCTCGCCCCAGGGGAAATGGAAGGTGTTGGTAGTGTCCCAGAAGAACTCCACCAAAGCGTGCACTACATGATGACCCCCGCTTGAGGCAACCATAGCCTCAGAGGTCTCAAACAGAGTAGCTAGCCCGCAAGACTCCCATAGGAGTCTCGTCTCAAGATCCCTGGAGATGTACATCCTGTACAAATCTCCTAAACCATCAAAGCCAGAGCCGTGATGCCGTGTCCTCCCGGGCGCGATACCCTGTCTCACTCTCTCAGAAATGTGGTGGACAGGGGCGAAGAACAGGGTCCGCTCATCCCACTCCGGAAGTCGACCAAGTGATGTGGAAGGCGTGATGTCATCCTCTACGGGCTCATGCTCCCGTTTAGTGTTTCGGGACCGTGAACCCGAGCCTCGCTGTCTAGCCATGCTACATTGTGCAAAATTATCATAAATTTAGGTTCTGTAGTATCTAAGGTTCGCCTAGCCGCATGATACTATGTTCACAAAAACAGAGTACGTAGTACTCAAAAAGAGCACTAATTCAAATTGAGCATAACGACATTTTTTCAAGCAATCAAACAATTTCTTGCAACACTATAGTGATTATTGTGACAAATTAGACAAGAATTGCTAGCAAAAATATCAAGAACGAGTCACATTGTTTTTAACAACCTTAAAAGATCCAACAATGGAAAATTGCTTATTTCTTCACCAAATTGAGTCAAACAAGTCTCAAATTACATAATCAAGCAATTTCATGGCATAAAACTTGACAAAAAAAGCAAATTGAGCATTATAAGTTTCGAATTTTCATGAAATTCGTGAATAAACATGCCAAGAATTCATAAAAACTAATATGAGTTTGAAGAAAACTTACATAGATCGGGAAAATAGATGAAAAGAGCTTTGATTTGCAACAAATTTGAGCGAATTCGGATGAGAAATGAGCAAGCACCGAGCAATTGAAGTTTTCGGACTTTCTTTCGAGCAAAATCGCGACGAGCAACAGCAAAATGAAGGGGAAAGGGGTATTTAAGGAAATCCCCGTGCTGGCGCCAAGCCTTGTGCATTGGCGTCACAAATTTGGCTTGGCGCTTGGCGCCAATATCAGCGCCTGGCGCTAATGCTAATAAGGTGGCGCTGATGGTTTTTCAGTGGCGCCAAAGCACCCAGCCACCTAATGAGGATGTGCTAGCTTTCTGCAACATATTTTTTGGGTTCCTTGGTACGCCAGTTAGCCCCTCTAAGCAATTTGACATGATTTAGTAATCGGCTTGAATACGTGAAGTGATCGACCTGATGAAAGATCGTCTCACTTAGCTTAAAGCGCCTAAGCATTGGCTCATTAGCAAAAGGCACCGATATATAGGTTTAAAAGCAAAAGGGCACCGACATACAGTTTCAAAGCAATAGAAGCGCCGATGTACAGGCATAACGGGAGCAAAGTTCAGGCAAACTTTTAAAGATCGACAGGCGTGGATCTTCGGTGATTCCCTTAAGAGAATTATCGCATCAAATGAGGATGACTTTAAGAGAAGATATGTTCGACGGCATTCCCTAGCTTACGAAGAGTCTTCACAAACAACTGGAGGTAATTTCGGGCAAAGTTTTCTTCGATCATATTCCCTTAGGCATGGAAGATGGTCATAATGCGGATGGAGATTTTTTCAAGAGAAGCAATCTTCGATAGTATTCCCGTGAATGTAGAGTATTATCAATGCGGATGAGGATTGTTTCAAGAGAAGCAATCTTCGATGGTATTACCTTGGATGTGGAATATTATCAAAGCGGAGGAGGATCGTTTCAGGCGAAGCAATCTTTCATATTGGAAGCAGTTACTGGCGTAGCAGTTTTCAAGCTGGATGACATTCTCTAGCTTGCAGGAGGTCGTCAAAACATCGGTTACTTTCAGAGACGTGTGCTCGACGATGCAACATACGCGTTTCTTAACTCTTTTATCTGTTTACCTAACGCTAGTTTTGCAGGTATCGGCGTTACAAGAATGATCTAGGATCGTAGAACGTTCTGAATCATTCTCCATCCCTATCGATACTTTGGCTTTCGTTTTTTGAAACTTGCGTTTCTCCAAACTCAGTCAAAGTGGGGGCTTCTGTAGACACCCATTTGTGTCTCCCCAAAACCAAACCCAGTGATGAGTAACTTTCACGTCGAATCATAATCGAATGAAGTGATAGGGTGGAAAGTCTAGTGTTGCGGGAAGTTTTACTTTCTTTTCTCTTCTCTCTGTTTTTGAAAAATTATTTTAAGAAAACAGCCAATCCAGTTTGGTTGGTCCATGATATGGGTCCAATAGTAGTGTAGTTGGATGGGGCTTGCAAAGACCTTTCCAACGATATATTGTAAGCCCAATTCCGATGAATATTGAGGAAGTTATGGCCAATTTACTAAACTTTGCCCGGTTTGAGCTTTATATACAGCCCAATGATCTAGGGGAGGGCCTAATATGATTTATCATTCCTAGTGCAATTAGGAATGGTTTTGGTCTTCTAGAATCTTCTAGAAGGTTCTTTTCATTCCTAATTCAATTGGCATTGATAAATTGACTTTTGACTTTTTAGAGTTTTAATCAAAATCAAATAGCATTTTCGAGGAAATTATATGATTTTATCCTCCAGTACGGCAAATTTATCTGATTTTCAAAAACGCGTTAAAAACGGGCTTGGCGCCTGGAACCAGGCCTGGCGCTAGTGTTGGTGCCTGGCGCCAGCTAGCCAAGGGTGGCGCCAGCTCTGTTTTCTGCGCGTCAGACTCTGTTTTGTTTTTTTTTATCTTTTTTGGCTGATTTTCTCTATAAATAATATATTAAAAACTCCGTTTTAATTTACCAATTCTCCGGATTCACAAGTTTTCATTCGCAATCATTAATTCTTTAGCATTCTTCAGTTCATTCATCTCTTTCAATTCTTTTCTAAACTTTTCTTTTCATACAAAATTCCGCATTCGCAAGATCTAGAAAAACCTAGCCATATTCAGAGTTGCCTTCGCCCTAGACGTGAAAGGTTTTAATTTCTGAAGGTTTGGTCCCAAAACTCTATTTCAATTATTTAATTTAATTGTTTGTTTTATTATTTTCCTTGAAGTTACTAACGTGTGTGTTTTGTTATTAGAAAGATGTACGAGGCATAAAAGTAAGTACTTTAATTGATTAATTGATGTTATGATGTAGAAATCATGTTTACATTGTTCTTATGATATTCCTAGTATCATGTCTAAGGTAACTTTAATACTAAATATGATTCCTGCGATGCTTCCTATGTTCTTCCTAATATTTGTGATTGTTAGTATCATGTTAGGGTTAAAGATTTATTTTTATTGCTTAGTGATATTCTAGGGTTTGTTATTAATCTTGTTAGTATCATGCCTAGGATCTTACTATTATGATGCTTTAACATAATTCATGATTATTTTTATGATTATAATGTTATAATTATTATTATTATGATGATGATTATTTTATTCATGATATTATTTATTATGTTTCTTGATGTTTATTTATTTATTCCTTGATCACACTTTTATGCATGTTTAAAGGGAATCCATACTTGTAATCACACTTAATAAGATAATTAATAATCTTGTTTAGGGTTAATGTGATTATAATTCAAGTGATCGCCAATAATAAATTTATTTGTGCATTAATATTCAACCAACATAGATAAACATGTTTAGGGTTAATCCTATTGATTGCATGTTAATTAAAAAGCGCACATGAATACGATCAGAATAAAGTAGAGGCCTATTATTAGGGCAGGTTCAATCTCTTTTAGGTTGGATTTGTACCTTCATCCCCGAACCCTTATTTGGTTCTAGACTTTATGAAGTTGACGATCTGTTGGATCGTTAAGGGGTGTAACCTTTACCTCGTGAACAGTTTACAAGTTCCTTAAAAAACTTGTTGGCGACTCTTTTGCTCTATCTTATTCTCTTTTGGACGCCACCATACTTTAGTTTATGATCACAGTGGGGTTCAAGCTAGTGGGATTTAAAGCTTGAAATTATTCGCTAAAACATCGCAAAGGGAAATGTCCTCAGGGACTTGATTACTAACTATCCTAGGAGTAGAAATAGAAGAAGTAGGGGTGCTATAGCTAAAGACTTGGAAGACTCTAAAGGAAAAGACTCTGACTCTGACTTTAACTCAGACGATTCTTCGAACATCGGTCCTTTCCTTGTTGTTATGGAGATATTCCTTCCACTTGGAGTAGTTACCTTCACCATCTAGCGCCACCCTTGTACCAATCCTTCCGCTGGAGGGATGAGCAAGGACCGTTTGGATGAGCGAGGAGTTATCCTCTATATATTTCGGCTCGTCTTTTTCTCGCCCAAATAGTAATCCCATGATATTAAAGTCAAATCATGGGGGTGCTTTCTCCATGTGAATATGAGTTGGGATCTCATCTAGAAAGTAGCAATCTAAGAAGATTTTGAACCCCGGTTGCCTTATGCCATTTACAACAAAGGGTTTGGGATATTCATAGCATAGATAGTCCTCTCCTTCTCTTATGAACTTTCCATTGAGGGTAAAAGGATACTCATCCATTGGGATTGCTTTCTTTTGGGTGCGAGCATTCCTACGCGCCTTAGACCTTTCTTGGGCTTGCGTAAGATCTTCCCAAGTCGGTTCGAAACCAAGTCCGAAAGTATCTAACTTAGGGAGGCCAGGTAATTCCAGCTATTTTGCTATCTCCTTTTTCTTTCCTATAGTCATTCGAAGAAAGTGCCCTTGTCTCTTGAGGATAGCATTTATTGTCATATTGGAGTGGGGGTCGTGACAGAGTGGGGTCCTTTCATCCTCCTCGATTAAGGAGACCTCTTCATTGAAGCCCCACAAGTCTTATCATCTTCATCATGTTCCACATTAATGATCGGATTTTGCACAGCTTTAATCCTCATAGGCGAAGCATCGATTGTGATAGGGATTCCTCCAACTATGGCTTTTACCTGTTGGTGAAGGAGATGAAGGGAAGACCTTGAGGTCATGCAGCCAAGGGCGTCCCAACAATAAATTCAATGAAGCTTTAATATCTACCACTTGGAAGGTAGTGGCATGTTTATTGCTCTTGCCGTTATATTCATAGTAATTTTACCAAGAGCTTGAAAACGAGAGTTGTCATAAGCTCTTATTCCTTGTGTTGACGGGGTTAAGTCTTCATCCCTTATGCCTAACATCCTTGCAGTTCTGATTAGACAGACATTGATTGTCGATCCATTGTCTACAAGAGTCATTGGGACGTTCATTATCTTGCAGAATACTGTGAGGTTTAGTGCCTTGTAATGCTTGTCACCTTCTGGAGGTAAATCTTTATCAGAAAAAGTGATCAAGTTGATAGCACAAGGGAGATCACTCGTCAGGAAGTTAGCCATCCCCTCAGGAGTGGTGTCGGAATCTATCACCATCATATCCAAGGCATTCATTACCGCCAACCTCTGTTCTTGAGAAGCAGCTAGAAGTTTCCATACATTCATCTCGACCTTGGTCTTTTTGAATTGCTTGACAATGTCATTGTCTTCTATAATAGGTATGGGAAGTTCCTGCACAGTTGGAATAGGTTGTGTAGAGACGGGAGGTTGCGTTCTCCCAAATCTTGTGAGGTCGTCTATAGGTGAATCCTCTTCATCCCGAAAATCACCTATTGAATACGACACTGAAAGTGGAGGTTTTTCCATGTCTTTTAGGTAGACGTCTTCTTCATTGCTGTACCAAACCCCGTTAATGCTTATGTCTTCTTCTTGTGGGATTTGAACTAGCTTCTTATCATCAATCATCTTCTGAATTAAATCTTTAAATTTAAAACTGCTTTCAATGGTATGTCCTCCTGATTGATGGTATGGAAAGTAGAACCTATCTTTCCTCTTTAAAGATTCAAATGGTCTCGGTTCGAGAGGTTTGACCTTACCATTCCCGGAGATCATTTTTAACATTTTAGCATATGTATTCCCAATTGGAGTATAAAGTTTATTACTCTTCTTGGGTGTGTCAATTACCTGGAGAGGGAATGTTTTCTTCTTCATGGGTGGAACTTTATCGTACTTTTTTCTAAAGCTCCTCCCCTTGTTTCTTTGCAAATTCAATAGCCTCACGTAGTAAGTCTATTCCCTCCAACATGGACCATATAAGCATTCGCACATCTTCCTTGGTTGCTGGTTCTGGAAAATCATCCATGGCGTCGAAAAATATTTCCTCCTCTTCTTCGATAGCATGAATTTCTTCAACAGGCTTGATGAGAGATAAGGGATTAACATTGTTTTCCTCATCAGAGATGGCCAAGGAATTAGAGAGAGGTGCATTGTTGATGCCTGGCTTCTTACTTGCAGGGGGCAATGGTAGTTTGTTATTATCAATTAAATCTTGGATATCTTCCTTAAGCTTCTAACAATTCTCAGTGGATGGCCCCTACCTTAGTGATATTTGCAGTTTGCATTGGGGTTCCAATTAGCTGTCCTCTTTTCAACTAATTGATCCCTAAGTGCTCCAATAGGAGTTATAAGACCTTTTGCATTTAGTCGGTCAAATGTGGTGTCATAACTCATACCGATAGGAGTAAAGTTTCTCCTAAATGGTTTCTTTTGTCCTTGGTTGTTCATAGCAAGGACTTCACTAAAATTAAAGGTGCTAACATTATTTGAGTGGGTGGTTTTGGAAGAAGAAGGATTGTCGTTCTTCTTGCCTTTCAAGCCACTGTTGGAGTTATTGTTAGCAACTTTTTATTTAGCGAGGTCGTCTTCAATATTAATCCCAATATCATAGACGACCTTGAAGATGTGTAGATTTTTTTGATACTTGAGATGCTTGGAGTACTTTTCTTGAAGTTTCTTGATGAACAACCTCACATATTCTTTTTCACTTGGTACTTCAATCATCCTAGCAGAGGTTTCTCTCCATTTATTGAAGAAAGAAGTGAATCCTTCATTCTCTTTCTGTTTAAGTATCTCAAGTTCCCTATGATCAGTTTCAACTTGAATATTGCATTTATACCTATCAATGAAAGATTTACTATTGATTCCCAAGTAGAAGTTTTCTCTTTGTCAAAGGAGAAAAACCATTGTTGGAAAATGGTTTCAAGAGATAAGGAAAATAGAGAAGGAAATACTTTTTTATCAACACCCTTAATACTCATTATTGTTTCAGAAGCTCTTAAATGAAAATAAAGGTTATTAGTTGCCTTGAATTTTGGGATGTCGTTGGCATTGAAATTCTGCGGAAGAAGCTCCTTGTCCACCGAGACCCCTTGTGAACTAATGCCCTGAAACTTGTAATCACTTGATAGCTTGCTCAAGCTTTCTTGCATAAGATCCATTTGTTGTTGCTTCACAGGGTCATTAATTTGGAGGGTTAAGTTCTTAAGTAGTTTAGTAACACCAGCCATTTGCTTCTTGAGCTCGTTAACTTCTTCTTGACTCGCCATTATCTTCTTGGCTTTTCTTATTCGAGCGATTGGTTTGTCAAAAAGTTTTACTTGAACGAAAAGGTTGTCTCAGATTAAACGCCCTTCCTTTCTTGACCACGCACTGTAAATTAAACCATTTTTATTTTAATGACTTGACTCAAATTGACTTTGACTTTACGGGTTTATAAACAAAAAAGCAAAAATAAGGTGTATATTTTTGGGAATCAAATATAGGGTTCAAACAAGTGGTTTAAATGGAGGATTAATATCCGAATTACCCCCATAAAAAATTGACAAAAAACACTCGCATACAAGACTCTCTAGACATGGTCAAAGTGTACATACATATTAGTGCGTGCTTTATATGTGAGTGCAAGTGATATGCTTTGACTCTTGTGTAAGACCATGGGACTCAGTGTCTAGACTCAATTAAGGACTTAATAAAGGTACTGTTATTAATAAAATAATCGAATTTATTAGCAAACTGTTGAATTAGACTCGTCGTAGTGACTCGAGCAAACTGCTAAACTGTCGCCAAAGCAACAGGACTGTCGCCAAAGCAACAGGACTGTCGCCACACTCTGTAGTGCAGCGCCTGACGACAGAGTTGTTGCCAGGCGTTGCACAACATAGTGTGGCGTTGTAGCCCAAATTGTGGCGTCATTAATGGAGCGTTAATCCGGGTCTGCTTTTAGTATTTTAACTCTACGGAATTAGGAAAAGTCCTTTTAGTTATTAATCAATTTATTTTTAGTCTTAAACACAAGTCAAACAAATGTTTAGGAAAAAAACACAGAGTATGCAAAACAAATAATGCACAATTAGGCAAGTAGGCACAATATGATGTAATGCGTTTCCGGCCTAACCATGGCTCTAGATCTTTAAAGTTTGGGATATGGGTTAGTCAAAGAGGGTCCATGGTTACATGTCCGAAAGCACCGCGTGGAAGCGTTACCTCTTGAAGGGTTGGCGCGAGTGGATTGGACACCGCGAGTTAAAAACTCACTTCCATGGTTTGGTGACTTCAACATTCTCGGGTGTACCCTTTGTTGCACAGAGCATTCAATCAGGTAGATGGAGCATGAATTCCTTGAGGATTATGTCCATATGTTAAACACATATGGGTTTCAAAAAACTGAGAAAAACTTAATTAGGAAGTAGAATCGAGCAAATAGTGCTATTAGAACTCATATTTTTGGCTCGGTATTGGAAGAACTTGGCGCCAGCAAACAGAGGCCGTCATCGCAATATTGCTCTGTCGCCTGGTGACATGAGTGTTGCCTGGCGATAGAGTCATATCTTCGGCGACATACTCTGTTTTCTAGACGCCAGTTCCTACATGCCTCAGCAGCTTTCTGTGTTCAATAAAATTTTCCAGTTTTTCGCAGCATTATTTCGATCCTAGTTGTGAAAGATATTCCTCAAATTTCCTACGTGTAAAAATCCTATGTTTTTAACTCATTACAGATGGTCTTTCTAATGAGATCTTTTTTTATGCATATGACAATAATGCTAATCAAAATTACGCACATGAAATACTTAGAACTTTTCGAGTCTCATCCACTCATTCTAAATCACTGCCGAAATAAATTTTAGGAATTAAAATAGAAATCCTCCCTGGTGGAGCGCCAAAAACTTGAGGGAATATTTCAAGCATCACCCTAAACATGAACCCCAATGTGATTATACACTTAAGCATGGTGGCGTCCAAAGGGAAGGAAGCTAGAGCAAAAGAGTCACCAACAAGTTTTTGGAACTTGTAAACCGTTCACAGGGTGATGGTTACACCCCTTCACGATCCAGGAGATCCTCAACTCCAATTGGTCAGGGACTATGACAGGAAGTTCGGGGATGAAGGTACTAATAAAACCTAAAAGAGATTTAACCAGCCCTAATAATAGCCCTCTACTTTATTCTGATTGTATTCATGTGCGCTTTCTGACTAACATGCAATCAATAGGTTTACCCTAAACCTGTTTACCTATGTTGGTTGAATATTAATGCACAAATAAAACTATTATTGGCGATTACTTGAATTATAATCATATTAACCTAAAGAAGATTTTTAATTATCTTATTAAGCGTGATTACAAATACAAATTCCCTTTAAATGTGCATAAAAGGTGTGATCAAGCAATAACAATAAATATCAGGGAAAATAATAATCATAATAATAACAATAACAATCATAATTATCATAATCATAATTATCATAAAAATAATCATGATTAAAATAATCATGTCAAAGCATAATAGTAGCAAGATCCTAGACATGATACTAACAAGATTAATAACAAACCCTAACATGTCACTAAATATCAAAGAAATATATATCCCTAACATGATACTAACATACAATTAGAAAAGAAAATAGGAAGTGTTCTAGGTGTGGATCCAAGGGTTCTGCTGGGTGAACTAGGTCCCGTCAACTACCTACACAAGGCAGCACACGTATACTGCCCTCGGGGTGGCTCGAGGAACCCCCTTCCGAAGCTTAAGTTAGAGAGAGTTTAAGGAGAGAAAGTGTACTTAGAGGGATGTAGAAAATATAATGACTTGATTGTCTTACCCCATTTCCGTTGTACTTTACCCTCTATTTATAGGTGTACCATCTCCTTTGTGGAGAGTTCAGCCTAGTCAGCCCTGCAGGCTGACTCTGCCGGGCTAGTGAGCCCTCCTTTAATTGCTTTCTCTGTAGTGAGCTGAGTGCGCACCCTGGGGGGATGGGTGATAGTTCAGCGGGAGCTATCCTATACAACTAGCTCCTCCAGAGGTGGTATGAGGTCACACATGCCGACTCTTTGCTTGTAGGAACATTCTTCTTAACTGAGCCTAGCTGGAAGGAATAGCTCAGCAGGAGTTATCCCCTACAACTAGCCCCTCAAGAGATGACGTGAGGTTCTTTTCATGCCAACTGTTCTGAGCGTGTAGCCTTATCGGCCATGACTCAATGGGTCGTCTAGCTGAATTAACCTGCACACTCCTAGCCTCTCAAGTCTCTAGGGTGTTGACGCGTCCTGAAGACTTGGGAGGTCAGGTGCTATTTGAGTCTGTTGCCGTATTGTTTGTATGGTGACGTTGGTTCCAGTCTTAAGAAATGACGATCTCGCAGGGAGAAATTTCAATCATTCCCGCTGAAGTTTGAGAAATGACGATCTTGCAGAGAGGATTTTCGATCACTACCGCTGAAGTCTAAGAAATGATGATCTTGTAGAAAGGATTTTTTATTACTCTTGAAGTCTGAGACATGACGATCTTGCAGAGAGGATTTTCGATCACTCCCGCTGAATTATGAGAAATGACGATCTTGTAGAGAGGATTTTCGATATGACGATCTTGTAGAGAGGATTTTCGATCACTCCCGCTGAAGTCTGAGAAATGACGATCTTGCAGACAGGATTTTCGATCACTCCCGCTGAAGTCTGAGAAATGACGATCTTGCAGAGAGGATTTTCGATATGACGATCTTGTAGAGAGGATTTTCAATCACTCCCGCTGAAGTCTGAGAAATGGATCTTGCAGACAGGATTTTCGATCACTCCCGCTGAAGTTTGAGAAATGACGATCTTGCAGAGAGGATTTTCGATCACTCCCGCTAAATGATTTTTTTTTGGGACGAGAATCGCATTTGCATGAGTGGGACACGTGTTGATGATCCAGGCTGTCAATTTGATTTTACTGAAGTGACATGGCGGTTTGGCTCTGCCTTGTGTCTTACTGTCCATTTACTTCGTATTAATTTCACTGTCTCCTCTTTTCACTTATTTCTTTTACTCCTCTAACCTTTTCATCTTCCCTCTTCATTAATTTGTCATTTCAAAACTTTCTCTCTTTGCTCTTCCTCTTTCAAGTGTTCGAGATCCTCCATTGTTGTGTTAAGTTCTTGCTTCTTCGTCTTTGTTTTTGTCTTAATTTTCACTTTATTTGCTTTTTCCCTTCTTAATTCTTGCTTTTTCACTGACTTGTTTCTTCTTTGTTCTTCTTAATTGCAGGTTTGAACTTTCGTCTTACTGGGCTTTGTTGTACTCTGTTGCTTCTGCAACTTTTTCTGTAAAGGTACTTACTTTGTACCTTTTGTTGTTTGTACTTACCCCATTTTTGCTTCTTTTTACTTTTTCTTCGCAAGATTGTGCCTTTTTATTCTTCTCAATTGTTGTTGTTCCCATTTCTTCTCTTTGTTGTTGTATTTGCGTTCTTAGCTTTTTTCTTCTTATTCCTTCATTTTTCCTAAACTGATTGTTTGATTTTGTGGTGCCCCATTGCTTCTTCTTTCCTTTATGGGCCTGTATTTCCTTGTAGATTTCATAATGTCTGACGCTTCTGATAGTCAAAACATGAGTGAGCCTCAAACGGCCACAAGATCAGATTCCTCTTCCCAATCTTCTCTTTCAGGTGAGCGCCCTGTGCACACTTCTCCTATTTCTCCTTCTTCTTCTCCTACCCCTATTCGAACTGTTATCCCTCCTTACTTTGCCGGTGCTGCGAGCGGGGCGGGTACTTCTGCAAGCGGGGCGGGTACTGCTGCGACTCCTGCTGCAGCGTCTGGGTCAGACAATAGTCATCCCGTTGAGGGTAGTGCATTTAGCCCTTTGCAGTGTAGGCCCTGCCCTAATTTCTTTGATCCTTATTGCGAGCGAGTGCT
The DNA here is from genome assembly GCF_001683475.1 of Chenopodium quinoa. Taxonomy (NCBI): domain Eukaryota; kingdom Viridiplantae; phylum Streptophyta; class Magnoliopsida; order Caryophyllales; family Amaranthaceae; genus Chenopodium; species Chenopodium quinoa. Next base: position 553,229 of record NW_018744572.1, on the reverse strand, counting down.
CACGCTGGATGGGATTCCTTTATCCCATCTTATTCTCTTGAGGCTGCGCCCAATGCGCCATAAAGCGTTAGCTGATGTTGTCAAGGCTAATCCCCCTGACGTGTCTCTTGTTAGCCTCTTTCCCCATGTTCAGCCTTTAAAAAGTTTTGCTTGGCTTGATGAAATGGCTGACATGCATCGATTTGATCATTATGTAGTGCGAGGCGGAAATACTAAGACTCCATCACCGTCTCCTTCCCCAGCAGTTTAATCAAGCAGGATGACTGAGTCTCTTGGCGACCGCTCATATTACGACTGTCAGCCCATTTATGTTGTGGAGCCCGTAGAGGAGGGAAAAACTGAATTCTTTCTTGATGACAAGTGTTATGGGCCCAAGAAATGTGTGTTGGATTCTGGTTGGCGCAAGGATGCTGAACGGCTGGATCTGGCCGTTGTTGGGCAGAAGTTCTATGGTTTTGGGGAGGGTTACAAATTGGTTCTCCCCGCTTATGGTGCGAAGTTATCGGTTCTGCCTGCAGGTTATATTGTTGTGTTTGCCTCGCAGCTAGATTTGGGTTTGAGGTTTCCTTTGGACCCTACCTAAGAGAAGTAGCTTTGTGCTTTCAATATCTGCATTTTTCTGGTGCACCCTGATTCCCTTCACACCCTGATTTGCTTACTGTGGTTTCTAGGGTTTCGAAGGTATCCTGAGTCCCTGCACTTGTTTAAGTCTCTTTTGGGCCTGAAGAGGTCTGCTTCTGGGACTGAGTCGGGGTGGTACTATGTTTCTCCCAAGGAGATTAGGGTCTTGTCCTACCCAAAACTTGGACGTTTCAGGGACTAGACTGACAAGTTCTTCTGGGTGAGGGTGCCTTCAAACTTTGCTGCCACACGCAACTTCAGAGAGATTCGTACCAACATGGCCGGGGTCAAAGTTTCTCTCTCTGAGCCTGCCTGTGAGACATAAGCTTTTGAGGCTCTATAGGGAGCAAGGACTGGTGACTCCAAGTTTCCAAAGGTCTGGTTGCCATACTCCATCAACATTGTGGGCAATGAACAACTCTCTGCCATGCGTTTATGCCGTATGCATGAGTTTGGTAAGTTTTTCTGCCTTCTACCTTTCCTTTTCCTTCCTCATCTTATTTAACTTTTCTGTCATTTTGTTTTAAAGGCTATGACCAGTTGGAATAGCGTATGCTCGGGCTGGCTGATAATTGGAAGGACCCTTTGACCGCCACTCCTGAGAATCCTCCTCAGCTTTTTGATACGCTAGAGGTGTTTGCGGGTTCTCTGAAAGGTGAGCTGCGCCTGGCTTCCGCTCAACTACGGGTTGTGGTTGGCACAATAGCTACTTGTAAGCGCGCTGGGTCCAGCCGTGCTGAGCCTGAGCCTTCGTCCTCTACTGTTAGGAGTAGGCATGAGACTCGCCCCGCTCCTCGAAAGGAGGCTTCAGATTCTGAGGCGTTAGTGGCGCCTGTTGTTTCTCCTAAGAAGCAGTCTGTCGCGGCTTCCGGCCAGGTGGCACCTCATACCTCTACTGCCAAAAGGAAATGTGACCAAGCTTCTGAGGAACCAAAGGATACTGCCGACTATTTTGCTGACAGTGTTCTCCAGTTTCCCTCTAAGGGGATTGAGACTACTACTGTGGGTGAAAAACCCGTTTCTTCTGCTGAGCATGTTCTGCTCTTTCCTTCTTCTGTTGATGATACTACCACTGCGAAGGACACTACTGTTCCTTCTACTGCAACCGCTGATTTTCAGCTCCCTGATAAGTCTATCATGGAGCTTCCTAGATTTCCGCCGCGTCCCTACAGGCAAAGAGGGCGGCTCCGAAGCGCTTCACGGGGTGGGATCTCCCGAGCAGGGGGTTCTCACCAGCAAGATCGTCCAGTGATTGACTTGGAGGACGATCCGGTGTCTTCTGCCCTTGCCGGAGATGAGCCAGAGGCGAAAAAAGCTCGCAATTCTCCTTGTCTAGACCCTCTTGCCTCCGCCTCTGCCAACACTAGGCTTCCTTGTGGGAACGCTGGTAGCGAAGACAGTCAGAACTCTAGTGAACTTAACCGCTGTGTTCACCAGTTCTTGAGCGATGCCTTTGAGAATCCCTTGTCTGCGACCTCGCTTTCTACTGGAGGGACTTTCCGCCCCACTGGGCTATTGAGTTTGCTGAGGTTCTTATTGATGTTCATCTCTGCCCCATACTCTGTCCTGCTGGAGATGAGAACTCTCCCTTTCGGCCCTTAATGAATGTGAGGGCTGACGAATCTTTGTTTGTGGACGACCCTCAAAAGGGTGGTACCTTAGGGTACCGTTTGACTCAGGTGGTTCGTCTTTCTGCGGATTCTACGCGTAGCTCAGTCAGCCTCCCAGCTGCTACGGCCTGCCATGACCTGTAGAAGGTTAGTTTCTGCTTTCAGTCTTTCTTTTTCATGTTTCGGCCTTTCTTTTCTAATCTGCTTATTCTGTGGCTACTCCTTTATTTTACTTTTATTTTACTTTGTAAACTTCTTTAGTTAACTCTCGCTTTGGCTCATCCTTCTCTTCCTCTTCTTTTCTTGCAGCTGGTTATGTCTGTGGGAGTTTTATCCAACGCTTTGCTGTTAGTGCAGAAGGAGTATTAGAATTAGGACATAATTCTCTCTCAGAAGAATTTGGAGGTCCAGCAAGCTCAGGCTAAGAGGGAAACCATGGTCAGTGAGGTGACTCCGCTGAGGGAGAGGGCGGATGCCCTACAGCTCCAGTTAGGAGAATTTCAGCTCACTCATACCAAGTTAAAGAGCTGCGAGGAGCAGTAGGCGACCTCTTAGGCCTGGGTGAAGACGTCGGAGGCGAAAATGGCAGATCTGCGAGCTTTGCATACTGTTGAGCTGGAGGCAGCTAGGAAAGAGGCTCTCAGATCTTTTGCGCTCTCTCCTGCTTTTGCTAAGCTATTGGATGATCGCCATGATGGTGGATGGGAGGCTATGGCTCGGTGCGTTAGCAGCTTATATGGTGAAAGTGAGGAGCAACAGGCTCGCTTCAGCGCTTTCTGGGCTAAGGTTGAAGCTGCAGGTGAGGCTGGCTTTTTTGACCTCCCTGCTGATCATCCTCGTGCTGCTGGCTGCAAGATTCCCAACCAGGCTGTGCTAAACTTGGAGGTGCTTCTCTGCCCTAACGTTGCTGCAGCTATCGGAGTGGAGTCCTTAACTGGTGATCAATAAAGGTTATGGCGGCTGTAACCCTCCTACTCTAGTGGTTCCTCTAAGTTTCTCTCACCAAGATCTGTTGTAACTAGATAATTTTTGTTACTATCTTTGGGGTGTATAGCTGCCAAAGATTATGTTTCTCTGTGTAATTCCTGAGTACTTTGTCTTTTTTGCTGGGCTTTCCCAGCTTAACATGAATTTGTGTTCTCCTAACTTTACCTACTGAGTGTTTCCTTGTCCTGGTGGATGAGGGCTCGGCTTCATTTGTCCCGTGACTGTCTTGCTGATTGTTTACTCTGCCCTAAGGGGCAAGAGTTCAGCTTTATAATGCATGATTTTTATGATCTTCTTTTGCTATTTCGCCTGATGTTTATTTTATTGTTTGCACACTTTCCTGGAACTATGCTTTTCTTAGCAGTATCCGGATCTTTTAGTGCTGCAGCATTTTTATTGCATTTGGTGGGGCCTCGTAGGTTGGGCCTTCTTGCTGAGACTTTTTTGTATGGATCAGCTTACTTATGCTGCGACTTGTCATTTTGTGAGTTGTCATTCAGCTTGTTTTATTGTGACTTATCTATGTCGTTCAGCTTATTTATGCTGCAACTTTGTCATTTTATGAGTTGTCATTCAGCTTGTTTTGCTGTGACTTATTTATGTCGTTTAGCTTGTTTATGCTGCGACTTTGTCTCTTTGTGCCTACTTACTTCTTTTTGTAAGGGCTTATTATCTGGTTGTCTTCTCCTTTCCTCTCCCCCCTCAAAGAGATAAGCTAAGTGGGACTAAGAGAGCCTTAGTGTTGCCCACATTGCTCATCTTCTTCTTTTCCCCTTTTTTTTTATCCTGATCAAGCTGAACGTATCAGGCTTCCCCCTAAGGCGTCCCCGAGATCGTGCCCTGTTTTGCTGTGAGCAGGTGAGGTGAAGTTTTAGGGAGGGATGCGTTTGTTTTACCACTTGGCGCTTGAGTGCTTCTTGCCTCTAACACTTAGTTATTGTCTTTATTTGACTTCTGCATGTTATTATATGATGCTTGGGCATAACATATTAAACAAATTTACGCAGCATACTCCTCACGTATAGGCTTGTATTTCATTTAATAAAAATGGCGCAATTGCCTTAATTAACTTAACATGAACTGAATAAAAGTTTATCAGACTTGGAATAACTATGTTTGTTTTTTCAAACTGTTTAAACAAAATACTTCTTTAACACATCCGCATTGAAACTGTATCTTAAGACCTGACCTTCTTGATCTGCAAGGAGGAACGCTTCTGGTCCAACTTGCTCGTGAATGATGAAAGGACCTTCCCAGTTTGCTGATAGCTTTCCATGCTGATTTCCTCTTCCCACTACTGTTGTCCTTCTAAGAACCAAGTCTCCGGGCAGGAGCTCCCTATGCTTGAGAGCTTTTGAAATCCTGCTCTTTTGGGCTGCCAACTTGAGAGCTGCTTTCAGCCTTACTTCTGGTAGGAAGTTTAGCTCTTCCATCATACGCTTTTCATTTCCATGCTGCTCATAGTGTTGTATCCTCAGGCTGGGGATTTGTACTTCCACTGGGACAACTGCTTCAGTCCCGTAGGCCAGGGTGAAGGGGCTCTTACCGGTTGACTCTTTCTCCGTGGTCCTGTTTGCCCACAAGACCTCTAGGACTAGGTCTGCCCACATACCTTTGTACTACTCTAGCTTCTTCTACAGGGCTGTCAGGATCAGCTTGTTTGCTGCTTCTGCTTGACCATTGCTCTGCGGGTTGCAAACTGAGGCACTTGCATATTTTGTGCCCATGTCCCCCAAGTAGTCCTTTATGGTGTCATAGTCAAATTGACACCCGTGATCAAAGAATATACACTGTGGCACCCCGAATCTTGTGATGACACTTTTCCATATGAATATCCTGACTTGGGCTGCCTTTATGTACTTAGTGGGTTTGGCTTCTATCCACATGTTAAAGTAATCTATCGCCACAATGAGATACTTCCTGCTCGCTGACCTAGTGGTGAAAGGTCCCAATATGTCCATTCCCAACTAAGCAAACGGGATCGGGCTGAGGATTAGAGTTAGATCGTTTGCTGGCTGATTTATGACTGGTGAATACTTTTGACACTTGTCGCATTTTTTCACATATGCTAGTGCGTCTTGTGCGAGAGTTGGCCAATATTCCTCCCTTCTGAGGACCACTACTCCCAATGCTTTTCCACCAATGTGGTTGGCGCATATTTTGGAGTGGGCTTCTTCCATAATGCCCTCCTGCTCCCACTCTGGAATACACCTAAATAGCGGCTTTGAGAAGCCCTTTTTGTTGAGTTCCCCGTTCATCACTACATACCAGTTGGCGTCTTTCTTCCCCTTCTTAGCATGTACTTCATCGTTGGGGAAGTGAGTCGTGGACTTCTTACGCCAAGATGTCTGAAAACCAGGCTCTCTACCTTCCAATGCAGTTTACCTACTCTTTTTCGGCAATGCTGCTTTCTTCTAGTACTTCGACCATAACTGTCCTTGTTAGGCTTTGTAAAGTGGATCTGGCTAACTTGGACAAGGCGTCGGCTTGAGAGTTTCCTACTCTTGGGACCAAGTCTATTTGGAAGTGGAGTAGCTGGGCACCTAGTTCCTTTACCTTGGTTACGTACTTCAGCATGGTGGCTTCCCTTATCTCATACGCCCCCTGCAGCTGGCTGGCAACGAGCTGAGAATCAGTTTGCAGGTGTATTTTGCGGGCTCCGACTGCGAGGCTGATACGTAGGCCTGCCAGCGCCGCTTTGTACCCAGCTTCTTCGTTATTCGATGCTTTGAACTTAAACTTTATGGATACTCGAATATGTTTCCTTCTGGAGATGTCATTAGGACTTCTACTCCACTCCCCGTTTGGGCCGAGGACCCATCCACTTCCACCTTCCAGACCCCGACATCATCTTCTTTCTCCTCGTAGGAAGCTTGTGCCTTGATGGCTGCTCTAGGCTTAACCTTGAATTCGTACTCAGAAAGCTCAATTGCCCATTTTAAGAGTTTGCCCAATGCATCCATTTTTTGTAATGCTTTCTCCAGCGGGTGGTTTGTGAGGACTTCTATTACATGCGCGTCAAAATATGGCTTTAGCTTCCTTGCTGCTGTAACCACTGCGAAGGCTAGCTTCTCTACCAATGGGTACCTTTGCTCTGCCTCGGTCTGCACGTGGCTCACGAAGTATATTGGCCTTTGTTGCTTTTGTCTTTCTACCAGCAAAACAGCTGCGATTGTCTGTATTGACGCAGAGATGTATAGCTGCAGCTTTTCCCTCAGCTCCGAGCTGATCATTGTTAGGAGCTTAGTCAGATGTTTTTTAATGCCCTCAAAGGCTTCTTTTTCTTTAGCCCCCCACTTAAAATCTTTGTTCCCTTTCAATAGGTGGTAGAACAACAGGGCCTTATCCGCTGACTTGCTCATGAACCTTGTCAGCGCGGCCATTCTGCCTGTCAACCGCATGATATCCTTGATGCACTTAGGCTCAGGCAGGCTGAGGACTGCTTTGACCTTTTCTGGATTGACATCTTTCCCTCTCTCGTTGATAAAAAAACCCAAGAACTTTTCGGAGCTCACCCCAAAGACACATTTCTTCGAGTTGAGTTTGATTTTATATTTGTTCAGGGTGGCAAATGATTCCTCCAGATCCATGATATGTCCAGCCTGCGTGACGCTCTTAACAATTGAGTCATTAACGCATACTTTAACATTTCTACCCTTCTGGTGAAGGAATACTCTATCCATTGCCTTCTGAAAAGTTGCCCTAGCAATCTTCAGCCCGAAGGGCATAGCTGTGTAATTATAAAATCCCCCTTCAGTGATGAATACGGTTTTCTGCCTATCTGGCTCATGCAGGCTGATCTGATGTTACCTTGAAAAGGCGTCCATGAAGCTTAGCAGGGCGTGTCCGCTGGTTAAGTCTACCAGCTGATCTATCCGCGGCAGCGGGTAATAGTCCTTCGAGCAGGCCTTATTAAGATCTCTGAAATCAACACACATTCTCCACTGGCCATTTTCTTTCTTTACCATGACCACATTGGCTAACCACTCTAGGTAGTCACAAGGTTCAATGAATCCTGCTTTCAGGAGCTTCTCCACCTCCTCCTAGATTGCTTGGTTTTTCTCTATGGAGAAGCTTCGCTTTTTCTGCCTAACTGGCTTAATATCCTCCTTCACATTCAGCCTGTGTACCATGACTACTTGGTCAATTCCGGGCATCTCATCTGCGGAAAATGCGAAAACGTCTTTGTTCTTCCTAAGTAGCTCTATGAGGTGTACCCCTACTCCTGGATCAATGTATTTCCTGATTTTCACCGTCCTTGAGGGGTCACCTTCTGTGAGCTCGACTGTGACGTGCTCCCCACTGGGAAGTGGTCTGGACATTTCCTCTTTTGCGGGCTCAAAGTTTTCCATTGCTAACTTCTGTTTGTCCTTTTCCCTGTGATATTCTTCATGCTTCCTTTTCCTCGACTTCCTCTCAGGTTGTTCAGTAGGCCTTCTCTTTGAACCAGGCTGCTGTCTGGTTTTTGCGGGCTGCTTTAGGGCGATTATGTAACATTGTTGGGCTATCTTTTGACTTCCCCTGAGCTTTGCTGACCGTCCCCCATTAGTTGTGTAGGCGATGGCAAGGTGATAGGTGGATACCACCCCGCCTATGTTGTTGATGAGTGGTCTTCCCATGATCACATTGTAGGGTGAAGGGGAGTTTATCACGAGGAACTCCGCCCGGACATCACGCCTTCTTGATCTTTCCCCAACTCGGACTGAGAGTTCGATTATACCTTCTAGGGTAAGCCATGACCCATTAAACCCGGTGACTTCGTAGCTCACCCTCTTCAGTATTTTTTGTCCCACTTCAGCTCGTTGAACGCACTAATGTATATGATGTTGGCTGAGCTGCCTCCGTCTATCAGTATTCTATCCACCTCCCAGTTTGCGATTCTCATTGTCACCACCAGCGGGTCATCATGGGTGTAAATTATGCCCTTCTGGTCATACTCGTCAAATGTGGCCTGCGGCTGCAGGGGAAGAGTTGGCAATCTACGCTTATCATTGTCATTTATTTGATGTATCATCGCCCGCAGGTCAGCTCGCGCTCTGTTGATTGTCCCCCCATGTACTGGGCCCCCGCTGATCACATACACCCTGCCTTCTAGCTTACCATCTACATCTCTGTCTCCGGCTGGGCCCCTATGACTTCCTCTGCGGTCAGGGCGGCCTGCTCTATCTTCATCCCTCCTTCTGGGAGGGTCATCGAGCAAAATAAAATCCAACCCAAGGGAAAAATGATGAATTTATTCAAGCAAATATAGAAACAAGAAAGATAGAGGATGAGAATATACACTAACTCACTTTCATAGGAATAACGGTCAATTTTAGCAACTAAAGACAATCCATTTAAACACCTAGATCGCCCTAGAGGACGAGTGATGCTCTCGTAAAGGTTTCCTAAGAGATTAACCCATAACTCTCTTAATAATATAAACAAGGCAAAGCATAAAGAAGGAAATCAAAAGAAAAGAAGAGAAAACACATGTTCATGAAAGGACTTTTTAAAATGTACAAGCACAAATGAATGCAAACCTTTCTAAATAAGTAAGGGAGTGCACGCTCCAAGATACCTAAGGTTGATTGAAACATAAATATGCTAAGCATAGGAACTAGTTATCACACTCCACTTTCATCCCAAACGGTCTTACGGCGTTCCCCCTACTAATCTCATATCTCCCTTAGTGAGCGTCTCATAGATTCCACGAAGGAACCGGAAAAAGATCAAATTTTTGGCTTACTCGACATCTTGACATCGCATCCCCTTTCCTTAGGCTATAACCCATGATTCCCTCCACCAATGAATGACTCAACCCCTAGGTCAAAAGGTCTTCCTAAAGGTTGTAACGTAAGGCAAAAAGGGTTAGGGTAGGCTAAATTTAAAATTTGGCGGTTAACCTAAATTGTGAAGCAAAGATTGCGCATTTCTTTACACCATAACCAAGTAATCACCAAACAAAAATACCAACACCCCCAAGCTTATTCAAAGCTAAGATCACAAACATATACATAAAAAGCGTGAGAACGCTTCCCCCCAATCTTAAATGGAGCATTGTCCTCAATGCTCAAAAAGGAAGAATACTCACATAAAAATATTTTTGCATTTTTCACTTTTTTTCATATTTCTTTATTAGTGCTTTGTCCTCGCCTCTTTTAACTTTGGACGGATTTTTCAAATTTGCACTTTCTTTGTCCTTGCCTTTTTTTACTTTGGACGAATTTTTCATTTATTCACTTACCATTATTCACAATATATACACAACACAAACTTGCTTTCAAGAGAACCAAATATCCAAACTTCTCCACCACAAACTCCAACAATAATGAACAATTGCTTCACAAAACCAAGAACGAAAACGAAAATGAAACAAAAGGCTCAAGATCTAGAGATGTGGCTCAATAAGAAGGGAAAAAGGCTCAAAGGGTTAGCAAGTAGGCAAATGTAAACCCAAAAACCGAATAAAATGAAAACTATCCTAGAAAAGAAAAATTACCTCCCCGAAAAGATGCCTTTGTCCTCCCTAGGTGGTTCGTTCTTGGTCTTGGGAACCATAAGTCTAGATTCTAGATTAGGTCCGCAATAGTCAAGGATCCATGCCGCTCATGCAAGTAAATGTTGAAGGCTTGAAAAATAATGAACCTCACACGGATGTAGCCATAAACTCAATATGGGTGTCAAATCGACTATAGGGAGCAACCACCAATGATGCCACAAACAAGTAGAATCCAACTTCATGATCCCCCTAGTTCTAGACAACTACCTTAGCATGCTTTATCCTAGAATCAACCAAACGTAATCTCAGACCGTGCATACCACTACTATTTAGGAAGAAAAGCATTCAAGTATACAAGTCCAATTGTTATTATGTCCAAAGCAAGAACAAAACAAAACACATTGAAAATTTGCCTTGATAAAAAAAAAAATCTTTTTAGAGTTTTTCAAAATATGAGAACATGGAAAAGCATGTACAAAGGTGCATGACATATATGAATCAACATTCCACCAAACATAATAGAATACCCTACCCCAAGCTTGAATGAGACAACATGCTCAAACATAAATCAAATATTCCACGGGAGGGGAAAAACAAGGAGATTAATCCAATCAAACCAACATATGTCCAACAAGTCATCATCCACTAGAGAAAGAGTAAGGGAGGATATTACCGGAAATTAGGTGGGTGTAAATACCCTCAGATGACCCAATTTTAACCTTTCAAAGCTAACAACCTCTAATATTGAATCTTGCCTTCTATATGCTAGCAAATGTGGTGCCAATCTTCCTTGATTCTTGTTCCAAATATAAGTACCAAAGTATATCAAGTCATGTACCTAGCATAAGGAACACAAACATTTCCATGAGAGAAAATTGATTCTAAAAAGAAAAGAAAATGAAAGCAATAAAACATGGGTTACTTCCCGAGAAAGGCTTGCTTAAGGTTCAAGCTTGACCGCTCTAGAAAATAATAATTCAACTCGCGCAAGAGCTTGTCAAATGCACTACTACACATTTCATAGGAAAGTAAGTATGCACATGAAAAAATAAAGGCATGCAACAAGATTAGTGAACACCTATGAACTTGAGAAGAAGTATTCCAAGAAGAAGAAAGAGAGAAGGGAAAAACAAGAATATAAGAAAAAGGAAGAGAAATAAAAGAAAAAGAAGAAGGCATACTCTTCTCAACAAAATATTTTTGGTTGGAAATCCCACCATCGTCCTCAAAAGTCATCAAATGAGGCACTTGGGGGACTAAAGGCTTTTCAAGAGGAGGGGATATGAGAAAAGAAGGTAATGACATGGGATAGGAGGGAATAAGATCAAGCTTTCTTGAAAATAAGGTGCAAGGTAAAGAAATAGGAATTGGTTGTTCACTTACACCACTATCTATTGAAATACAAACTCTCTCATCCAATGAACTCATATCCAAAGGGCTCTTCTCCAACTCGTCATTATTCAAATTTAGCTTATTCTCAATCATACCCTCCTCAAAAACTTCACACCCTAAATGAGCTCTTAAAAGCTTAAAATCATCATCAAGGTTCAAAGGAAGCTCATCAAAGGGTTGAGGGTCAAACTTGGGAGGTAGCTCAAAATAAACACGAGAAGTACAATCTCCCTCTAAAAAGACCTCACCATTCTCAATGGTGGAAAATGTAGAAGAGAAAGGATCATCAAAGGTGAAAGAAGAAATCAATGGTTTAAGATTTGTGATAGGAGTTGGAGACTCAACCTCACCAAACACTTCACTCTCATCTTCATAATCATCAAAAGTAGGCTCTACCTCCTCAACCTTATCATAAGGGACCTTTTCTTCATCAAAATCGTCTAAGCTCAAGGCCTCACCCTCAAAGCAACTATGGTTATAAATCAAAGGAGATGGGGTGGAAGAAGGTTGGTTTTTAAAATTAAGGAATGGAGGAATGAAATCACAATCAAGGGAGGTGGGTTGGAGAATTGACTCACCAATTGGTTTTTCAACACTCAAAACCTCTTGGTCCTCATCACCCTCAAACATCCAATCTCCCATGGAGACTACTTCATCCTCCTCGTCCTTACTCTCTTTCCTCACAACTTCTTCACGCTTCAAAAATTGCAATGTCCCATCCTTCATAACTTGAATTACCATTTCCTAAAAATTAAGAGAAGCCAACATTTTTAGTTTCTCTTCAACTCCATCTAAAGGCTCAATGGAACGAAATTCAAATTTTGAAGGAGGTTCAAAATGCAAACACTCTTTAGGAACATCCATCTCTACACCCTTTTCCTCACTCATGGGCTCTCTAACATCCTCCTCACATACTTGGGAGCTCTCAAAACAATCATCATCATCGTCTTCCATACCTACCAATGTGGTAAACAATCAATATTGATGACAATTTACTCTCTATCTCCTCATTCTTCCTAAAAACACCCTCATTACTCTCTTCCAACTTTTTCAACATTTCCATTTTGCTTCTCACAATCTCCAAATATATCATCTCATTTGGTTCCAAATTAGAATTCATCTCCAATTTTCTCAAAGAACCACCAATTTGATTATAAGTAGACTCAAAGGTAGGATTTAAAGATAGGAAAGATGAAGAGCATTGAGGAGCATCATTGGGAAAATAATTATATGCAAGCATGCAAGGATCAACATTAGAGATATGAGTGGCATAATTAAATTGGGGAATCGAGGCACGAGTAGGCATGCAAGGTTCATCATTCATGGAACATGGACCATAACAATCATCAATGGAAGCATTTGAATAACCATGACCACGATCACAACTATCTCTAGCAAACCATACATAAAAGTCCCAAGTATCATCGATTGACAATGCCCGAAATCCAACATTAAACATGCTTTCAACAATGTCTCTAGTTTTCTCATTCAAATTATGATAACAAATCTCGCAAGCCTCCCAAATATGACAACCATGGTAACTAATGGAGTTCTCTAGTCTATTAAAGTACACCCAAAATAGTTCATCATCTAATTGAGGAAATGAGGTATTTTCCATTTTATACAAACAAACAAAACTCAAATAAAAGAAAAGTATACACAAAGACATAGACTCAAGCAATAAAAAACACTCAAACATAGACACTGTTCCCCGGTAACGGCGCTATTTTGATAGAGGGGAAAACTAGGTCGTTATCCAATCTTCCCTCGGTCAAAATAAATTTATAAACACTTAACAAACCTAAATACAAGTATAGAGGCAAGTCAAGGGCCGAACCCAAAGGAACGGTAATGTTCAAGCACTTTCAATTATGCGCCTAAGCTAGGTCGAAGACGAAGGTAAGAGAGAATACTAAAAACTAACAAAATAAATCACCAAGGAAATAAAACACTAGGAACGGGGATCAACGAGTCATCATGTCAATTGCAACAACTTGGGAAGAGCATGCCAATCAAAGGTTGTGAGGACTAATGATAAGAGAAATCAATAGGAATCAAAGAGGTATCTCCTAATTGTTAAGCTAGGGTTCACTATGAATAACAAACTAAGAGAATCACAATCAAAACCAATTGATAATTGCAATTCCTAAATCAATTGTTCATGTCATTAGCAATTACAATGCAATCTAGCATAATTCTAAAGGCCAAATTGAATTACACTCATGCAAACCTTCACTAATCACTTTAATCTCAACAATCAATCAACACAATTCCTAAATTAATCACAATTAATCAATCATACAAGTTTCACCCAATTCCTAGCCAAACAACTATTCAAGAATCATCATCTATCAACTAACAACTATAGAAATCAAGAATTAACAAAATACCAAGAACAATTACACTAATCAAGCATCAAACATCAAAATTAAACCAAACAAACATGAAATTAAACAAAGCAATAAGGTGAGATAGAGTTAAGAATGCTCATTGATAGTAGAGAAGATCTTGAACACAATTGTCACCCTTGTTTCTTCAATCTCTCAATCACCATTGGAATCCTTCACTTTCTCTCTCTAAAACTACTCATAATCTAGCATAATCTAGAGAGAGAAGCTCTCAACCTAAGAGAGATAACTATTCTAAGACTAAGAACTATGTGAATGAATGATAATAAAAACCCCCAGAAACAATATATAAACAAAAGGAGAAAAGAAACTTAAAATCGTAAAAGAACTAGAAGTCCGCGCCCTTGGAGAAATTGGCCGCGCCCACAAACACCTCAGAAGCCGCGCCCGCGGCAAAAGCCCGCGGCTAGCCCGCGGAGAGATACTACCCAAAATCGGCAGAAGTGGGTTACGGTAGATTTGCAAGGCCAACTTTGTAAGGCTGTTACTTACGATCTAGGAATTGTATGAAGGCGTGCAACCTATCATTGGAAAGCTTTCAAGTCTAGTTTCCAACCCAACTTGAATCACCTCAATCCCATCTGTAGAACTCGAGATATGGCCGAAACAATGCACAAAGGTCCTTTTTGATACTTTGTAAGCCTTCATTTTTCTTTGTTTCTTGGATTCGCTTGACATGCGTGCTTGGATTCCCTAACTTGGCTCCGTTAAATTCCTGGAATGCACTTGAGATCCCTCCTTAATGATTAAATCTCGGGAATCTCGACACACCTACAAAACAAGTCAAATAAATGGAGAAGGGAAATAGCCGAGAAATGAATAAAATAATAAGAAAACCACTAAAAGCACGCATTTCTCTAAACTAACACACAAAAACGCAAATCAAGCATTGTTCCCTAAAGACACGACATAAATGACTAAAAACGAGTATATAAATATAAAGAAAACATAGCCTAAAGGTGCCATAAATGGCACGGATCACCTCCTCTACGGTCAGGGCGGCCAGCTCTATCTTCATCCCTCCTTCTGGGAGGGTCATCGCGCTACTTAAACTGATTCAAGTACCCTTTCCTAACCAAGTCTTCTATGTTGTACTTCAGATGCGTGCATTCTTCAGTGGTGTGTCCATGGTCCCTATGGAAGTCACACCACTTGCTGGTATCACGATTTCTGTTAACCATCCTAGGGGGTCTCTGCCACTTGTCATCAGCTTTGTTCACGCTGAATATATGAGACCTGGAATGGGTTAATGGGGTATATTGGTCAAACCTCCCAGACCTTCTTAGTTCTACTAATTTGTCTGCTTCTCTGCGGGTTTGCTCATCCTTGCTCGGTTGGTCCACCTTGGGTGTGTTCTCTGCCCGGGTGACCTCTAGTCGCTTAACTGGGTCACCAGGTGCTTTCCTGCCCAGCATTTCTCTATCAGTCTCGTCTACTGTGATGAACTCGTGCGCTTCAGCAAGTTTTTTGAGGCTCTTTCGCCCCATATACGCTCTGAACGGTGATCTTGGTAATAAGCCACTCTTCATTGCTAGTAGTGCTACCTCCTGGCTCATATTTGGGATGGTTTCTGCCTCCTTGTTGAATTTGGTGATGAACTCCCTCAAGGGCTCGTCTTTCCCTTGAACCAACGACATCAGCTCGGTTGTCATCTTGGTTCGGTCTACCAGGGTTATGAAATGCTCCATGAACATTCTCTTCAACTGGCTGTACGAGTATACGGAACATTTGGGAATGGCCCCATACCACTCCGCTGCCAGACCCTCCAGGGTCGGCGGGAAAGCTTTACACCATACTGAGTCTGTCATAGTGTAAAGTACCATATGGTTATTAAAAGCTGACATGTGGCTTTCGGGTGTTGTGGTTCCGTTGTATCTACAGCTTCGCATCTTTACTTTCTCCATTGGTTCCTCTAGAATCTCCCGGCAAAATGGGGAATCATTTGGAACAACCTGGATTCGCACTCGTTTGTCTTTCTCCAGGCTAGGTCCTCGCTCTGAGGTCGGTGACCTGCTGCGTGGGACTCGCTTCTCCGGGATGATTCGAACAGGGGTTATTTCCTCCACACTCCATTCTCGATTCAGGTTACGAACTTCCAGCTCCAATACCTTCTTCCTCAGCTGAATAAGCTCTTTCTGCTCAGGGGTGAGGGTCGAAGATGCCGTCTTTTTTGCTATGGGCTCCGCAGCTGCCGCTGTCGGTGACGAACTTGCCCCCTTACCCATATTGGTTAGGACCGCAGTCATTGCAGCCAGCTGGTCCTTACTACACTTCGAGAGGTTCTGCAGAATGGCTAGCATATTTACGAGCTGCTATTTCTTGGCTACAGGTGCTGAAACAATGAGTTCATTGTTCGCGCCTGTCAATGGCACTCCGTATTTGAAAATGGAGCTAGATCCCGCCGGGTCTACTAGTTTCGACGCCGCTTTAGCAGTAGTTGATGTCGATCCGATGGGGTTGGATTTCTGCGAGATGGTCGATTTGGGGTTTTCGGTGGATCCTTTTGGATCGATGGTTACTTGGGGTGTTTTTTCAGATGTTTGGCTGGTCTCATTAGTTTTGGACATGGGTGCCTGTACAGTTTCTTCTCCGGGCATAGTGGTTAGTTAACTAGTCCCTAGCTCAATTGGTGAACCTCAGGCTAGATGATCCTACCCCTCCTACTAGCGCCAATTGTTCCAGGTGTGGATCCAAAGGTTCTACTGGGTAAACTGGGTCCCGAAAACTACCTACAAAAGGGAGCACACGTAAACTGCCCTCGGGGGTGGCTCGAGGAACCCCCCTCCGAAGCTTAAGTTAGAGAGTGTTTAAAAAGAGAAAGTGTACTTAGAGGGATATAGAAAGTATAATGACTTGATTGTCTCACCCCCTTTCCGTTGTACTTTACCCTCTATTTAGAGGTGTACCATCTCCTTTGTGGAGAGTTAAGCCTGGTCAGCCTTGCGGGCTGACTCTGCCGGGCTAGTGAGCCCTGCTTTAATTGCTTGCTCGGCAATGAGTGCGCACCCTAGGGGTTGGGCGATAGTTCAGCGGGAGCTATCCTATACAGGAAGCATTGCAGGAATCATAATAAGCATATTAAATATTATAACCTTTATCCTAAGCATGATACTAGGAATCATTGTTGTCATTCAAAACATCAAATTAAGGGAAATATCCCAACATGACACTAGGAATAAAAATAACAACCTAAACATGATTTCTATTTTATAATATCAATGCAAACAATTAAAGCACTTACTTGAATGCCTCGTATCTCTTTCCAATAACAAAATACACATGTTAGTAACTTCAAGGAATATAATAAAATTAAAGAAATAAATTAAATAATTGAAATAGAGATTTGGTACCAAACCCTCAGAATTTAAAACCTTTTATGTTTAGGGCGAAGGCAACTTCGAACAATGCTAGGCGTGTCTAGATTTTGTGAATGCGGAATTTTGTATCTGAGAAAAGAGAGAGAGAATATCAAAAATTGCTTAATGAGAGTTGGTGATAATTGACGTGAAGAATTGATGATTGAAAACGGAGGTTTTAGGAGGCTATTTATAGAGAAAATCATCCAGATATGATAAAAAACAAATTAGAGTTTCGAAAAGAATAAAACACGACGCTGTCGCCAAACACGCGCCTGTCACCAGAAGCCGCGCTTGTCACCAGACGCCTAGTCTGTTGCAAGGAAACAGACGTGTCGTACGACACTGCAATCAGTTTTCCACGCGTTTTCTTATTTTGATAAAATTTAAGCATACGAGAGGGTAAAGCTGTAATTTCCTTAAAAACACTTATTTTATTCCAATTCAAACTCCTAACAGTCAATTTATCAATGCTAATCAAATTAGGAATCAAAAGAACCTTTTAGAAGTTTCTAGAAGATTGTAATCAATCCTAATCGCATTAGGAATGATAAATCAATAATATGCCCTCCTCTAGATCATTGGGCCGCATATAAAGATCAAACCGGGGCCAGTTTCGTAATTTGTCCATAATTTCCTCATTATTCATCGGAATTGGGCTTATAATATATTGTTGGAAAGCTCTTTTTGAACCCGACCCAACTACACCATTTTTGGGCCCTTTCTATGGACCAAAATAAACTGGATTGGCTGCTTTCTCAAAATAGTTTTTCAAAAATAAAGAGAAAGAAAAGGAATAAAAACTAACCGCAACACTAGATTTTCCGTACTTTCATTTCATTCGATTATGATTCGACGTGAAAGGTACTCATCACTGAGTTTTGTTTTGGGGAGACACAAATGGGTGTCTACAATGATCCACCCGCAATAGGATCACCGACTAGGTTCAATGTCTTGGGGTTAGAAATACCCGATCAAAAACCCCGAGCAATTGAGTTCAAATGCTTTCACAAAGGTGATACGTATTTCAACTCTTGAGTTCAAAGGTTTTAACTACTAGCGATCCCTTTTCCAACTCTTACTCAAGCATCATTTCTAATGCCCCAACTTGGATATTTATACGAAATGATGAGAGTATGATTATCTCTCCCATCAATGTGGGACAATAAGATTTTCACATTTTATTTTAAAGCTAAAATAAAATTATTTAAGCAAGGTAGTAATAAATCAACAAGTGTCAACTATACATGAGAGAGTAAGTGAGGACCACTTGGAGAGGGGGGGACCAAACTTGATCCCCACTCTCCCCCTCACCTTGCGCCACATGGCAACTCCCACTTGGGCACCAAGGCACCCAAGTTGGCTTATTATTTGCTTTTGCTCCTAGCCTCGGCCCAACCATCCCCACACCACATAGTGCGGGTTGCTGCTGTTCTCGGCCAGCAAGCTGCGCACCCAAAGTGAGGGCTGCTTGCGAGACCTGGTGCTGAGGTCTGCTGCCTTGTGCGTGCACTTGGCTGCTAGCATTGGTTCGCTAGCACGCACTACCTAGCCAAGGCTCGACTTGGTGCTCATGCTAGCTACCATTCTACACATTGTGCCCCTAGCACTCGATTTTCTCGGCGTACTCCAATGCTATGTGTATTTTAGGAAATACGTTCATTTATTACTAATTGCACGCCTCGTCTTTTACTATTTTTGACTCAAATTTCAACGTTCGGTTTCGACGCTCTAAGCTCAAATTTTCGATGTCTAAATATTTATTACTCGGTCAACTCATTAATTCCTTCCGAATTAATTTATTGCTTTGGCTCGTTGGTTGCTTGGGTGTGAGGTGAAGGGTTCAGTTAAGATTAAGCTATAATATTAATTATGCATTACTATTACTGATCAGAAGCGGCCTCAACCCAGGCATTCCGATCACTTCACCTTACTGAATATATTAGCTTTCTAATAATTATGAACCCACATCAGAATGATACACTTGTTCGAAGGACACTATTCCTTTCAACTATCCCCTACAACTAGCCTCTCAAGAGGTGGTTTGAGGTCGCTCATGCCAGCTATTTTAAGCCTGTAGCCTTATCAGCTATTGCTCAACGAGTTGTCTGGCCAAATTCCCCGTACACCGCTAGCTCCACAAGCCTCTAGATCGGCGATGCAATTCCGAGGCTTGGAAGGTCAAGCTATAATTTTGTGATGACGCGATTATGTTGCTGCTATTCAATATTGGATCTCTTCTGCCTTTAATGTGTATTCCTTTTTGTCACATGAGTTGACTACAAAGAGGAATGTTGATCACTCCTGGTGAAATATTAGAAATATCGAATTTGAAGGGAGGAATTTAGATCACTCCCGCTGAAGTTTTAGAAATAACGAGCTCACAGGGAGGAATTTTGAACACTCCCGCTGAAGTGTGAGAAATGATGAGCTTGTAGGGAAGAATTTCGATCACTCCTGTTGAAGTCTAAGAAATGACAAGCTCGCAAGGAGGAATTTCGATCACTCCTACTGAAGTCTGTGAAATGACGAGCTTGCAGGGAGGAATTTCAATTACTCCCGCTAAAGTTTGAGAATGACTAGCTTCCAAGGAGGAATTTCAATCACTCCCCCTGAAGTCTGAGAAATGACGAGCTTACAGGGAGGAATTTCGATCTATTTTTTTTTATAGCGGGAACGATGTCTTGCATGAGTGGGACACGTGTCAACCACTTGAATGGTCAACTTAATTTTACTGAAATGACATGGCATTTTGGCTTTATTTATACTCAACCACCAATCTACTCCGTATTTAATTCATTATCCCCCTTTCTTTTCTTTTTATCTTTTTCATTTTTTCATCTTCCCCTTTCTTTTTTCAAATTTCTTGCTCTTCATCTTCTCCCAGATGCGCGTTGTTCCTCTATTATTATTGTAAGTTTTCATCTTCCTCATCTACGCACTTACTTTGTTTATGATTTTTTGTTTGTTTATTTGCTCGTTTTCATTTATTCCTCGGTTTCACTGAACTTTCCTGCTTTTTGGTTGCAGTTCTAAAACTTGTTCTCCGTTTGGTTTCTTAAGTCGTCATTGTTGTTGTCACAAAGGTAACTAACTTTGTACCTTTTCCTGTATGTTTTTGCTTATTTTTTTTTTTCTTTTTGTGTTTTCCTTCGCAAAATTGCATCTTTTGATCTATTCTGATTGTCTCCGTCCAAATTGCCCCCTTCTTTTGTTATGTTTGTATTCTCAATTTTTCTTCCTATTCTTGCATTGCTTTCCTGCACTTAAGAATAAACTAATTTTTGATTTTTGGCACCCCATCTTCTTTCTCTTCTTTGGTGGGCTTCTTTGTCTTTGTAGATCTTAGAATGTCTAATGCTTCTAATAGTTAGAATATGAGTGAGCCTAACGTGACCACTAAGTCAGACTCTTCTTCTTGTCAATCTTCCCGTTCAGGTGAGCGCTCTACGTAAAATCCTTTTACTTCTTCTGCTTTTTCCCCCCTTCTTAGACAAATGGTTATGCCTTTTAACTGTCCCCCTACTGTAGGTAGGGCGGGTACTTCCACGACTTTTTCTTCCATGCTTAAGACGGGCAGTAGTCGCCCTGTTCAAATTAGTGCGTTCTGACCTTTCCAACCTGGACCACGTCCTGACTTCTTTAACCCTTACTGTAAACGGGAACTGATTCAGAACGGGGTGCCAAGGCCCCACCTAACTCGTTTAAGGAGGCTAAGCCCCTTGAGTTTCCCTTGTTAGCCCTATTCCCCATGTTCAGCCTTTAAACAGTTTTGCTTGGCTTAATGACATTGATGATGTGAATCCGTTTGACAATTATGTAGTGTGTGGTGGGAACTCTTCAACTTCTTCTTCATCCCCCTCTCTGGTTGCTACTTTGAGCAGGATGGCCGAGTCTTCCAGCGAGCGCCCCTTCTATGATTACCAGCCTACTTATGTGATTGAGCCCATAGAAGAAGTCATATTTGACTTCTTTTTAGATGATAAGTGTCATGGTCCCAAGAACTGCGTGCTGGATTCCAACTGGTGTAAGGATGCCATGAAGTTGGATCTCGCAGGTGTGGGACAGAAGTTCTACGAGTTTGGCCGGGGTTATAAGTTAGTCTTGACGACTGAGGGTGTAAAGTTATTTGCTCCTCCTGCTGGTCATATTGTGGTCTTTGCTTCGCAATTGGACATGGGTTTGAGGTTTCCTCTTGACCCCACTCTGGAGAAGGTATATCGTGCTTTCAATCTTTGCATTGCCTAGTTGCACCTTGCTTCTATATACACCTTGAAATGCCTGCTATGGTTTCTACAGTTTCAGAGTTATCCCGAGTCTTTGCACCTGTTTAAATCTTAGTGATGAACTACATGGATTGGCAAAAAGTTGAGATAGAGTCGACAAGCGAAAATGGCTTGATTGATCAACTCAACGCCATCAACAATTTGTCCACACTACTTTTGGACTTAGGGAGAGCGGTGGTTTCTATCAAGGCTAAGCTTGAGAATGCTTCTTCACAAGCATAAACTCTTCCCTCCCAGTTTCCGGGGAGAGGTATATCTTCTTACTCTAACCCTCTTTTCGCTTCTTGTTGCAAGATTAGAGAATGTTTGGTTTGTGACTTATGTGGATTGAGTGATCATGATGCTTTAAATTGCCCCAATGTTCCTTGTTATGGATGTGATGAATATGATGGAAATGAGAATGAGCATGTGAATTATGTTGATAATAATGATTTTGGACCTAGATTTAATGTTCAAAAGAATGTTGGGAATAGGAATTATCACAACCATGAGAGCTATGATAGTTATAACCAAAATAGTGGTTATAGGAACCAAGTAACACAAGGGTTTCGTGGTAACCATAACAACTATGGTTATAATGATCAAAGTCACGGCCAAGGATATGGGGATCATAACCAAGGTTATAGTAACCATAGTTAAAATATCGGCCAAAATCAAGGTATGGGTAATTGGAGTAACCAAATTAGGGGAAATTTTCAAAATAATGCTCAAAGAGGTCCTCTACCCGAATTTACTCCAAAGACCCAACGGCAAAGTGATAATTCCTATGATAAACTATCTCATTCTATGAGTAGGTTAGAGAATGTCATGGTAGATCAAGCCAAGAAATTGAATGATTATATTTTGTTTAGTAACAAAATGTTTCATGACATATTAACTCATGGAAAGATGCTTGAGACCCAAATTATTCAACTAGCTAACACCTCGAAAGAGCATGCTACCCTTTCTTCTTTACCTTCACAAGGAATTGATCCTAAGGAACCGGTTTGTTCTATCACCAATAGGAGTGATAGGGTCCTTGAGAGTGAGGTGTCTAAGAAGAATGATGTAAAAGAGAGTCCAATTGAGTTTGAGGGAGATGAGAGCCCTTTGGTTGAGGATGTTGCTAAGGAACAAGTTGAGAAGGTAAAAAAGAAAGAAAAATAAGTCTACAAATCCAAACTTCATTACCCCCAAAAGTTCAATAGGCACAAATTGGATGAACAATTTGGGAAATTCATCGAGATGCTTAAGAAAATTCATCTTTTTATTTCTTTCACCGTTGTCTTAGAATAAATGCCAAACTATTCTAAGTTTCTTAAGAAAATTTTGAGTGGAAAGAGATATTGCAATGTGGTTGAGCCGGTGAGTTTTGTGGAGTGTTGTAGTGCCCTTATCCATAATGACTTACCCCTAAAGATGAAATATCTCGAAAATTTCTCCATCCCTTGCAATATTTATGGTAAATAGTTCCAAAATTCCCTCTGTGATCTTGGTGCTAGTGTTAGCATCATGCCTTATTCCGTCTTTAAGAGACTTAAGATAGGCAAGCTCCTTCCGTCCAACATGACCCTTCAATTGGCCGACCGTTCTATTAAGTTTCCTAAAGGTAGAGTTGAGGATGTCCCTTTCAAGATAAGAGAATTCACTATCCCCGTTGATTTCATTGTGCTAGAGATTACGGAAGATGACCATATTCCTATCATTTTAGGGAGACCTTTCTTAGCTTCCTCAGGAGCTTTGATAGATGCTAAGGGAGGTTGTATCACTTTGAGAGTTGGTAATGAAAAGGAAAGTTTTGAGTTAAAACCGATGCATGAATCCTTGTCTTTTGAGAAAGAAATCATGAGTGATAATTTCCTTCGTTCATTTGATAATGTATGTTTAATTAATTCTTCAACTAACGGTGTTCATGAGATTTTTGGTGATGTGCTTGTGAGTTTTGATTGCATGAAATTTTCTAAAGGCAAAAAGGAGCTTTCAAAGGCTATGAACGAAGAGATAATTGACATTCCCCATTGGTTTGAGATTTTCCCTTAAGAGGAGGAGGATGATTCCATGGATGTGGATGGTGTTAAACCGTCTACAAAAAGGAACAAGGTAAAGAAGAAAGCGAGAGCTTCTAGGAAGAAGAGAATGAGAATGAAGTTGAAGCAAGAGAGGCTTGCTTTAAAAGTCCAATTAAATAAAGGTTTATCAAGCAACAATGAGAAGTTTCTAATTATTGAAGAAGAATTTGTTCCTTCCACCACTTTGAAAAAGGTTGTGTCCTTTGACCCTCTATGATTTGGAGGAAGGGTCGAGCTTAGGACCATAAGCAAGTGCTTCCCAGGAGGCAACCTGGTTTTCTAACCATTTTTCTTTTGATTTCTATTTTATTAATTTTCTTTCTTTTATTTTCCTTTCTTTTACTTGTTTTTCTTTTGGATTTATAGGGTGAATTCATGAAATTGGATTAATTCAAATGAGTATGAGCAATGGAAAGGTGTTTTGCGGTTTTAGATGTGATTATGTTTGATATTATCGAATATTGAGGTAAAAGGGTAAGAAATTTTAGTGAGGTAAGATAGGTATAATTATGCTAAAATTTAAAGAAAGTTTGAACTTGGTGGTTCATTCTGGTGCTATAATTATTTTGGGATGTTGAACCCACTGTCAACATGGTTTGAAACTGCCATATTTGGTGGGTTCAATAGCCCTGGGATGATATTAGACTAAGAACCCACAGGTGAACAAAAGAAAGCAAGTCGATCAATACAAGAGCACGGGCGTGCCAGGAATCAGCGAGGCCGCGCGGGTATCGAGCGCGGGCGCGCTGCCAGGCCGCGCACCCCTACAGCCGACCCTTATTTTCTTTTTTCTTCTTTCTTTTCCTCATTTCTCCTTCCTCCCTATCATAGCTAGAGCGTACCCCTTTCTCCCTCACACAACCGCACAAACCCTCCTTTTATACTAATCAAATTTCATCATCTACTCCTCCAAATTTCATAAAAAATCATCAAAATCTTTCTATATTTTATCATTTTCAACAAAAATTACACTACTTTCATCCATATCAATCACCATTCTCTCTCCTCCATTGTTGAAGCAAAATTAGGGTTTTTTGTTCTTGAGGGAATTCTTGGACAAAACATATTCCATCTTGCTCCTTGTATGGTATAATCATCTTCTCTTACCCTTAATTGCTATTTTATACCATATAATTGCAATTTTTAGATTGTTCATGGTAATGAATAGTAGTAGTATGAATTTTGATGTTTTTGATGATTGATGTTGAAATTTGGATGATTAATTTTGTTGTTTGTTGATTGATAATAGCTTACATTGTGTTGTTTGTTGATTTTGTTGCTAATTTGTGGATATTAGTTGTGAATTGGTGAAGTTGGATTTTTGGTAGTTTGGTAGCTTGATATTGGTTTGATGAGCCTTGGTTTTGGTCATATTATGATTGGATATTGATTGGGAAGTAATTGAATTGTTTATGATTGGTTATTGATTTGAATTGGTGGTGATTGTGAAAAATTGAATTGTTTGATTTTGGTAGTAAGGAATTTTTTGGTGGTATTGGTTAAGGAGTGTGATTGTGGCATATTGATGTGTTAGTTGATGTTTTGTGGTGTTTTGTGGTGTTCTGTGATTGGATTTTTAGTTAATATCTTCGGAGGATCATCATGTCTAAACACATAAAGAACCTTCTCAAGAAACGCAAGACCAACGTAACCATTGAAGAATCCCCTCCTATTCCCTCTACCTCACAAACTCGCCAACCTACCCCTATTCCCAAAATACGAATCACCGACCCAATCCAACAACCAAGATTCGCCAAATCAAGAGATAATTGTTCCTTAAAACCCTCTCGACATTACTTCTAACCGGATATGATCAAGTTGGGAATTGATGAGGATCTAAGGGATTTCTTAACAACTTCCGCATGGGGACATTTGTGAGCCGTAGCTTCCATACTTATGTTCAACCTAATTTGGAGTTTTTGGCTACGGTGGATCTTGTTTCCGTTGAGGGAGTAAACTACCGGGTACGATTTCCACTCTTCAACAACTATTTTTATTATTCTTTTGAAGAGTTCAATGCAGCTCTTAACTTTGATCCGGCTTCGGGTATTTTGGATCCCGAGTTCTTCTTCAACAATGAGTATGATCAAAACTCATTCCGGGGGTGGTTACTTTGAGACCCGGTATGCTAAGATTAGTAAGGTGTTCCAACCATGTCTTAGAGTTCTTCATCGACTTTTGGGGTACTCGATATTCTCGAAGCAAGAGTTAGGCAAAATGAGTCAATTAGAGCTTCGGATTCTTTGGTTGGATACTCGTGAGGAATACCGAGGTCGCTTAAATTTGGGGTACACCTTGGTGAAGTATTTCCAAGGTTTGCAAGATAGGGAATCCGGCGAGATTCCATGTGGTAGTATGGTCACGAGGCTTGTGACCAACCTTGAGCTCGATCAATATTTTCCATCTTGTACTCCGGTGGGAGATGTTGATTCTCGCTACCTCGATATTAAGAAATTAAAGCAAATTAAGTTTTTGGCAAAGAACAATGATGAAGAGGTGTTCGATTAGCTTAGGGATAACAAGCATTAGTGTTATCTCCCTAACCCCTCCTTGACTTCTATCCACCGGGATAATGTGGCTAATATATGTCATGTTCCTTTAAGTCATCGCCTTCCCTATGATGATGATGATGAAGATATGGATGATGGTGATGATGATGAAGAAGAAGAAGAGCAACATCAACAACAAAAAATTCCTTATCAACAATAACATCAACAACAAGAACATCAAGAACAACAACACCAATATGCAAGCTCCGACTTGGATGCCCTTAGTGGTCAAATGAAGGGTATGCAAATCCGGTTAGAGAGTATGTATAATCAAGATTTTGAGTCCCTCTACACTCAAATGAGGGGAATTTCGGACATGCAACAAGGTATGTTTCTCCAAATCAAGATTTGTATGATACGGGTGTTAATAGGGGAGACATCACTCCCTCGGTTAACTAGCCATACTTTCCACCCCAACATGGTTTTATACCATCCTATGGGGGTGATGGGGTACCTACATACTTTTAGGGTTTGGTAAGTCCAACTTACCGCGGAAACAACCCCGACCCAAAGAACGACTCGTAATTAATAAAACCATAAAGCATAACAACTAAACATAAAAGGATAAAATCGGAATTTACCTTTGACGCGTGCTTCGCCCTTAAAGCCGGGCTCTTACTTGAACGCTTTAAGCTCCGAAAATACGCGAGCCTCCAACGGAAGTCCACCCGCAAATACTAATAGCGACTTTTAGGCCCGTTACCTCGAGGTTAGCGAGGTCCGACCAAAACCCGAGTATTATGTGAGTTTAAAAGTTTTTGCTAATGCAATGCTCTATTGAACTCCTACTCAAGCACTCTTCCCAAAAACCCAAGATGGGTATTTATAGGCAAGAGGGAGAGTGGGAATTTCTATCAAATCAATGTGGGAGTCATGAAATTCCACAATTTATTTTAAAGCTAAATTAAAATAAATAAGCAAACTAATAATAAATCTACAAGTGGCACAATCATATGTAAAGGGTGGTGAGGACCACATGAAGAGTAGGGGACCATACTTGCTCCCCACTCAATAATATCCTTGTGCCACATGTCCCTCACCCCACGTGCTTCGATATGCTCCCACTTGCTCCCCTAGTACACGGCTCTATGGCCCAGCCATAGCCCGGCCGAGAGCCCATCCCCGTGCGTGCGCTGCTAGCTGATGCTTGCATGCACAACTTGCGGCAACTAGTTGCTGCTAGCACGCATGCTTGCGCCTGCTAGCTGCTGCTAGCATGCGTTGCTTGTGGTTGCTAGCACGATTCTAGCTATGGTGCGCTAGCACGCACCAGCCGACCATGCATGGCTCAACTTGGTACGCTTGCTAGCCACCTATTCTAGGATATTCTTCCCCCTAGCACTCGGATCCTCGGGGCACTCCGATGCTAGGGGTATTTTGGGAAATATTGGCGATTTATTATTATTTGCGCGTCTAGTCATTTATTATTTTTGACTTGACATCTGACGCTTGGTTTTGACGCTCTAAGCTCGAATTCCCGACGTCTAAAAATTTAATAATGTGGCGACGAATTAATTTCTTTTGAATTAATTCGTCGAGTCGGTTCGGTTACTGCTAAGGGTGTTACCCGAAGGGTTCAGTCAAGATTAAGCTGTAATATTTATTACGGATTAATATTACTGATCGGAAGCGGCCTCCACCTAGGAATTTCGATCACTTGGCCTTACTGAATATATTAGCTTTCTAATAATTCTGAACCCACTAACGGAATAGTACACTTGTTCGAAGGACACCAATCCTTTCAATCTCCCACTTGTCCTTCCGGACAAGTGCACATTTAGTGCATAGCCTTTTTCTTATATCGCTTAATGTCTCTTTATGAACTATAACGTAATATTATTTAGTCATCCTTATTACGTCCAGAAGTGTTTCTCGATTCCGAGTTCGACTGTCAATAAACAAATGATTTCTAAAATCCATCCGAGCACGGCCATGCATTTTCACAGTCTCGCTCTACGAGAGGCCTTGTATGCAACAAAGACATGTTCCCTATTTTAGTAGGGGGACATTCCCAGTCTTGTAACGTATTTCCTCTTAGTGAGAGGACCTAGCCGCCCGAGTGTTGCCGTTATAATCCCTTATTACGACAGACGTTTGACAACATCAAAGCGGACGAGTACTCAAACAAGAGAACTCACAATACTCATGGTCGAGGAAATAAGTTCCGATAGCCATAATGAGAAGTATACTTATGACGTTTTCAATCTCTTAAAGTATTCTCATAGGTCGATCCATTATGGTTCTAAACCAATACTTGTGCAAATGATTTATGACAATCATGTCCTCGTAGCACAAGAAATGGTGCTGTAAATCAGACTACACACTAATCTCAATTGGTCATTAATCGTCCATCGTTTAAATGACCCTCGATTAGGGATGATTTTCGATTATAATATTCAACGTTCACTTAATAGGTGTTTCCTTAACAAGACTGATCTTGATACCCTATTTTAATATTCCAAGAATCGAATGGACTCATTATTTAATCCTAAACCACAATTAAATAGCAAACGGAGTGATAATATATTGCATGAAATTTATATTACTCCAAAACTTGAATGGTTTTTCTTAGTGTCTTACATTAAATGTTCAAAATTTTAACTAAAACACTAAAAAAGGAAATCAAAGCCAGTCTCCTACATGCTTGATTCCCATTGCCTAAACGTGCTTGTTGTGCTTCACTTGAGGCAAAGTTTTAGTAAGAGGATCGGCTACATTGTCATCCGTTCCAACTTTGCAAATTCTGATTTCACCTTTTGATTTCCATTCTTGAATCATGTGAAACCGCCGTTTGACATGTTTGACTTTCTGATGTTCCCTTGGCTCTCTAGCCTGAGAAATAGCTCCATTGTTGTCACAATAGAGAACTATTGGACCCTTTATGGAGGGTACAACATCAAGTTTGCCAACGAACTTTTGAATCCAAACAGCCTCCTTAGCCGCTACAACAGATGCTAAGTACTCGACTTCAGTTGTAGAATCTGCAGTTGTACTCTGCCTGGCACTCTTCCAACTGAAAGCTCCTCCATTCAGAAAGCACACATATCCAGATTGCGATTTGAAATCGTCTCTGTTTGTATGGAAGCTTGCGTCGGTATAACCTTTAACTACTAATTCCTTTGAACCACCATACACCAGGAATTTATCCTTGTTCCTTAATAGGTACTTTAGGATATTCTTGGCCGCAGTCCAATGGGCCTCTCCTGGATCTGATTGGTAACGGCTCGTAGCACTCAAGGCATACGATACATCTGGCCTAGTACATATCATGGCATACATGATCGATCCAATACGCAAAGCATATGGAATCTGATTCATTCTTACTCGCTCATCAGGTGTCTGTGGACACTGCTTCTTGCTTAGGGTTATGCCATGTGACATTGGCAGGTGACCTATCTTGGCCTCCTTCATGCTAAATAGACGAGTACCTTATCAATATAAGTACTTTGACTCAATCCAATCATCCTTTTTTATCTATCCCTATAGATCTTGATGCTTAGTATGTACTGAGCCTCTCCTAAGTCTTTCATTGAGAAGCATTTTCCAAGCCAGGCTTTTACAGACTCTAACAACGGAATGTTGTTTCCAATGAGCAATATGTCATCGACATATAAGACTAGGAAGGGGATGTCACTCCCACTGACCTTCTTGTAAACACAGGATTCATCTAGATTCTTGATAAAACCAAATTTACCGATGGCTTCATTGAATCGTTGATTTCAACTTCTGCTTGCTTTCTTTAGTCCATAAATGAACTTCTTAAGCTTACAAACTTTCCCAGCATTATTTTGGTTGACAAAACCTTCAGGCTGTGTCATATACACAGTTTCTTCCAAAATACCATTAAGGAAGGTGGTTTTGACGTCCACCTACCATATTTCATAATTGTAATATGCAGCAATCTCTAGGAGGATCTGAACGAGTTTAAGCATTGCGACTGGTGGAAAGGTTTCATCGTAATCAATACCATGAACTTGTCTGTATCCTTTTGCCACCAATCTAGCTTTGTAAATGAATACATTTCCATCTTTGTTGGTTTTCATCTTGAAAATCCACTTACAACCGATAGGTGTATAACCTTCGGGTAAGTCAACCAAGTCCCAGACTTGATTTTCAAACATGGAATCCATTTCAGATCTCATGGCCTCTTGCCATTTATCAGAGTCGATGCTTGCCATTGCTTGCTTGTAAGTTGCCGGTTCATCTCCATCCATGATCAGGATGTCCTGATTCTCGTTTAATACTAAACCAAGATATCTATCAGGTTGAAATCTCGGCCTTTGAGACCTACGTAAGGTAATGGATTGAGCATTTGCATTGTCGGTTTGACTTTTCACATTTTGATCATTTTGACCTGCGTCAACATATGCTGTTTGAGCACTTTGACTGTCATTCTGATTTTGTTGCTCATCCTCACGAACTTCATCGAGTTCGATTTTCCTCCTACTTGTCATTTTAGAAAGGTGTTCCTTCTCCAAAAAGACACCATCGCGAGCAACAAACACTTTGTTCTCCGATTTGTTGTAGAAGTAATACCCTTTGGTTTCCTTTGAGTAGCCCACAAAATAAATCTTGTCAGATTTGGGATGAAGTTTGTTAAAAATCCATTTCTTTACATATGCTTC
This sequence comes from Chenopodium quinoa, assembly GCF_001683475.1. Lineage (NCBI taxonomy): Eukaryota > Viridiplantae > Streptophyta > Magnoliopsida > Caryophyllales > Amaranthaceae > Chenopodium > Chenopodium quinoa. The sequence continues at coordinate 522,866 of NW_018744572.1, read as the reverse complement.
GCATCCCTATATCTTTAGAAAAGACAACCTAGGAGGTTTCTTCGTCCATAATTCATATGGAGTGTTTTCTACAGCTTTTGATGGTGCACGGTTCAGTGTTAGTGCCATTGTTAGAAGTGCGTGTCCCCAGAAAGAGATAGGAAGATCACTAAGACCTATTGTTAATCATACCATGTCTAACAAGGTTCGATTTCTTCTTTTGGATACTCCGTTCCATTGTGGAGTTCATGGAGGTGTCAATTCTGAAAGTATACCCTTTTCTTTCAGATGGTCATCGAATTCTTGGCTCAAGTATTCGACACCTTGATCTGATCGAAGGGCTTTGATTTTCTTGCCAAGCTGATTTTCAATTTCACTCTGAAATTCTTTGAGCTTTTCAAACGATTCAGATTTATGTGACATTAGGTAGACATAACCATATCTACTATAGTCATCTGTGAAGGTGATAAAATATCGGTGTCCATTTCTTGTGGTGGAGCTCATTGGTCCACATACATCAGTGTGTATTAGACCTAATAAGTCTCATGCCCTTTCTCCCAACTTGGAGAATGACTGTTTAATCATCTTGCCTAATAAACATCCCTCGCAATTCTCAAATAATTCTAAATCAAAAGAGTCAAGAACACCTTCCTATAGAAGTCTCTTGATGCGTTTGATGTTAATGTGGCCAAGACGACTACATGGTCTTAGCTCTTTTGTTAGTATTTTTCACATTATAAACTTGTTTGTCTAAATCAAGCACATAAAGATCATTTTCAGAATGTGCAATACCATATAAAACATTATCGAGATAAAACGAACATTCATTGTCTTTTACTCGAAATTCAAAACCCTTGGCGTCCAACGCTGAAATTGAAATGATGTTTTTGGTAATGTTTGGAACATAATAAACATTATATAGTTCCATAACTAGCCCGGTGGGCAAAGACAAACTGAGAGTTCCTACGGATACGACACTAATTCTGGCTCCATTGCCGACCCGGAGTTCAACCTCTCCATTCTCTAGCCTTCTAGCGTTCCTTAGTCCTTGAGAAGTGGAACAAAGGTGTGAGCCACATCCAGTATCTAATACCCATGATTCTAAGCTAGTGAAGTTAAAGTCTATAACAAATATACATGATTCAGAAGTAACGATTTCGTTCTTCTTATCTTCCTTGAACTTGAGGCAATCTCTCTTCCAATGTCCCTTCTTCTTACAGTAGACACATTCGGAATCAGATTTAGAAGGCGCGTACCTTCTTGTCTTTGTTGTCCTTGATAGCTTTAGACTTAGGTAGAAAGGTTTTCTTTTTTCCCTTCCCCTTAAAGCCTTTCTTCTTCTTGCCTGAGAATTTGAACGGCTTGCCCTTTTTAATCGTGAGCATATCATGCTTCCCCTCATCCTTGAGCGTTTGCTATGCTTGATTCAACATACCATGAAGCTCGGTGAGGGTTTTCTCCATGCTGTGCATGTTATAGTTCATCTTGAACTGATCATAGCCTTTGTGCAGCGAGTGGAGAATGACGTCAATTGCCATATCGGTTGAATACCCCGCATCATGCCTTCCCATGTTCTCAAACAATCCTATCATTTTGAGTACATATGGGCTGACTGGCTCTCCTTTCTTGAGCTTGCTCTCAAGGATCTGCCTGTGGGTTTCAAACCTTTTAGTTCGGGCCTGCTCTTGAAACATATTCTATAGTTCAGAAATGATCTCAAAAGTTGTCTCCTTCTCAAAGAAAGTCTTTTGAAGCTCAAGAGACATTGTGGCCAACATGATGCATTTGACATCTCGATTGGCATTTTGCCATTGATTTGGGGCAGCCTGAGTCACCTCCTCATTGCGAGCCTCGGGCATTTCCTTATCAAGGACATATTCCTTTTGCTCTTTCATGAGAAAAATTCGCAAATTCCTTTGCCAATCAAGAAAATTTGGCCCACTCAACTTCTCCTTGTCAAGAATTGAGCGTAACGAGAATTGGTTGTTTGAGTTATTTGAAGACATGATTCTACAATTGAAATAATTTGAAATGTAAAACCATTCATGATATTTAAATAAGATTGGAATCATGAATTTTTAATCAAACTTATTTAAAACGTCTTATTCACACATTTAAAGTTGTCCCCATTTTGGGTGAGAATAAGTCGATTCCAAGATCCGAAGAAACAAAGAGCGGTTAAGCATGCTTTGGCTTGTCTTAACACTCAATCTCCTAAGGTAAGCAATGCTTTGCTAATGGCTCCAAGCCACTCTTGGTTGAATAAATCATCACATCTAATGCTCTCTCAACAATTTATTCACTTTGCCACGACATGTTAGGGCTCCATCACTCATATCGTTGAGTACAACCAAAACCAACTTGCATACCCGGTATTCCTTACGCTCCTACGAGAGGTAGTGATGCCTCACTTTGGCGTAGCCCACCACTACCCTCGTTCGGTTGGTAAGTGTTCACTACTACAAAAAACCCCTATCGAGTCGCCTGTAAATGACCTAATGAGTCGCTTTAAAGGCGACTCCACTGACACAATATCTTCCAACATTAGGAGTCACCTCTAAGGCGACTTGATAGCTTTTATATAAGTCACCTATTAGTTGTTAGGCGACTCTCTTTGTTAAGCTATTGTGTTGCTTCAGTTGAAAGAGGCGACTCCATAGGTTAATCTATTGTGTCGCTTGTGTTGAAAGAGGCGACACTTAAAAAATCAACATTAACATTTTTTCCAACTATTTATATCAGCTCATATAATGTCAGTGTTTATGACACTCAGCAGTCTTGATCTCTGGTTCTTTGCATGGAAGGTTGAAGTTCTTGCCATTATGCCAAAGTTACTTTTCATATATATATATGATATTGTAACTATTTTATATACATTGTTAGAATTAACCTATCGAGTCGCGTCTTACGTATTGGGCGACTTATTAGGTAGTGGTCATATAATAAAGCACCTAACAAGTCGGACTTTTAGAGTCTCCTATATATAAGGTGCGACTTGTAAACATATCGAGTCGCCTCATACTTATTAGGCGACTTTTTATGTTGCGGTTACAATCAACAAAGCACCTAATGAGTCGTCTAATATACATGAGGTGACTTGATAGGTTTACAAGTCGCACCATATATGCATATGACTCTATAACCCGACTTATTAGGTGGCTTAAATTAGATTTTTAATGTCACCTGTATATAAGGTGCGACTTTTTAACTTATCGAGTCGCCTTATAAATATCAAGCGACTCATTAGGTGAGAGTCGTAGATAAGAAAACTAACCTATAGAGTCGCCTAATATATATATAAGGCGACTCGACAGCGTTTCGAGTCGCACCTTATGTACAAGTGACTTTGAAAATCTAATTTAAACCACCAAGTAAGTCGGATTATAGAGTTGCATGCATATATGAGGCGACTTGTTAACTTATCAAGTCAACTCATATATATTAGGCGACTCGTTAGGTGCTTTGTTGATTTAACCTCAACTTAACAAGTCGCCTAATAAATATGAGGCGACTCGATAGGTTTATAAGTCGCACCTTATGTACAGGTGACTCTAAAAGTCTGACTTATTAGGGGTTTTTTTGTAGTAGTGGTTGTTTTGGAATGTCAAGTTTTACTCAATATTTAGGGACCTAGGGTTTCTATGTTGGTTGATTTAAGTAAACTTAATTAATCATCACAACATTCGAAATCCTAAACATGTATCTAATTTTATAATTCATATACATAAACATATATATATTTATCGAAAAACATAAATATAGATGCATTTGGCAACTAGCATGACCCCTTGAGATCTTCAAATCTTCAAAAGGTCTTTGTTTGCAATTTCATGGCTACTGTTTCGGGGTTTTCTGATGTCCTGCGGGAGAGTTACAATTCCGAGACTAGAACCGGACGCCTGTACCTGCAAAATAACGGAGACTCCTGAGAGCTCCGCCTCCAACGGTCAAGTTAGTACCCGATTAAGGAGTAACCAATACAGAAATTAAAGTAATGAGATCTCTCTAGGTGAGAGTGCTTAGTGTTGGTAATCTGCGTGGTCTCTTAATTATTCGATCTCCTGATTAATGAGGATTAATCGAGTATTTATAGCCTTGGGAAGCGTGCAACTCTCTAGGTTTAAGGTAAACCTAGGGCTGACCGGGCCTCTAGACTGGACTGGGCCTTGATGGCCGGTTTTCCCATTTGGCATGGGCGGACACGTGGCGTGTCTTAAGTGGTCCGTGGAGGACGTATCTGTGATTGACACGTGGCAGGTTCCTGTTGGCCTTCGTAAAGAACACATGGCGGAACCTGGTTGGTCCACTTGTCAGACGGTGATTGGTGGATAAAAATCCCCTAATCATTTGCCCCTCACAGGTGGCACGCGACTGGTCACGTGTCGCCTGTGACAGGTGTCGCACGGTGACAGGCGACGGCCTGTTACAGGTGTCACCTTGCAGACGGCCGAGAGATTTTCCCGCCCAAATTTTGAATTTGGAAGCGACCCTTCGCCTTCTCACTTTGCCTATAAAAGGAAGTGCTGACTTCGGTCATTTTCACATTTGAGAACTTTTGCGAGAACATTCGGACCCCTGAACTTGCTCTGACATTTCGGACTTTTTCTGCCTACCGCCTGTTCTGACAAGCCGACTGACCCGAACTTTCAGGACTTCATCAACCGTCACTCGTTCAGGTAACTCAGTTCTCTTACTCTTAATTTTCTTTTTATTTTTTGAAATGGCACCATGGAAGCACACGACACGCCCTAAGTTAGTGATCAGCCGGTCACCGGGGACGGCTGAATCTAGGACTAGGAGTGCCGCCTGCCCTTTTCTGGACCCATCTTTGCCCTTTATACAAAGTCCGACTGTATCTGTGTCTATGCAGAACGTGATGGCCAGAACAAAAAAGACTGCTATGATATCAAACTCAGACGGCTCCTCCCAAAGGGTGCTCCTTAGTGAAACATCTGACCAAGCGCCAGATGTAGAACGAGGCGACTGTCAAGCTGACAGTTCTGAGAGAGGGACCAAGGTGTTCCCTTCCCATCTTACCGTGGACATGTCTAATTTTCCTTCTGCTCCTTCTAAGGGAGAGGAGGCGGGCCCCTCTAGGAGAGGGGAGGAGTCGTCCTCTTCGGACTCGTCAGGGGACGAGTCCGAATCCAGCTCTTCTGGCCACAGTTCTTCTGGCTCAGAAGAAAAACATAGCCGCCTACAAGAGGCGAGACGTTCTCATGCAGTTGAGAAGGGGGATAATTGGGCAGAGCCGTCCGCCTCTTACAGAGAGGAAAACGCCCCCTACTACTGCAGGGTACCCCGGGGCCGGATTGCAACTATGCGAGACAACGTGGCGAGCTTTATTGCTAACCACAAAATGGGCCCGGAGTTTTTACTGTTTGTGCCGGATCCAGAAGATACTGTCGTCTGGCCGGCTGGTACCAGCTATGGTGACGGCTGCTTTGGCTGCTATGTGGCGGCCATCAAAGCTGGACTGCGCTTCCCATTACATCCGGCTGTTCAGCGGATTTTAGATGGGTATGATCTGGGGTTATGGCAGTTAGCCCCCAACTCTTGGGTAAACGTACTCGGCTATGTGGCCGGGTGCGAACTGAACGGGGTGGAGCCAAGTTTTGAGGCTTTCGCCCACATGAACTATCTCAGCCGGACCCCTAAATCGGGAGGTACCGGCTGGTATCAATTAACAAGCCATAGGGGTTACCTCATGACGAGAGGTAAGGCAAACAAATGGAAGGATTGGCGGAACACCTTTCTTATTATCGAGAGTTCAGACACGGAGCTGAACAAACGCTTTAACAAGTGGAATAGGGATCCGCCTCTTCTCGCAGGCGGCAGCAGCATGCCGCCTGAGAGCAAGTACCCCTAAAAGTAGAGACTAGGGTGAACTCTACTTCAGGGGTACGAGAGCAAGTACCCCTAAACTGCGTCCCGAGCTTCAAGTGGCTCTATGACGAGTACTTCTTGGCCGCCTGTGGCCTCAGCAGTCGGTGCTCTAGAGGTAGTCGGCCTGACGAATACTCTATTTTTTCACGCCTTGTTTACTTGGGATTTTTACTAACTTTGCTGTTTATTTCTTTCAGCCGACGCCATGAGTAAAATAACAGCATCTAAGACTGCGGCGGCCATGCTGCGGGTCTCGCTAATGAAGCAGTCGTAAGCTTTGAAAACTCTTCTCCTTTTAGTTGTCTTATGCATATACTAACTCTTTTTGTTTTCAGTCTGGCACTCCAAGGGCTTCTTCCTCGCAACAGCCGGACCCCAAGGCCCGGAGGACGACTGTTGCAAGCTCTCCTGGGTCTTCCAGGAAAACAGTGGCGGCTGAGAAGCAGCCGGCCACTTCTTCAAAAACCCAGGCGGGGCCGCCTAGATGTATGGACACTTGCTTGTAAAAACTCACCCTTGCTTCCTTCTTGATTAGGTCTAACTTGTTTTTTCCTTTCGCTTAATGCAGCCGGCCCCCAGGGACTTGACTTGGTTGAGGTAGCCAAGTCAATGGTTAAAGTAGTTCCTCCATCTGACAGGGAGGCGGTCAAGGGTGCCGGCACCCTTGACCTTGATGGAATTTCAGGGGTCCTTGCTGAGGTATACTTAGTATATTTTTGAGCTTTTTGAGTTCTAGGACGCCTGTTAACTTTTTATCTGGAAACTGACGCCTGTTTTGCTTTGTACTTAGGCCCTGCTCCGAGTCAACAGCCTACGCAAGCCGATTGATCGGAAGAACAAAGAGGTAAAGGCCGCAAAGGCTATGGCCGCCTCCAGCTGTGATAAGGCAATGTTTCAAATTGCCCAAAATGAAGTACTGACCATTGATCTTCTTTATTATCAGGCGCAGGCGACCGCCGCTGTTCGGGCTCAGCTAGAGGCGGCCCAAAAGAAGGTTGACGAGCTGGAGGGGACCGTCACCAACCTTAAAGCCGAGCTGAAACCTCTTCGCCAAAAAATGCATTCTTACGAAGCCATGGAGAAATCTTTGGCCAACGTAAAGGAGCGCCTGGTGAACCAAGAGAAGAGTCTTACCCAAGAGCTCTCGGATAAGGCCGAGCAAGAGAAACAAGAGCTCGTCCGGGAGATGGTGGAAGACTCCGCTCAAATCCAACGCATGACCTGGGAACGACTGTTCCCCAGTGCCGACTTTGCCTCATGGGAAAGAACGTACCGCCAGTGTTCGGAAATATATAATCAACAGATCCTGGCGGCTGCTGAAGAAGAGGCGTTGGATGGTGCGTTGGAGGAGGAAGAGCCGGTTGTGGCGCTTGTGCCACTTGGGGGTAAGGCATCAAAAGATGGTGCAGCTAAGGCCGAGTCCAGCAAGAAGAGTGCTGACCAGGCGGCTGTTGCTGATACTGAACTGCCCCCTTCTTAAGCTTTAAGTATTTTTTCTTTTCACGGCCTGCGTGCCGTTTGCTTTGTAATTACCCGGCCAGGGGGCCGGGGTTTTGAATATTCTGCTGGTCTTTTATGGCCGGCTCATTTTTAATCAAATTTTTTGTTTTGGTTCAAATTTGTCTAAGTATTTGAAATTTGCTCACTAGACCGACTGTTGTGTATGGCCGAACGTTAAGACAGGTACTAATAGTAAGTATGCCGCCTATGCCCCTGGACGACTGGTTGTTTGTTTCCAGGGTAGATGATCAGTCGGCCATTTAATCAATCGGTATTCGAACTCTTTATTCAATTTGACCAAGTAAATATAATTCCCTAGTAGCCATGGAATTAAGTAGGAAAACAAGCGGCGGGTACCGGTTGTTTCCCTTTATTGCCAATGTTTGGCTTTTAACTCGTTATTTGTTAACTTAGCAAGAGTATTGGTTGAGAGCCTTTGTTTATTAAAAACAAGTGGACGACTCATACCTTTTAGGCTCCATACTAAGTTTGAGTGACTATTAAGTTAACATAGGAGTTACTTAGTCTTCGTCACAATCTTGATTGAGTAGTAGAGGTATCAGGCGGCGTAGGCCGGCTAGACCCCTTGATTCACCAATGTTTGTTGGCTATTAACTCAATAGGTTATCCAGTAGGAATAGGGGTTCGAGTGCCCTTGTTTGTTTAAAACAGGCGGACGACTCAAACTTTTTAGATTCCATACCAAATTTGAAGGAGTGACTATGAGTTAACTTTGGAGTTACTCAGTCGCCATCACTTTTGTTTGAGAAGTAGAGGTACCAGGCGGCGTAGGCCGGCTTGACCCCTTGCTTCGCCAATGTTTGTTGGCTATTAACTCAATAGGTACCCCCTGCATTTATCCCAAGTAATACAGGCGGTCATCTGACTCAGATGTCAACTGCTACCACTGGTTTGGTTAGTGATAGAGTTATCCTTGTCTCAAAAACGGCAACGTGGTTGCCCTTGGGGACAGTCGTATAGGTGCCGTGTAATTAGTTTATAGAACCATGTTCCACCCAAAAGGGAGCTGCTCTCTGCGACGAATTTCATCCGGAGGGATGCCGTCGGACGCCTGCTATGATGTTGGGACAGGTCGAATTAGTTTTGTAGTTTTGATCAGGTGGCTTGGCGCCTGGTCTGATCATTCGGCTGGTGGCGTTGGTAAGTTCTTGGTGAACGTAGGTGCTAAGTAAAAGAAGGGTAGCCGCCTGTTAGTTACAGGATCGGCCAGGCCCTAATCTTTTTAGCTAAGTATTGTGAGTAAAATACTCGATGGAGAGTAGCCGACTGTAAAGGAACAGACGGCATGCCCCTCTAAAGATAAAGAGTGAAACTCAATGGAGAGTAGCCGACTGTAAAGGTACAGACGGCATGCCCCTCTGGAGATAGAGTAAAAAAAAACTCAATGGAGAGTAGCCGACTGTAAAGGTACAGACGGCATGCCCCTCGTAATACAAAATTGAATAGTAAGTGCAAACTTTATTAAGTAGCTCTTTACTTTACATCATTCAGAAAAAATATTTTTTAAGGTTATCTACATTCCATGTTCGAGGCAACGGTTGTCCGTCTGGTGTTTCCAGACGGTAGGTACCGTCCCTGACTTCCGCAAAGATTCGGTAGGGTCCTTCCCAGTTGGGAGTTAGTTTGCCAGACTCATTAGCCCTACCAACTGCTTCCATTTTTCTAAGTACAAAGTCCCCTACTTTGAGTGGACGCCTGTGTACTTTTTTGTTGTATGATCTAGTCATTCTCAGGCGATAGATCTCATGGCGCAAAACAGCATTGCCCCTCTTTTCAGGAAGTGAGTCTAATGCCAGGCGCATAGCTTCCCAGTTTGCCTCTTCGTCATATAGCATTACTCGAAGAGTCGGCTCGTAGTGTTCTATTGGAAGAACAGCTTCTGCACCATAAGTTAGGAGGAAGGGAGTTTCTCCAGTCGCCCCTTTTTCAGTCGTCCTAATGGCCCAAAGAACATGTGGTAGTTCATCTGCCCATAGGCCGCCTGCTCGTTCAATCTTTTTCTTGAGACCGTCTGAGATGATTTTATTAAAGGCTTCTACCTGGCCGTTTGCTTGTGGACGGCCGACAGATGCAAAGTAATGTGCAATTCCTTGGTCTCCCAACCAGCTTTTGAGAACAGGCGTCTCAAATTGGGGACCATTATCAAAAACCATAGACATGGGAACCCCGAACCGAGTGATGACGTTTTTTCCAAATGAATGAAATTACATCTTTCGTCTTGATTCCCTTTACAGCCTCCGCCTCTACCCATTTAGTGAAGTAGTCAACGGCAACAAGTATATACCTTCTGCCGCCTTTAGCAGGCGTATATGGACCCAGAATGTCCATGCCCCACTTAGCAAACGGTAGTGGGCTGTAAATGGTAGTGAGGTCAGTAGCCGGACGGTGAATTAATTTGCCAAACCTTTGGCACTTGTCACATTTTTTCACCATCTCCATTGCATCTGCTTCCAAAGTAGGCCAAAAGTAGCCCTGCCGCCTTGCCCTTTGAGCAAGCATCCTACCACCTATATGGGAAGCACAGAAACTAGAGTGAAGATCATCTAGTATCTCTCGTCCCTTTTCAGGAGTAACACACTTTAAGAAGGGTTGAAGGTGCCCCCTCTTGTGAAGTTCTCCCTGTATCATTTCAAAACAGGAGGCTCGTTTTTTCAGTGCTGCCGCCTGTTGAGGATCATCCGGCAGTGTACCGTTTGTCAGATATGCCCTGATTGAATCCATCCAGGTTGAGCTTCTGTCTAGAATTCCAATAGAATTTTCCTCGATGCTTCTCTTCTCCATTACTTCCCAAAACACAGTTCGAGGAGTATCGGAGGAGGCGGATGATGCTAATTTCGAAAGTGCATCTGCCTGGTTGTTTTCTGATCTCGGCACTTGGATCAGATGGAAATCCTCAAGGGAGCCGACTGCTTGTCGGACCGCCTGTAAATACTTGATCATGGCCGGATGTGTTGCTTCGTATTCGCCATTGTACTGACTCACTATCAGTTGTGAATCAGAACAGGCGTCTATTTTCCTTGCCCCTGCCGCCTTACACATGCGGATCCCGGCTAGTAAAGCTTCATATTCTGCCTCATTGTTTGAAGCCTGGAAACTGAAGCGTAGAGCATACTCGAACCTGTCGCCCTCTGGAGATTGACATACGACGCCTGCTCCACAACCGTTTGAAGTAGAGCTTCCGTCCACATATACCTTCCAGACTTGGTCTGGAACTTGAGAGTTAGGAGGACGAGTCATCTCTACAATAAAGTCAGCAAAGGCTTGCCCCTTCACTGCTTTTCTAGGCTCGAAAGTAACTTCGAGACTCTGCATTTCTATGGCCCATTTGATCATTCGTCCGGAGGACTCCATGGTGGTAAGGGGCCGCTTGATCGGTTGGTCGGTATACACGACGACTGCATGTGCCAGAAAGTAGGGCTTCAATTTTTTAACAGCCATGAAGACTGCAAGACCAAATTTCTCCACTAGGGGATACCTCAACTCGGCATTTTTCAGTACGTGACTGACAAAGTAGACCGGAAGTTGACAGCCGTCCCTTTCAGCAAGGAGCACCGCGCTTAACGCATGATCAGAGACGGCCAGGTACATGTAGAGATTTTCTTTGGGCAAAGGGCTGACCAGCCTCGGCAAGGAATGCAAGTGAACCTTTAATTTCTGGAAGGCGGCCTCAGCATCCGGCCCCCATTCAAACCTTGCCTTTTTCTTAATTGCCTGGAAAAAGTATAGGCATTTGTCGCCTGATCGGCTTAGGAATCTTCCCAAGGCCGCCAGACAACCTGTTAACTTCTGAACCTCTCGGACGGTACGAGGCGACTGCATGTCAATGACCGCCTGTACCTTCTCAGGGTTCGCCTCTATTCCTCTCTGGTTGATAAGGAATCCGAGAAATTTCCTAGACTCAACTCCAAATACACATTTCTTGGGATTGAGCATGACATGGTGCCGCCTGAGTGTGGCGAAAGTTTCTCGGAGGTCCGTCAGATGATCTTCCTGAAGTTTAGTCTTGACAATCATATCATCAATGTATGCCTCGACATTTCTCCCAATCTGATCAAAGAACACTGTGTTTATCATTCGTTGGAAGGTAGCCGGGGCATTCTTAAGACCAAACGGCATGACCGTGTAACAGTATAATCCCTGATCAGTGACGAAGGCCGTCTTCTCCTGATCTTTCTTCCATAAAGGAATTTGATGAAAACCAGAATAGGCGTCCATAAAACTCATCAAGGCATGGCCGGCTGTTGAGTCGACCAGGTTATCAATTTTAGGCAGAGGGTAACTGTCTTTGGGGCACGCCTTGTTCAAGTCTGTGTAGTCTACACACATTCGCCAGGTGCCATTCGGCTTTTTAACAAGCACCACATTTGCAACCCATTCTGGGAAGTAACATTGCCGAATGAACCCTGCATCAAGTAATTTTTTGACTTCGGCGGCTGCCGCCTGACCTCTTTCTTCACCATGGTTCCGCTTCTTTTGTCGTACCGGCTTCTTTTTCGGATCCACAGCGAGTTTGTGTACTGCCAGATCAGGACTAATGCCTGGCATTTCATGGACTTCAAATGCAAAGATGTCCTTGTATTCTTTCAACAGGTTGTGAAAGTCGTCACCAAGGTTTCTCAGAGCAGTCGTCCCTACTTTGACTGTTCGGTCAGGATGGGAGTCGTCTAATATCAGGTCCGTATGCTCACCAGCCGGCTGAGGGCGGAACTCATCCGGCCGGTCCTCTGCCAATGATTGCTATTTTCTTGCCTTTCTTGCGGACTCTGTCTGGGACGCCTTTCTTTTTCTGTCGCCTGTTTCTTGAACAGGCGCACTTTCCTTGACATTGTCAAGGTCTGTTTTTTCTCCACTTGACCCAGTGGCCATAACAGTGGGCTTGACATCCGAGAGATAGCACTCTCGGGCCATCCTCTGATCTCCCCTTAGGGAGCCGACTGTTCCATTATCCCTTTCAAACTTAAGCAGCATAAGTGACGGGATTATAACAGCCTTGGAATTATTCAGGGTTGGTCGACCCAGAATCATGTTGTAGGCCGAGAGTTCCTCTACCACTAGGAACCGGACTACCATGTGTCGTCCTTCCCCTTTTTCGCCCAGGCGAATGGGTAGATCCACTCGTCCTAGTGGGTGGACGACTCCTCCTCCAAAACCTATTAAAGGGTGGGAGGCCGGATGTATGCAGTCCGTCTGATATTTCAGTTTTGACAGACATTTGCTGCTGATGAGATCTGAAGAGCTCCCGGTATCTATGAGGATTCGGCCAACTCTCTGGTTGGCCACTTTACATTCAATAACGAGAGGGTCGTCATGCGGTCCCCTTATTCCTCCTAGATCCTCTTCAGTGATGACAATCTCAGGAAATGTATATTTGGACGGCCGTTCTTGGTGAACGGAATTTACATCTAACCGCCTTATATTATCTTTGTTGCCCCTAATAGTGGGGCCGCCTCCTGAGAAGCCGCCTGCAATGGTGTAGACGACTGCATCATCTGTATCGGAACTGTCGGCCTGTTGATTCTTTTTGGCCGACTGCTTTTTTGAGGAAGTATTCCCCGTAGATTTCTTGACATAAGTGTCAAGATCACCTTGATCATCCAAGCGGTCTAGGTACCGCATGAGACTGATGCAGTCATTGGTGTGATGACCAATGTCATCATGATAAGCACAGATTTTGTCTTGGTTCCGGTTGCTCGCAGAACCCTTCATGGGGAGCGGCTTCTCAATTGAGAGCCGTCCCTTTATTTCTTTTAGGATAAACTGGTTATCCTTGTTAAACACATACTTTGGGGAGTATGGTTTGAATTCTTTTTTCTTTTTCTGGGCCGGCTGTTTAGAGGAACCAGCCGCCCAGACCTCTTTTCTTTTTTCATCTTTGTTGGACGACTGTTTCTGTCGTCCCTCTCTTTTGTCGAACCTCTTCCCGTCCGACTGTTTCATCGTACACAGATCAGTCGCCTGTATATAGGCTTCTGCTTCAATCAAGGCCTCTTGAAGAGTCGCCACCCTTTTTCGAACTAAATCAAATTTGAAGGTAGACCCGTCTTTGAGACCTCTAAAAAAGTCAGTATAAGCTACCTCATCCGGTAACCCCTGAATCTGTATTCTCATCAGGTTGAACCGCCTGATGTAGGAACGAAGCCCCTCTTTCTCGCCCTGCTGAATTGTTCCCAAATCAAGGGTCGTTTTCTTCGCAGGGATGTTCATTGCGAAGTTGGAGGCAAATAAGTAAGCAAGCGTCCTGAAGCTGTTTACACAACCAGTCGGCAGGTTGCCGAACCATTGCTGTGCAATTCCCTTGAGAGTCGCTGGGAAACACTTGCACCAAGTGGGATCATCCAACCCTTGAAGGTACATCAGGTTGGTGAATGCCATCAGATGGTCTTCTGGGTTAGTAGTGCCGTCATAGGCGCGTACTAGAACATTTTTTACTTTGGCCGGCTGAGCGGCTTCAGTAATTTCCTTGGAGAAGGCCGACGGCTGTTCACCAAGTCTAAGCAGCCGTAGCTGCCAGTCCATAGGTTGGACGTTTTTTGCTGCAGGTCCACCAAATGGAGGTGGCTGCATAAAATACTGTTGTTGCGGCACAAATGGTAAGTTTGGTACCGCCTGGGCACTATGAAAGCCGGACTGACGGGAGGTGCCGCCTGACTGACTCTCATGGTACGACTGAGTATGCCTCATCGAGGCATTTCGCAAACTGTCCTGAAGATTTGAAGTAGAAGCCGACTCTGATAATCGGTCACTCTTCTTCTGCTCTAGCAGGTGCCGAGCATCTGTGAACGTTTGCTTTGACCCGTCCGCCTGAATATGACGAACCGGTTTCCTATTTCCCGTAGGATAACGGAGTTTTGTGAAATCAAGAGCAGACGGCTCCCGCTTCTTGGATTTAGGATGGGGAGTCGCCTCTCGCCCTTGAACTGGCTTCCTCTTCAGTGAAGTGGAAGGTTTCTTGGCCGACTGCTCTTTGACTGAAGCAGGCGGTTTTTTGTTGATCAACTCTTGGATCTCTCCCTTGAAGTCCCTCATGAAGGTCATGAGTTCGTTCCTTGTGATGGGAGCAGACCCATCAGTCGGCTGTTGCCGAGCGAGCGATGCGCCTGCTGGCTCGCTTCCTGTTTGAGGACACTCCCGTTCCCTCATTTCGGTATGACGGGTACGTCGGGCCCTTAGGGTCCCGTCTGGAGCTGTATGAGTTTCAACTTCAAATTCACTTTCGGTATCATGGTCCGACTGAACTTGAGGGTCGTCTAGGGGACGCCTCTCTTCTGGAGTCGGTACAGACTTGGATGCCATCTCTGAAGTACTCTCCCCACAGACGGCGCCAAATGTTTCGGGGTTTTCTGATGTCCTGCAGGAGAGTTACAATTCCGAGACTGGAACCGGACGCCTGTACCTGCAAAATAACGGAGACTCCTGAGAGCTCCGCCTCCAACGGTCAAGTTAGTACCCGATTAAGGAGTAACCAATACAGAAATTAAAGTAATGAGATCTCTCTAGGTGAGAGTGCTTAGTGTTGGTAATCTGCGTGGTCTCTTAATTATTCGATCTCCTGATTAATGAGGATTAATCGAGTATTTATAGCCTTGGGAAGCGTGCAACTCTCTAGGTTTAAGGTAAACCTAGGGCTGACCGGGCCTCTAGACTGGACTGGGCCTTGATGGCCGGTTTTCCCATTTGGCATGGGCGGACACGTGGCGTGTCTTAAGTGGTCCGTGGAGGACGTATCTGTGATTGACACGTGGCAGGTTCCTGTTGGCCTTCGTAAAGAACACATGGCGGAACCTGGTTGGTCCACTTGTCAGACGGTGATTGGTGGATAAAAATCCCCTAATCAGCTACGTCTTCCAAGAACCTCCATCTTCAAGACTTGACCATTATTAAATGCAACTACTAGTATCTACGATTAGGACTAATCTAAATATTAAGGTACAAAAATACTCAACAGTACGCAAACCGTATTTAGATTTACAAAAATACATCACGGATCGCAGTCCGTATTTTCTATCCTAATCGGGCCTCACTAGTTGCCATTTCATAAAACCTATGAGAGAATATATATTCCATTCATCCATTCACTATCTGTGAATGGCCCATGCATTTTACAACGATAAACAAGTAACACTGCATAAACACGTGTGAACTAGTAACAAATCTAGGTGGTTAATCCAATTAACACGCCTAATTAAAACTAGTCAAAGTTGTTTTAACCGGTTATGTAAATAAGCGCAATTAAAATTTGAAGCTCCCACTAAATTCTACATCCAACTTAATTAATCCAATTAATTAAGCAAATAGGGGTATGCACGTTCCAAGATATCCGAGATTTTGATCGCAAATTTCTGTGACATTTTGAATTAATTCTAAATTAATTTTAGAACTAATTTATTGAGAAAAATGAAAAAGTTAAAAAAGTCTAACTTAAAATAAAATTTTCAAAGTGCATGTAACCAAAATAATTCCCAATAACCATTCTTTTATTTAATTGGTTTAACTTGGTGCAACAAAAATAAGAGGGCAATTACTCACTATTAATTTAATTAATTTAAATTAATCTTGAGTTTTTGACAAAATAAGACGGAGTTGGAAAAAATGAACATAAGTTCAATAAAGATTCCAACTTTAATACTTGTGAATCCTTAAAAAATTATATCTTCCAATGTGAAGATAAACAATTTTCTATCACAAAGACTCAAACTTTATGATTCCAATCAACTAAAAAATGATTAAATCAACAAAGTTTAACAAAAATTCATGGAATTTAGTAACATAAAGTTTAAATCATTTAACATAATTAAATATTGAATTTTTAATACTTGGAAGTCTCAAAGAACAATAATTTCACACTTAAAGCAATTAGTTTGCAATTATGTGAAAAATAAAACCAAGCTTTGAAGCACAAATTACTACCAATTAATCACGCCTAAATAGGTTTAAAATTGCATATAAAATATGTATTGAACCCATTACATAACCACCATAAATATGCAATTAATTTTTCAAGGTTAGAAAGACTTGAAATTTTTTCGTAAAAACGAAAAAACACTCGAAAATTGCATTTCTGGTCGTTTTTTTGGCTAAAAACCGTCTCCTGGAAGGTTAAATGATAGGTTGTCGTACACCTGTCAAAAATAAATTCCTAACAAAACCAACTAACAATGTAGTAGGGTAAGTAGGGTTGAATCCACACAGAGATGACTATTCAATCTAGTTTTCAAGGTATGGAGAAACTAAACTATGTCGCGAAATTAGGATGAAAATATAGTCAAAATTAAAAGAGGGAAAAAAATAATTAATAAAAAGACCTAGGGCTATGGTTCACCATGTTTATAGTTCTAAATCTATCAAATATCAATAACAATTCAATCAATCAATTATCTAGAGCAATTGCTAAGCCTACAGTCAGGTCTTAACGCTCTCAATTCAACATATGTAGTTCAGTCGCTAACATAATCAGAATTGCTAATTGTAGGTAAGCCTCTAAAAGTAAGATCTTTCAATTCAAACTCTTATTAACAAAAATTAATCAAACAATTGATCAAGTTGCAAGATTAACAATAGAACACTATCAATTAGAGAAATCAATAATCAAAATATTAAAATTATCAATCAAGATTCATAATATAAACATGGATTCCCAAACCCTAGAAATTTAACTACCCAAACATGAAATAAATAATTAAAGCTAAATCTAATAAAGAAAGCATAATTAATATAAAGAAATAAAATTACCTCAATGAATTGAAATAATAAACCCAAGAGTCATCCATGGAAGAATCCATGGAGATGCCATGCGAAACTAGGGTTCAAGAGAAAAACTAAAATGAACGTAAATATAAAAAGTATAAAAAGGCATAAGGGAAAAATAAAATCCGTTGGAATATTTATAATATCCTAAAACTCATGTAAAAATAATTAAAGATAAGTAATAAGAAAATAATAAATACATAAGTTGAATTACTATTAGACCATAGACGATGACGTGGCACGTAGATGATCGATGCAAGAGGGACGAGTGAAGACGTGACAGCGACAAAGCCTCGTGGCTTCTGTTCACTCGCCAAAACTTGCGGGCGCAGGTCAGACCCGCGGTCTGGCAGTAGTGCTCGGAAGTCGCGTGGGCGCGGGGTTTGGTCGCAGGGTACATAGCACGGATTAAAACGGCCATAACTTCTGTTCTAGGATTCTTCTTGGGGTGTATGACCTATCATTGGACAGTTCTTCAAGTCTAGTTTCTAATGAAATTTTAATCGCATCAATCCAATTTGTAAACCTCAAGTTATGATCAAAAGAGCGAACAAAGTTCAGTTTGACACTATGTAAACCATCATTTTTCTTCGTTACTAACTCAAATTCGTTTCCGTAAAGTGCATAACGACCCTTGTGGATGCTATATCCATTCCTCATGCATATAAATCTCAAAACAAGCTTCCAAAAACATATATCCTTCATTGAACAACCTCGATTCATCGACTTTTCATCCTTTTATTAACCGGTTCTTCCAAAATCACTCCGAAAGCGTCCAAATAGTTATAGAAACTACCTGAAACATTAACAAAATACAAACGAAGCGTAATAGAGCACAAAATGAACAACTTATGCAATTACAACCTAATAAGCGATAAAAGACGCAAAAAACAACTATAAAACTAGCATAAATGTGCCTATAAATTCTATATAAATGTGATTCATCAAATTCCCCCAAGCTAAACCGTTGCTTGTCCCCAAGCAACACTACACTCAAGATAGAAAAACATGACAAATAAGACTTCTAGGAAACCAGAATAAGACTGACTCGACTCTCGAGCAAATAATCAAACCAAAGTTATTAAGACCAAAATTTAGCTCGGATACAAATAGAACCATTCAACATCGCGATCCACAATTGAAACCAAACTTGGCCACAAACGATTTACCAATCAAGCTAGTCGTCACCGCACACCTTGTAGAATATAAATATTTGATGCAACAAAAGGTAACATGACGATAGCAAGAAATAACGTTCACTCAATCACAAAACACACATGCCGATCAAAAGGACTTTTTAAAGCTTGTAATGGGGCAAAGGTGAAGGGGTAGGACAATATTTAGGAAAATATGAGAGAAAAAGCCAACTTGGGGAGCAATAACATAAACACGAACAAATAATTATCTAAAATTCATTCTCCAATTGACATCACCAACTTTCTCTAAAACATTATATAGAACAAAGATTGAGATCAACTGCACATCGTCATGGATAATCTTTTTCTTTCTTTTTCCTTTTTCTTTGCCTTTTTTTTCAATTCTTTGGCTTTTTCAATGAAGCACATATAAACAAGCTTTTTTTTTATTCTTTTTTTTTTCTTTCGTTTTTTTTTTCTTCACATCTTCAAGTAACACTTCTCAACTGTAAATACAATTTTTTTCTTCAATAATCATTCCACCATATATGTTTCGCGTAAAATGAAGCTTGACAATGACAAACGACACCACATCAATAAGCTCCCCAAGCTAGCTAGACTTGGGAATAGTAACCAATAGGGATAAAGTGGCTTGTAATGTAGCTATATATCAATGAATGGACAAGGCAACAACATGGGTGAACAAAATGGGAACAAATGTATCTAAATATCATCTGAAGGCTACCTAAAGAACATGACCTTTATCATATGCGACATGCGTGAATCATAGTCAAATTACTAATAAATCTCAAGCCAAAGTCATTGAAATAACAAATAGCATCAATTAGACAAACATAGAGTAAGGTGACCTAACAAGAGAATTGGCTAGCTATACTTGATATGCGACAACCAATCTTTCCACAAACCATTCAATTGATTCACCCAATGTCAAGCAGTTAGCAATGTATAGCGCAAACCGACTGAATTTTAGAATTATAACTAAGATCAAAAGAATCTCAAGAGAGTCAAACCAAATCCGCACACAGTTCGATGTCAAAAATATGAAAAATGGACACAAGTATGCACTATTAAAACAACCTAAAAAAAACTAAGAAAGCAATACATTGTTTTTCGTTGTATGTAAACTCCCACTCCTAATGAATGGTACAAACCATAAAACACCTACAAAGCAATAAAAATTAAGCTAAAACACAACTAACATGCACAAAGCGATGATGACAATCATCCTCCCCTAAGCTAAACATCACATTGTCCTCAATGTGAACAAAGAGGAACTAAAGCATAAATAAGGGAGAGACATAACTCACAAAGGGGTGGGTAAGCGAGGGGAGCGACAAAGGTATAAACACCTCCACCACAAGTGGTAGTTGTAATTGGGTAATCGACGTAGCTAAGGAGCTTAGCTATGTTTGTACCTAGCATAAGATTTCATCACTTGAACACACATTAGCATTATTATTTAAATAACAAAAAAAAAGAGATAAAAAATGAAAAGAAAGTCGGGTTGCCTCCCGATTAGCGCTGGTTTTTAAGGTCACGCACGACCCTACTCAATTCGTTAATCGGAAGAATTCAATGCCTTGACTAAACTTATCATACGCCCCTGCAAACATATCATTGAGCACCGCATACGGCTTGACTGTAAGCACACAGATCTTGAAATACAGGGGGTTAGAAAAAATAAAAGAAAAATGAACAGAAAAAGAAAAGTTAAAATAAAAAGAAAAAGAATGTATACACCTTACCCCTGCTTGCCCCTTAGGCCATGTAGACCTTTTTGAAAAATCATCAATGTCCACATGACCAAGTGTATCATGAAATGGAGACATTTTGAGAAAGTACGGAGGATTTGACATAGTGAATGAAGGAACTAGATCAAACCTATGGGAAAACGGGATATGAAGGGGAGATGGGTTAGGCTTAACATAAATGTTTTTACCTTCAACTTCACCCTCATAAATAAGCTTGTCAACAAAATCTTCGACTACCAAAAGATCCAAAACCATTGGTTTCTCAATCAAGGACGTCACGATAATTGGTTGTTCTTCCTTCTTCACTACCTCTATATCATCATTCCAAAAAATTTCACCATCGAAATCATAGATAGATGGGAAATTATTCTCCTCTATTGTACTTTCACTTGATGGGGAGTAAATATCATTAGTCAAATTAATGCTTTCCTCAACTGAAAAATAATCCTCAAAACCAATATCATTATCATCATGTATCACCTGTTGGTTAGTATATTGTTGCACAACAAGTAATTCGATACATTTTCAAATACATTGACAATCATGCATCAATTCATTAAGTTCTTCATGCTGATGAACAATAAACTCATTCATCATATTGAAAAGTTCCCTACACTCCGATGAATTGGGTTGAGTATAATTATCCACTTGTGGTTGGTAAGAGGAATTAAAATCATGCATATAAGATTCACTAGGGTAATAAGAATTTTCACAGGAATTCATGCATATATTTTGTGAATTTTGATAATCATATGATGCATCAAACATAAAACATTAGCATTACAATACCCAGAATTATAATCATATTGCCCTTGATAATTAAGATCATTTATCCCATATGAATTATAATCATACCACTCCATGATAACACAATAAGAGTAAAACAAAAAGTAAGTATATACACAATAAAAATAAGAAAAAAAAAATATATATATATATACAGATTAGTCTCACCAAATAAGAAGCTAAATACAATTAAGTCGTCTCCCCGGCAACAGTGCCAAAATTTGATAGGTTGTCGTACACCTGACAAAAATAAGTTCCTAACAAAACCAACTAACAATATAGTAGGGTAAGTAGGGTCGAATCCACAGAGAGATGACTATTCAATCTAGCTTTCAAGGTATGAAGAAACCAAACTATGTCGCGAAATTGGGATGAAAATATAGTCTAAATTAAAAGAGGGAAAAAAAAATTAATAAAAAGACCTAGGGCTATGGTTCACCATGTTTATAGTTCTAAATCTATCAAATATCAATAATAATTCAATCAATCAATTATCTAGAGCAATTGCTAAGCCTACAGTCGGGTCTTAACGCTATCAATTCAACATATGTAGTTCGGTCGCTAACATAATCAGAGTTGCTAATTTTAGGTAAGCCTTTAAAAGTAAGATCTTTCAATTCAAACTCTTATTAACAAAAATTAATCAAACAATTGATCAAGTTACAAGATTAACAATAGAACACTATCAATTAGAGAAATCAATAATCAAAATATTAAAATTATCAATCAAGATTCATAATATAAACATGGATTCCCAAACCCTAGAAATTTAACTACCCAAACATGAAATAAATAATTAAATCTAAATCTAATAAAGAAAGCATAATTAAAATAAAGAAATAAAATTACCTCAATGAATTGAAATAATAAACCCAAGAATCATCCATGGAAGAATCCATGGAGATACCATGAGAAACTAGGGTTCAAGAGAAAAACTAAAACGAACGTAAAAATAAATAGTATAAAAAGGCATAAGGGAATAATAAAATCCGTTGGAATATTTATAATATCCTAAAACTCATGTAAAAATAATTAAAGAAAAGTAATAAGAAAATAATAAATACATAAGTTGAATTACTATTGGACCATAGACGATGACATGGCACGTAGATGATCGATGCAAGAGGGACGAGTGAAGACGTGACAGCGACAAAGCCTCGTGGCTTCTGTTCACTCGCAAAAACCTGCGGGCGCAGGTCAGCCCTGCGGCCTTGCAGTAGTGCTGGGAAGTCGCGTGGGCGCGGGGTTTGGTCGCAGGGTACATAGCACGGATTAAAACGGCCATACCTTCTGTACTAGAAGGCTTCTCGGAGCGTATGACCTATCATTGGAAAGATCATCAAGTCTAGTTTCCAATAAAATTTGAATCGCATCAATCCGATTTTTAGAACTCAAGTTATGATCAAAAGCGTGAACAAAGGTTAGTTTTGACACTATGTAAACCATCGTTTTTCTTCGTTACTAACTCAAATTCGTTTCCTTAAAGTGCATAACGACCCTTGTGGATGCTGTATCCATTCCTCATGCATATAAATCTCAAAACAAGCTTCCGCAAACATATATCCTTCATTGAACAACCTCGATTCATCGACTTTTCATCCTTTCATTATCCAGTTCTTCCAAAATCACTCCGAAAGCGTCCAAATAGTTATAGAAACTACCTGAAACATTAAGAAAACACAAACGAAGCATAATAGATCTCAAAATGAACAAATTATGCAATTACAACCTAATAAGCGATAAAAGACTCAAAAAACAACTATAAAACTAGCATAAATGTGCCTATAAACTCTATATAAATGCGATTCATCATTAAACCATTTCATGAACACATTTTCCTCCCAAAATTCAATATTTTTGGATCAAAATCATGGTTCGGGGCTGATGATAGCTTTAATACGAGGTTAAAATAAATAAAACGAGCTACTAATCTAATTAGCACTTCAAGACTAGAAAAATTAAGCCATAAAACACCTTGAAAAAAAAATTGGAATTTACCTTTGACGCGTGCTTCGCCCTCAATGTCGGGCTCTTACTTGAAAGCTTTAAGCTCCAAAAATACGCGAGCCTCCAACGGAAGTCCACCCGCAAATACTACTAGCGACTTTTAGGTCCGTTACCTCGAGGTTAGCGAGGTTCGACCAAAACCCGAGTATTATGTGAGTTTAAGAGTTTTTTGCTAATGCAATGCTCTATTGAACTCCAACTCAAGCAATCTTCCCAAAAACCCAATATGGGTATTTATAAGCAAGAAAGAAAGTGGGAATTTGTATCCCATCAATGTGGGAGTCATGAAATTTCACAATTTATTTTAAAGCTAAATTAAAATAAATAAGCAAACTAATAATAAATCTACAAGTGGCACAATCTTATGTAAAGGATGGTGAGGACCACATGGAGAGTAGGGGACCATACTTGCTCCCCACTCAATATTGTCCTTGTGCCACATGTCCCACACCCCACTTTCTTCCATATGCTCCCACTTGCTCCCCTAGTACACGACCCTATAGCTTAGTCACAGCCCAGCCTCGTGAGTGCGCTGCTAGCACGCATGCTTGCGGCTGCTAGCATGCGTTGCTTGCGGCTGTTAGCACGCTGCTAGCTGTGGTGCGCTAGCACACACCAGTCGGCCATGCATTGCTCGGCTTGGTGCGCTTGCTAGCCACCTATCCTAGGACATTTTTTCCCCTAGCACTCGGATGCTTGGGGCACTCCGCTACTAGGAGATTTATTACTATTTGCGCGTCTCGTCATTTATTATTTTTTACTCAACTTCCGACGCTCGGTTTCGACGCTCTAAGATTGAATTCTCGACGTGTAAATATTTAATACTTGGGCGACGAATTATTTTCTTCCGAATTAATTCGTCGAGTCGGTTCGTTTACAGCTAAGGGTGTGACCCGAAGGGTTCAGTTAAGATTAAGCTGTAATATTAATTATGTATTAATATTACTGATCTAAAGCGGCCTCCACCTAGGCATTCCGATCACTTGACCTTGCTGAATATATTAGCTTTCTAATGATTCTAAACCCACGGAATAGTACACTTGTTCGAAGGACACCATTCCTTTCACATACCTATATTGGCAAGGACCCCCGGGGTCTAACACCGAGACTCGTTCATTCCTCGATGAGCATGGTAACTATGATAACCGTGTGTCAGGTGGGAGAGACTATCGGGGTGATCCTAACTACCCCTATGTGCACCCCGAGCACCCACTATCGCTCGCTTTACCTGAGCAATTTACTCCCCTTGCCCCTTGGAAGCAAGATAACTTCAACTGGCACTATGGTTGGACACCCGGTTACATCGGGGGACGGGATCCTTATGGTCCCCCATCCAGGTTTTCCTATGATAAAGATGACCAAGATGGCGCCGGGACGAGTGGTAGTGGTAGCTAGCTCCCTCATTTTTGTGTCGTTTGCCTCCATCCCTTATATTTTATGTGCTTGCTTTATTGATGGGATGTTGAGATGTATTTATGATTAGCTTGGGGGAACTTTATTTTTCTTAGGGGTTTGTCTCGATGGCCAATTTGTTGTTGCCTTGTTTTCTTTTGCCTCTTTGTATGATGGTCTCTATCTTGTTCTCTCTTTGATGGTGTTTGCTTTTCATGCCTATTTCTCTCATTCTTGATCTTGTTGTTGTGATGATTCTTCTTTAATGATGATACGTGTGTTGCTCCCACAAATCCAAACCCCTAATATCCAAATCCCATGAATTGAAAGCCTTGAATCTAAAATTTGTAGTTCAGTGCTTTGTAGTTAGTTAGGTGTTTAGTTGGTTAATATGTTCTTATTTTCTTACCTTTACTTTTTGATAGTTTAGTTTAGTTTTGTTTCGTAGTTTCGTTTTATTTTATTTTGTTTTGAAGTTACTAACCATTTTCATTGTATATGGTTCCTTTTTCTACTTTTCTTCTCACATCGCTTTTATAATGATGCTATTGTCTTTGGAGCTCAACGAAGGTGGTCGATTCTACCACCTATTTTTATTAGCATTTCTCGAAAGTCGGTGAGATCTTTCTTATTTTTCTTTATCTCTTTTATTTTCTTGGATACATATTTTAGGATTAGTTTTAGGAGAAGTTAAATGGGCGAGGATGGATGCTTGTAACACCTAGAGTGTTTGGGATCATTGGCAATGTTGTCAATTGATCACTTGTTTGTTGATTGGGAATTAAGTGTTATACTTGCATCTTTGTTCCTTTCTTTCTTTTCTTACTCTTTCTTTTTCTATGGTTTTTCTTTTCTCTTTTCTTTTCTTTTCCTTTATTTTTCTTTCTTCTTCATTGGCAATGTGGTTTTTCTTTTCTCTTTTATTTTCTTCCTTTATTTTTCTTTTCTTTTCCTTTATCTTTCTTTTGAATTGTACTATTTACAACCGATTTTTGCTTTTGGATGAATATTTTCCTAAGTGGTAATGGTATGCACAATTTGAAGCGTTGTATGCATTTTGTATATATGATTGTGGTTATAGCTTTGAATAAGCTTGGGGGTGTAAGTTTGTTTTTGTTTGGTGACTACTTGATTGTGATTCTAAGAAGGGGCCCGTTCTTTACTTCACTATTAGGGATACCACCAAATTTTTAAATTTTAACCTACCCTCACCCTTTTTTCCCTTACGTTACAACCATTGGGAAAGACCTCTTGACCTAGAGGTTGAGTCACATATCGACGGAGGGAATTATGAGTTAAAGACTAAAGAGAGGGGATGCAAAGTCAAGACGTCGAGTAGCCCAAAATATGTTCATTTTCGGCTCCTTCGAGGAGCTATTGAGATGCTCATTAGAGGGTGATTTGAGACTATAGGGAGAACTCGGTAAGATCGAATGGGATGAAGGTAGATTGTGATAACTAGTTCTCTACGCTTAGCATATTCAATGTTTCCATCAACCTCGGATATCTTGGAACATGCATACCCCTATTTGCTTAAGAAAGTTGTTTATTCATGTGAAGTGTAGTCATTTTGTAAAGTCCAACTTGTAAAGGTTTTGATTTTGCTTTTCTTTATTTTTCTTTTACATTTTGTGGTTTGCCTCATGTATGTTGGTGGAGAGTTATAGGTTAAGCTCTTAGGAAAACTTTACGAGACCTCACTCGTCCTCATAGGCAACTTTGGGCTTTAAAGGGCTTGTTGTAGCTAAAAACAACCGTGATTCCTACGTTAGTGATTCTTAGTGTATATTCCTATCTTATGTATTTCTTTTTCTTTTTGAATAAATCTTTCATCCTTATTCTTTCTTGCTTCGTTTTACTCGAGGACGAGCAAAATTTAGATAGGGTGAATTTGATGAGTGTCATTTATGACACTCATTTGGTTCTCTTTAGGTGGAATTCATGCTATTTTATAGCTCTTTTCTGTAGTTTTTCATTAGTTTTACTCTATATTTCCTTAGTTTGTATTTTCTTAGTTGATTTCCTATTTTTATGCATTTCTTGGTTTATTTTTGTTCTCTTTAATTTGCTTGTTTCCGTTCATTTTTCAGGTAACGATCGTAATATGAGGATTCCCGAGTCTCCTTCCAAAGTTTAGATCGTTTAAGATGACTCTTGCCTACCATTTGAAGTTCAAGTTTGAAGGAGAGTAAAGCCCAAGTCTT
The DNA here is from genome assembly GCF_001683475.1 of Chenopodium quinoa. Taxonomy (NCBI): domain Eukaryota; kingdom Viridiplantae; phylum Streptophyta; class Magnoliopsida; order Caryophyllales; family Amaranthaceae; genus Chenopodium; species Chenopodium quinoa. The sequence continues at coordinate 496,439 of NW_018744572.1, read as the reverse complement.
CTAGCTCGTGCATACAAGTGGTGGGTACACTATTATTGGTGTCGAACCCACTGTGGAGGCTATTTGAAGACTGCCTCCTTCCTTGTTTATCATCATAATCAAGTGGAGCACACGAGGAAGAGTAAAGTCGAAGGTGAAGGAGGCTGCCCTGCTCCCAGTCGCGGGCGTGGGTGACCATGGCGCGGCCGCGCAGCCTGGTGGCGCGGGCGCGCCTCACTTGTGCGCGGGCTCGCTTCTCAGGGTCTCTGTTCTATACCAAGTTTTGCGCGTCCGGGCTCCCCCTTGGTGATGGCCATGCATGTAGGGCTCTCTTTGGACGATCTAACTACCTTCTTATATTTAGTTATACTATATATAGATTTTCCTTCTATGTTTAGGGGAGAAGAGTTAGTTTTAGAATTATGTTAGATTTTGTAGAGAGAGAAACTCTAGTTTGTAGAGAGAGAAGTTCTTGATTGATGATTGAAGATTGATGATTCTAAGTATTTTCTTCATTGATATGAAGAAAGTTTGTAAGGATTTCTTTTACTTTAATGCAATATTTAGCTTTTGATTTTAATTGTTTTGTTGATTGTTCATGTTTGATTGATTTGTGATTGAATTAGTTTGATTAATATGCTGATCATGAATTTATTTTATAACTTAGTTTCGATCTTGATTTCCATGGATTGTGAGTAGTTTTCTTGCTAGTGGAATGGTAAATTATATGTAAGTAATGGATTAATGCTAATTGGTGGAAATTGATAAAGTTGATGTAATAATTAAATTGGTTGATTGATTATGTTCATGTGTGTGATTTATTGAAGTGTAGGTAACCTTGATCGTTGCACTAGATTGCATTGTCAGTTCATATAGATACGGACAATTGATTTGTGGCTTGCAATTGTCGATTGAGCTGGTTTGTGAATTTCCTAGCTAGAGTGTCTCGTAGTTGGCGCTAGTTTGACCTATAGGAGAATATCCTATCATACTTTCTTGATTGCTTAATTGATTTTCCCTCGCAACACTCGACTTAGTCAATTCCGATCCCGATTAGTTGTATCCAATGCATGTATATGTGGATCTAAACTGTAGTGTTTGATATATTTGGTTTTAATCTCATTTTCTTACTTGTTTTAGAGTACACACACCTTACTTCACCTCTCAAAATAGCTTAACTTTAGTAATAGTGATCACCTCCCATTCGTAGTTATTAGTGTGTGTTGAGTGATTCTAAATTTTTTTTTGGCCTAGGGAAGATTACTCCAACGTCCTAGTCTCCACCCCTTCGTCATGTCCTCCCCCCTCTCAGCATCCGATTCCTATTCGCTCGGTCCGGGAATTTGTTGTTCATCATCCGACTCTCCTAGAATTGAGTCGCTTGGAGTACTAATGTTGCATGGGGGGTCTTTGCTAATCTCAAAGACATGCGCCCCAATGGAGCCATCCGAGTAGACCATCTCGCTCTCCCAATGGTACCAAGAACCATATGTCCTATGTCTCCGAGTTGTTTGCTTTATTTTTGGCCATCATGTCCTAAAGGGGCACCGACACTGTCGGATTTAGAGATGCACTCAAAGGTTAGTTCTTGAACGAGCATTCGGCACTCCTAGTTCTAAATTCAGCCGTCCTCGGTCACTGGCTGATCGCTAATCTAGGCCGTGCCGGGTGCGTTAGGTAAACCATTTTTGAAAAAGGAAATTGCAAAAAATTAAGTAAAGAAAGGATCGGGTGGTTACCTTAGAAGAAGGTACTAGAGGCGCTAGGTTTGAAAATCTACCGGGTAAGGCGGATGAGTTGGCCGAGTATTGGATGCTGTAAAAGTGAAAGTCTTTTAAAGTTAGAGATTCAAGATTCTCCCAAAGATTCACGCATGTGTGAATCCAAGGGAGGTAAAACCTCCTATTTATAGAAGAGGTAAAAGACCTGGGGTAAAACCCTAGATTCCGTTGAACAGTAAAACGTAACATCTCGGACAATCAAAAGCCCACACCTTTCACAAGCGTCACGTGGCATGCCACGTCACTCTTGTGAGGGGGAAATGATTTGGGGTATTTAATACCCCCAAGTGGACTAATGAGAGAGCGACACGTGTCCCTTTAGGAGGCGTCAAAATGGACTCTCCAGATGTGTGACACGTGTCACTCAGATATGCCCCCATGGAAATGAAGGCCTTCAAGGCCCAAACTCCAACGGCGAGCAAAAAGGCGCTACCCTAATCCCTAGGTCATTAAACCCTAGGGTAGGAATGTTTTCCTAGGGCCCTATAAATAAGGAGATTCTGCCAATTATTGGGACAGTCTTTTGACACCTTAAACTTTACATATTAATCATTAACGCATTTATTGCTCTCCAAAAACGAGAACACTTGAGCTTCAAATCCAAGAAAATACCTTTCTTTCCGCACATTTTTACTTAGATTCCGTACTAACTTAATCTTCGAAGGCGGACCTCCGACCATTCACAACTTCGTTTGTTTTGAAAATACAAGCAATCTTGACGAATCTAATCTTTGATTTGTAACTCTCCTTAGGGAAACAAAAAACCCCGAAACATGTTTGACTTTAATTTGATCCATAAAGCTTTGTTTGACTTTCATTGGATTCAAAAAGCTTTGTTTGAATGTGTTTGACTTTCATTTGATTTAAAAAGCTTTGTTTGAGTGTGTTTGACTTTCCTTTGATTCAAAAAGATTTGTTTCTATGTGTTGGACTTTCATATGATTAAATTAGCTTCATTGAATGCTTTTGACTATCATTCAATACAAAAAGCTTTGTTTGAATTTCTTTGAATTTCATTTGGTTTAAAATTTTTTGTTTGAATGTGTTTGACTTTATATTATTCAAAAAGATTAGTTTGAATGTGTTTGACTTTCATTTGATTCAAAAAGCTTTGTTTGATTGTGTTTGACTTTCCTTTGATTCAAAAAGATTTGTTTGAATGTGTTTACCTTTCATATGATTCAGTCAGCTTCATTATATGCTTTTGACTTTCATTCGATTAAAAAATCTTTGTTTAAATGCTTTTGACTTTCATTCGATTCAAAAATCTTTGTTTGAATGTGTTTGACTTTCATTTGATTCAAAATGCTTTGTTTGAATATGTTTAACTTTCATTTGATTCAGAAAGCTTTTTTTTTTAATGTGTTTGACTTTCATTTAATTTAATTAACTGCGTTGAATGCATTAGACTTTCATTCTATGCAAACAGCTTTGTTTGAATATGTTTGACTTTCAATTGATTTAAAAAGTTTTGTTTGAATGTGTTTGACTTTCCATTGTTTCAAATAGATTTGTTTGAATATGTTTGATTTTCATATGATTCAATTAGCTTCGTTGAATGCTTTTGACTTTCATTCGATTCAAAAAGCTTTGTTTGAATGTGTTTGACTTTCATTTGATTCATACATATTTGTTTGAATGTGTTTGACTTTCATTTGATTAAAAAAGATTTGTTTGAATGTGTTTGACTTTCATATGATTCAATTAGCTTCGTTGAATGCTTTTGACTTTCATTGGATTCAAAAATCTTTGTTTCAATGTCTAAAACTTAAATTTGATTCAAAAAGATTTCTTTGAATGTGTTTGCTTTTCATTTGATTCAATTGGCTTCGTTTAATGCATTTGACTTTCATTCGATTCAGAAATCTTTCACTACAAGAAAATGTCTTTTCGTAGCGATTATACATTCCCTACAATATGCAAGTATGTTTGTGAAATAATTAAGGAATTTGAATCATTTTACAATCGCCATGGTTTTCCCATATAAAATCGATACGGAAAACATAATAATACATATCCATACTTGTACGCGTCGCTCGAAGTGCCCCTTCATTAAAGCATGTTGTGAATATGCTTGGCACTCATAGGAATTGGGAATTGACATAATACGATTAGGAACAAGGAAAGAAGGGAGCCGCCAAGAAGTTTTTAAGAAACTTGTAAACCGTTCACGGATCATAAAAATACAACCACGATAAGGGGACAACAATAGGCAACAACGATTGACCCGTGAAGGTTACACCCCATTCATAGTCCATGTGATTACTAACTCCATATGGTTCGGAATCACGAAAGGTGGATCGAGGATGATGGTACGAAGTGAGTCATGGAGTCACATTCGCCCGTATTGGCCTCTACTTGATTCTTATAGTGAAATGTGATTCCTGCGATCTCAAAGGCATACAAACAAAATATTCAATTTGCTCCAAACTATTATTAGGCTAAATTGGTTGAATATTAATGCAACACATTATTCTAAAATATTAATAAATAATAATAGAATAAATATTAATATTAGAAGCAGTTTAACAATGATAACATTAGTCAAACCAAATATAAAATAACCTATTCATGATACTAGCACTAAGAATAAAATAAGAGTAATTAAGTGAATAATTACTCACATTCCGCGTTTCCTTGAATTGCTACATCATGAATAAACTGTTAGTAACTTCAATAAAAATATAAATCAAATGGAAATTAAATTAAATAAAAATTAGAGTTGATTTGGTCCAAACCCTTATTTAATTCTACCTATCACGCCTTGGTTAAAGTATAGAACTTCAGGTATTGTATGGACTCCTTGGAGTGCTTATGAGAAGTATTATGGAAGAATAGGGAGGCTAGTGTTTAAGATAAAGAGGGAGAAGAAAATTATTTGATGATTAAGCTTGTTGATGATTGGAAAAGGGTTGATATGACCTCTATTTATAGAGAAAAAAAAAGAAGGGTCGAAGAATTAAGATAAGATCCGAATTAAATCGGAATAAAACTCGATAGACTGCAGTTTTTGCGGTTTTTGTTTTTATCATATCTTTTGATCTAGAAATTGGAATAACATAAATAAGATATCGTTGGAAAGCTCTTGAAGTATCTTTGTAACCCAACTAGAATTAGATTTAAATATTTTATAGAATAAAAGATATGGCCGAAATAGTGAGACAGTGAAAGTTTTGGATAGAGTTTGATATTTTTACCATATCTTTTCCGTTATAGCTCGGAATTTATATTATAATATATCATTGGAAAGATAATTTCAAGGGATATCCAAAGATATAAAATTTTGATAAAAAGTATGAGGCAAGAAAACAACATCTGTCTATCTTTGAATGTCTTTCAATTCGGATAGAAATAGGATTTTCAAAAAGAAACGTTTTATTCAATTTCAAACTCTTTAATCTTATCTTTTCAAAACAAATAATTAAGATCTCTTAAAAACATATAGAATCTTCCAATTAATCCTAATTTGTTTAGGAATGTGATTAAATAATTTTGACCCTCCACATGTTTATTGGGTCGTAGGTAAGGTGGGCTTAGGTTCGGTTTGAACTCGGTTTAATATTTTGGTCTTAATTTATTCGTTATAACTCGGATTGGGGCTTATAATATATATTTGGAAATATCTTTTCAATCCCCATCCAATTATTCATTCGTTGGATCCAAATTATGGACCAAAGTAAACTGGATTAAAAGTTTTTATAAAAAGGACACGAAATGAATGATTTTAAAGGACACGAAATGAATTATTTTTTGTTTAAAGGCACGAAAAGAGGAAAATAAGTTATGGTTTGGGGAAATTGGCTAGAATTTGGATTGTTTTATGAAATGGAAATATGGATTTAAGCACTCCAAGATTAAATACTCAACCCGACCAATAATGGAGGTGAAAGGTTGTTCATCATCGGGTTTGGTTTAGGGGAGGCATTTTTAGGTGTCTACAGAAGCCTCCACTTTGACTGAGTTTGTAGAAACGTCAATTTGGAAAACGATAGTAAAAGTAGTCGATAGGAACAGAGAATGATTTAAGAAGTTCTGCGATCCTAAATCAATCTGTGTACGCCGATACCTGCAAAAAATGTTTATTTCACAAATAAAAGAGTAAAGGGATAGAACGCTTATCTGAAACCAGTGTATTGGTGAGAAATAAGTTAGGTATTTTCCTATGCTTGAAGGAATTTACTGGATGACGTTTGTTGAAATGCTTTCCATGCTTGAGGAAAGCCAACAGATGAGTTTGGTAGCTTTCTAATCCTGATGAAACCTACCGGATGACACTTTCCATGCTTGAGGAAAGTCGACATATGATTTTGGAGTTTTTCTATGCTTTAAGAAATCCACCGATAATGCTTTCCATGCTTTAGGAAAGCCGACAAAGGAATTTGGTTGTTTTATACGCTTGAAGAAATCCACCGAATAATACTTTCCACCCTTGAGGAAAGTGGACAGATGATGAGATTGCAAGTCTCTGTGTAACGAGAGCCTTTCATAATGAAATGATGGTGGTTCGATTGTCCCCGAACGTGGGCTGTACATGGTTCTCTTGTCCCCGAACGTGGGCTGTAAATCGTTCGCTTGTCCCCGAACGTGGGCTGTAGATGGTCAGCTTGTCCCCGGACGTGGGCTGTAGATGGTCCGCTTGTCCCTGGACGTGGGTTGTAGATGGTCTGCTTGTCCCCGGACGTGGGTTGTAGTTGGTTTGCTTGTCCCCGAACGTGGGCTGTAGATGAGACCTGTAAAAATAAATTTGCCAATGGACTCGTATATATTGTGATTGACTTGACCACTTACTTGACCAAGTATGACTAGATGTGATATGAAATGTGTATGACTTGTGTGTGTGTGTGTGTGTGTGTGTGTGTATATATATGTGTGTGTGCAGACACAAGCAAACGAAGATGCAAAAGGAAAAATTTTCCGTCAATTTTTTTCATGAGTGGAGGGTACCGACTTTCTCCCGAAAAAGAAAGACGTGAAAAATGAAGTTTTGTTTTCCAACTTCCCTGATAAAAATTTTGAAAAAGTTTTTAAACTTTCCCAAAAGAAAATAATGAAAAAGGGAAGAAGTTTTGAACTTCCTCCTTAAACAAGACAAAATGAATCGTATGGATTGAATTGCTTGTTTTGAAAATAATGTATGCATGATGAATGTTCTTAGGCTAGGAGGCTAAGGACAATTACATCATGTGACACGATAGATGAATGAACTTAGGTTATGGAGCTAAGCATCATGTATGGTGTAAAGAAGGGATCTTGAACGTCACTTAGGTCTGGAAGCTAAGCACGTATATAGATGAAACTATTGATGAGTATTGCATAATGAATGTTTCTTAGGTCAAGGATCTAAGAACGATATGCTTTGTATGATTACAAATCATTGATATATAAATGTTGCTTATCACATTATGCGATGCCTGAAACAATGAATATTGCTCAGGTCAGGAAGCTAAGTAAGTATACAATGTTTCTTCTAATGAATGTTATCTTGAAAGATGATGAAGCATGAACGGTAGGGAAACAAGATTTCATGATAGCGGGTTCCTAGAAGGAAAGGTGATATAGATATGTATGTGTGAGTGAAGTGTGTGAATGTGAAACTAAGGATGGTTGCAAGGGTTATGGTGATGGAAATATATGTGAGAAGAATCAAAGATGATGACTCTTTAGGCTAGCTAGGCTAATGTGATGTGGGTTCAAGCCCCCAAGTCTAGTTCTAAATTGGTAGGGGTAAGCATTGGATATTCTTTGACTCGATCATGCGTATGAATGTGGCCGCACCTCGATGTCAGGTTGCCTATGTATCCGTTAGGAATCAGGCCAAACGTAGCTTTAACCGAACTTTGCACCAGTGTATGTACACCTTAAAGAGGTCTTTCAGGGGTTGTAATGTGGTTAAGCAGATTGTTCAAAGAAGAAAAGGGTTAAAGGCTCAAGACCCGAGAGAATCCCTAAGATGTGTAATTGTGAATTTGAAAATTCTGAATTTTGCAAGTTTATTTTCATTTTTTTTTTTTGAATTTCTTTTTTTTTATTCTTTTTTTTTTTTTTTTGCTTTTCGTTTTTTTTTCCATTCTTTTGAATCAATGTGGGCAATCTCAGATCATGCGGTCCATCACACACTTAGCATTCATGTTTCTCAAGCACGGTACCAAGAACTCGATGAGAGACGCAATTTTAATCGCCTCATATCAAAGACATTGGAACACTTGCCCTTAGACATTGTGTTTATAGTTGAATTGCTACTTTTTTTTTTACTTTCTTTTTGAATGTCATACAATTACACACCTTCCCATCCTAGGGTTAAGTGAATTTTGGTTGAATAAAAAAGTTTAATCATTAGACGAGGCTCAAAGTGGTTGATGAAGAAATGGATCTGTGATTGAGTGGTTAATGGGGAATGAATGGGTTGCAAAGGTACCTCAAATCATTGGTATACCTTGTGTTCAGTACGACAATTTTTTTTTTTTTGTTTTTTTTGCTAATCACATGATCGAATGTAAGAAAGAGATGCTCGTTTATGAAGAAGGTAAGAAATGTGACACATAGACACATGAATAAGACTTTTTAGGGGGAAGGGTTTGAAACAAAAGAAGAAGAAAACATGAAATCTTGGTGAGAAGCTTGCATCGTGCTTTGACTTCATGGTTGTTTACGAGTTACTTCTAGCTGCCTGCTGAGGAAAATAGTTTCTTGTTGTTGATGCTTTGATTGGAAGGAAAGAGGGAAGGAGTGACGTTCCCCTTATTCTTCCAACTATTGCCTAGTTATTTTAGACACAAGTACTGTGTAAGGAAGAACTCACTTAATTTATTCACACAATACTCGGATTGAAAAGGAAGAGTGTATGAAACAATTTTGAAAACTGATGGGAAATACTCCACTCATTCCTATTACGACGGAAAACTACGCATCGTCCTAGTATACCATCATAAACAATGTAGTGCATTCCTCGAAGACAAAGTGTGTGCAATGAATCAACATGTGTGAGTAGGTGATTTTATTAAGGCTCGTGGTATGATTGCATGTCTAGAAATGAGGACGTTGTGAAAAACAAAGGACCCAATGAATAAATAGCACGGAAGACTAAAAGACAAACTAACTTGATTGATTTTGTCCAATTTTAATGTTTATGCTATTTACTAGGTGAAAACGGTCCATTGGCAATTGTTAGTCATAAATAAGATCAACAACAATCAAATCAAAAAACACATGTTACGGTTAGCACAAAAAACACAAGAAACTAGGAAGAGGACTAGAATTCTAGAAGAGTTATGACTCATGGGTATAAAAAATAAATAAATAAAAATAAAAATCTATAATCCTATGTTATATGAGTTGACACGGATTAAAGGATTTGGCTAAGACTAGCTTGACACTAAAAGATATAAAAAAAAAATTAAAAAAAAATAAAGAAAGTTGACGCTAAAAAGACACCTAAACTGGACAGGCTGTAGTATATCGGTAATAACTTTTGATCTATGACTCTAATTGGGACAAAACTAACTCCAAATGAGAGATAAAACTCGGGGCTACAGATCCATTTGTTGCACGACATGTAACTCTTTCTAGAACTCCAGCTATGACAAAAACAAGTTGACTCTTGTGCAGTATACGAGAATAAAAATCCGGGTTGACTCAAATTTAAAAAAAAATAAAAAATCTATGACTCGACTCTAAAAAAATAAAAAGGGTTTGATAAGAGAAAAAAATAATTTAAAAAGAGTCAATAATAAAAAGCACATATAAACACATCGTCAAGCATGATGCAATGAAGTTTGCAACCTAAAGTCAAGATCTATGTTCCACTATGGTCAAGCTTTTGGGTGTCAAAGGGTACCATGGTTAAGAGTTTGGACGTGTTATCAAGGCAGCCTCCCTTGAGGATGTATGCCAACTGGCGGCTCTGCGAGTTTGTGATTAAATCGAACTCGACTCCATGGTTTGGGTGGATTTAAAAACTCGAATGAACCCTTATTGCCATGAGGGTTTTCGGGTTAATAGAGTATAAATCCCCCGGGCTAGCCACATACGTAGAACAGGTACTATTGTGGAAAAGTAGGTAATCTAAAATGCATATGCATATGTAAAAATGCCTATTAAATCGCTGGAATACAATTCAAGAATCTTTCAAGTCTCATTAACTCATCTCAATGAAATACCGATCACTCAAATCGATAAATAATAAATAATCCTCCCCAGTGGAGTCGCCAAATTGTAGGCGTCGCTCGAAGTGCTACGTTAAAGCATGTTGTGAATATGCTTGGTACTCATAGGAAGTGGGAATTGACATAATACGATTAGGGACAAGGAAAGTAGGAAGGCGCCAACAAGTTTTTAAGAAACTTGTAAACCGTTCACGGATCATAAAAAGGCAACCACGATAAGGGACAACGATAGGCAACAACGATTCACCCGTGAAGGTTACACCCCCATTCATAATCCATGAGATTACTAACTCCATATGGTTCGGAACCACGAAATAAGGATCGGGGATGATTGTACGAAGTGAGTCATGGAGTCACATTCGCCCGTATTGGCCTCTACTCGATTCTTATAGTGAAAAGTGATTCCTGCGATCTCACAGGTATACAAACAAAATATTTAATTTGCTCCAAACTATTATTAGGCTATATTGGTTGAATATTAATGCAACACATTATTCTAAAATATTGTGATCACTTGATTAAACAACAAGATTAAAAAGGAACCTAAACTGGTTGTCAAAATTATCTTATTAGTTGTGGTTTTCAATTACATATTCCCTTTAACATGCAATATGGTGATCAATAAATAATAATAGAATAAACATTAATATTGGAAGTAGTTTAACAATGATAACATTAGTCAAATCAAATATAAAATAACCTAATCATGATAGTAGCAACAAGAATAAAAATAAGAGTAATTAAGTGAATAATTACTCACATTCCGCGTTTCCTTGAATTGCTACATCATGAATAAACTGTTAGTAACTTCAATAAAAATATAAATCAAATGAAAATTAAATTAAATAAAAAGTAGAGTTGATTTGGTCCAAAGCCTCAGTTAATTCTACTTATCACGCCTTGGTTAAAGTATAGAATTTCAGGTATTGTATAGACTCCTTGGAGTGCTTAGGAGAAGTATTATGGAAGAATAGGGAGGCTAGTGTTTAAGATAAAGAGGGATAAGAAAATTATTTAATGATCAAGCTTGTTGATTATTGGAAAAGGGGTGATATGACCTCAATTTGTATAGAAAAAAAAGAAGGGACGAAGAATTAAGATAAGATCCGAATTAAATCGGAATAAAACTCGATAGACTACAGTTTTTTCGGTTTTTGTTTTTATCATATCTTTTGATCTAGAAATTGGAATAACATAAATAAGATATGGTTAGAAAGATCTTGAAGTCTTCTTTCTAACCCAATTAGAATCAGATTTAAATATTTTATAGAATAAAAGATATTTCTGAAATAGTGAGACGGTGTCAGTTTTAAATAGAGTTTGACATTTTATTCATATCTTTTCCGTTATAGCTCAGAATTGATATTATAATTTATCAATGAAAAGATAATTTCAAGGGCTATCAAACCATATAAAATTTGGATAAAAAATATGAGGCCCAAAAACAATATTTGTCTATCTTTGAATGTCTTTCAATTCGGATAGAAATAGGATTTTCAAAAAGAAAAGTTTTATTCAATTTTAAACTCTTTAATCTTATCTTTTCAAAACGGATAATTAAGATCTTTTAGAAACTTATATAAGCTTCCAATTAATCCTAATTGGTTTAGTAATGGTATTAAATAATTTGGACCCTCCACATGATCATTGGGTCGTAGGTAAGGTGGACTTAGGTTCGGTTTGGACTCACTTTAATATTTTGGTCATAACTTATTCGTTATAACTCGAATTTGGGCTTATAATATATAGTTGGAAAGCTCTTTACAAACCCCATCCAATTATTCAATCATTGGACCCAGATTATGGAACAAAATAAACTTGATTAAACATTTTTATAAAAAGGACACGAAATGAATGATTTTAAAGGACACAAAATGAATTATTTTTGGTTTAAAGGCACGAAAAGAGGAAAATAAGTTATGGTTTGGGGAAATTGGCTAGAAGTTGGGTTGTTTTATGAAATAGAAATATGTATTTAAGCACTCCAAGATTAAATACTCAACCCGACTAATAATGGAGGTGAAAGGTAGTTCATCATCGGGTATGGTTTTGGGGAGACATTTTTAGGTTTCTACAACACTATTTTTACACATTTATATAATTTTGACAAATCGTATCATTTATAATCGCCACTAAATTATAAATATCGATACGAAAAGCCTTTTCAACACTAGATATATAAATATTGTTTGACAAAGAATACATAAAATATGTCATAGCTTATTGGTGAAACATTTAATATAATAGTTTGAGGTTGCATGTTCGAATCTTGTACAGATCATACGCATGTTTTTTTTTTTGAAGAAAATGAGTTAAACATTTATAGCGATTGTAATCGCTACAATAATCACCACGATTGGTTGTAGTTCTTCGTATCGATTATTGAGGCCAACCTTAGCGATATTGAAAACCACTACTAAAGGCTAAGGCAACGTGGGATATTGTATCGATTGACCATTTGTTCGGAAATCTTTTTGTTGCAATTACAATCGATACTAAAGGTTAAAATAATCGCTACGAAAAGGTTATTTTCTTGTAGTGTTTTTTTTAATTTGTTACAATTTTTTTTTCAAAAAGCTTTGTTTGAATTTGTTTGACTTTCATTTGATTCAAAAAACTTTGTTTGAATGTGTTGAACATTCGTTTAAATCAAAAAGCTTTGTTTGAATGATTTTGTCTTTCATTTTATTTAATTAGCTCCGTTGAATGCATTTGACTTTCATTCGATTAAAAAACTTTTTTTAAATGTGTTTCACTTTTATTCGATTCAAAAGGCTTTGTTTGAATGTGTTTGACTTTCATTTGATTTAATTAGCTTCGTTGAAAGCATAGGACTTTCATTCGATTTAAGAAATTATGTTTGAATGTGTTTTGATTTAGGGTATTTAATACTCTCAAGTGGACCATTGAGAGAGCAACACGTGTCCCTCTGGGAAACGTCTAATTGGACCCTCCAGATATTTGACACGTGTCACTCAGATATGCCCCCATGGAAATGGCGGCCTTCAAGGACAAAACTCCAAGGCCGCCGCAAAACAGCGCTGCCCTAATCCCTAGGTCATTAAAACCTAGGGTAGGCACTTCCTAAGACCCTATAAATAAGGAGATTTCCTCACTTATTGGGACAGTCTTTTGACACCTTGAAATTTACGTCTTAATCATTAAGGCATTTATTTTTCTCTAAAACAGAGAACACCTAAGCTTGGAATCCGAGCAAATACCTTTCTTTCCAAACGTTTTTACTCCGATTATGTACTAACTTAATCCTCGAAGGCGGACCTTCGACCATACAAAGCTCCATTTGTTTTGCAAGTATAAGCGATCTTGATGAATCCAGTATTTGAGTTGTAACTCTCCCAAGGGACACAAAAAATCCTGAAATATGTTTGACTTTTGTTTGATCCATAAAGCTTTGTTTGAATGTGTTTGACTTTTATTTGATTCAAAAATCTTTGTTTGAATGTGTTTGACTTTCATTTGATTCAAAAAGCTTTGTTTGAATGTGTTTGACTTTCCTTTGATTCAAAAAGATTTAACTTTCATTCGATTAAAAAATCTTTTTTTTTTATGTTTTTAACTTTTTTTTTTATTTAATAAGCTTTGTAAAATCTGTTTAGCTTTCATTTGATTTAAAAAGCTTTGTATTAATGTGTTTGACTTTCGTTGATTCAAAAAATTTGTTTGAAAGTGTTTGACTTTCATTTGATTTAAAAGGATTTGTCTGAATGTGTTTGACTTTCCTTTTAATTAAAAAGATTTGTTTGAATGTGTTTGGCTTTCATTTGATTCAATTAGCATCGTTGAATGCTTTTGACTTTCATTCGATTAAAAAATCTTTGTTTGAATGTTTTTGACTTTCATTTGATTCACAAATCTTTGTTTGAATGTGTTTTGAAAGGAATGGTGTCCTTCAAACAAGTGTATTATTTTGATAGTGGGTTCAAAATTATTAAAAAGCTGGTATATTCAGTAAGGTCAAGTGTTCGAAATGCCTAGGTGGAGGCCGCTTCCGACCATTAATATTAATATATAATTAATATTACATCTCAATCTTCACTGAACCCTTCGGGTCACGCCCAAGCAATTAACAAACCAAGTCGACGAATTAATTCGGAGGAATTAATGAGTCGTCTGATTATTAAATATTTAGACGTCAGAAATTCGAGCTTAGAGCGTCGAAATCGAGCGTCGAAAGTCGAGTAAAAATAGTAAATGACGAGACGTGCAAAATAATAATAAATCGATAATATTCCCAAAATACCCCTAGCATCGGAATGCCCTGAGCATCCGAATGCTAGAGGCATAATTTGCTAGCACAGGTGGCTTGCATGCGAACCATGCCAAGCCAATGGTGGCTGGCTGGTACGTGCTAGCGCACCGTGCTAGCAGCCACAAGCACACCAAGGCAGCAGCTGCTAGCAGCCCGCACATGGTGTACGCGGCGTGCTAGCAGTAACCCGCTCTTGGAGTGCGTAGCTTGCTATCTATAGCAACAGCACACAACTCCAAGTGTGGGGCTGGGCTTTTGTAAGGCTACGGCTGGGCCTAAGGCTCAGGTAGTAGGGCCAAAAATCATGGGAAGCAAATGGAAGCAAGTGGGTAAGGGACAAGTGGCACAAGGAGAGTCTGGAGTGGGGAGCAAGTATGGTCCCCTACTCTCCAAGTGGTCTTCACTTCTCTTTTCATGTAATAGTGACACTTGTAGATTTATTATTAGTTTGCTTATTTATTTTAATTTAGCTTTAAAATAAAATGTAGAATTTCATCCTCCCATATTGATGGGATAGAAATTCCCACTCTCCCTCTTGCCTATAAGTACCCCTCTCGGGTTTTTGGGAAGGGTACTTAAGTAGGAGTTCAATAGAGCATTGCATTAGCAAAAACTCTTAAACTCACATAATACTCTGCTTTTGGTCGAACCTCGCTAACCTCGAGGTAACGGACCTAAAAGTTGGTAGTTGTTTTTGCAGGCGGATCTCCGTCGGAGGCTCTCGTATTTTCAGGGCTAAGCTTCTAAAGTAAGAGCCCATTTTGTGGGGCGAAGCACGCGCCAAAGGGAAATTTCCTATTTTTCCCTTTTATGTTTATTTATGCATTTGTGATATTATTTATTGCAAGCGAGATCCTTGGCTCGGGTTTTTTCCGCGGTGAGTGGGACTCACCAAACCCTAACATGTTTGACTTTCAATTGATTAAAAAAGATTTGTTTAAATGTGTTCGACTTTCATATGATTCAATTAGCTTTATTGAATTCTTTTGCCTTTCATTCGATTCAAAAATCTTTGTTTGAATATGTATAACTTATATTTGATTCAAAAATTTTCATTAAATGTTTTTTACTTTCATTTGATTCAATTAGCTTCGTTTAATGCATTTAACTTTCATTCGATTCAGAAATCTTTTTTTTTAATTTGTTTGAATTTTTGTTTTCAAAAATCTTTGATTCAATCTATTTGACTTTCATTTTATTCAAAAAACATTGTTTGAATGTTTTTAACATTCATTTGATTCAAGAAGCTTTGTTTGAATGAGTTTGACTTTCAAATCATTTAATTAGCTCCGTTGAAAGCATTTGACTTTCATTCGATTTAAAAAGCTTTGTTTGAATGTGTTTCACTTTCATTTGATTCAAAAGGCTTTGTTTGAATGTGTTTGACTTTTATTTGATTTAATTAGCTTCGTTGAGAGCATAGGACTTTCATTCGATTCAAAAAGCTTTGTTTGAATGTGTTTAGATTTAGGGTATTTAATACCCCCAAGTGGACCAATGAGAGAGCGACATGTGTCCATTTGGGAGGCGTCTAAATGGACTCTCTAGATGTGTGCACGTTTCACTCAGATATGCCCCCATGGAAATGGCGGCCTTCAAGGCCAAAACTCTAAGGGCGCCGAAAAAACGGCGCTGCCCTAATCTCTAGGACATTAAAACCTAGGGTAGGTATATTTTCCTAGGACCGCATAATTAAGGAGATTCCCCCAATTATTAGGACTGTCTTTTGACACCTTGAACTTTACGTCTTAATCATTAAGGCACTTATTTCTCTCTAAAACATAGAACACCTAAGCTTAGAATCCGAGCAAATACCTTTCTTTCCGCACGTTTTTACTCCGATTCCTTTCTAACTTAATATTCGGAAGCGGACCTCCGACAATTCAACTCTGTTTGTTTTGCAAGTACAAGCAATCTTGACGAATCCAGTCTTTGAGTTGTAACTTTCCCGAGGGACACAAAGAATCCCGAAACATATTTGACTTTCATTTGATCCATAAACTTTGTTTGAATGTGTTTGACTTTCATTTGATTCAAAAACCTTTGTTTGAATGCGTTTGACTTGCATTTGATTCAAAAAGTTTTGTTTGAATGTGTTTGAATTTCCTTAGATTCAAAAAGATTTGTTTCAATGTGTTTGACTTTTATATGAATCCAACAGCTTCATTGAATGCTTTTGACTATCATTCGATTCAAAAAGATTTGTTTGAATTTGTTTGACTTTCATTTGTTCCAAATTTTTTTTGAATTTTTTTGACTTTGATTTGATTCAAAAAGATTTGTTTGAATGTGTTTGACTTTCATTTGATTCAAAAAGCTTTGTTTGAATCTGTTTGACTTTCCTTTGATTTAAAAATATTTGTTTTAATGTGTTTGACTTTCATATAATTCGATTAGCTTCGTTGAATGCTTTTGACTTTCATTCGATTTAAAAATATTTGTTTGAATGTGTTTGACATTCATTTGATGCAAAAAGCTTTGTTTAAAACAGTTTGACTTTCATTTGATTCAAAATGCTTTGTTTGAATATGTTTAACTTTCATTTGATTCAAAAGGTTTTTTTGAATGTATTTCACTTTCATTTGATTTAATTAGCCCCGTTGAATGCATTTGACTTTCTTCCGATTTAGAAAGCTTTGTTTGAATGTGTTTGACTTTCAATTAATTTAAAAAGCTTTGTTCCAATATGTTTGACTTTCATTTGAATCAAAAAGCTTTGTTAACGTGTTTGACTTTTATTTAATTAAAAAATCTTTGTTTCAATGTGTTTGTTTTTCATTTGATTAAAAACATTTTGTTTGAATGTGTTTGACTTTCATTTGATTCAAAAGGCTTTATTTGAATTTTTTTGACTTTCATTTGATTTAAAAAGATTTGTTTGAATGTGTTTGACTTTCCTTTGATTCAAAAGGATTTGTTTGAATGTGTTTGACTTTCATATGATTCAATTAGCTTCGTTGAATGCTTTAGACTTTCATTCGATTCAAAAAGCTTAGGTTTGAATGTGTTTGACTTTCATAAGATTCAGTTAGTTTCCTTGAATGCATTTCACTTTCATTCGATTCAAAAAGCTTTGGTTTAATTTGTTTGTCTTTCATTTGATTCAGAAAGCTTTGTTTGAATATGTTTGACTTTCCTTTGATTCAAAAAGATTTGTTTGAATGTGTTTGACTTTCATATGATTGAATTAGATTCGTTGAATGCTTTAGACTTTCATTCAATTCAAAAAGCTTAGTTTGAATGTGTTTAACTTTCATTCGATTCAGAAATCTTTGTTTTAATGTGCTTGAATTTTTTTTTTATTCAAAAAGCTTTGATTGAATTTTTTTTACTTTCATTTGATTCTAAAAGCTTTAGTTATGTTTATTTATGCATTTGTGATATTATTTATTGCGAGCGAGATCCTTGGCACGTGTTTTTTCCGCAATAGGTGTGACTCACCAAAGCTTAACATGTTTGACTTTCATTTGATTAAAAAAGATTTGTTTGATAATAATTGCAATATTGAAGATAAATTTCCTATTTTTCCCTTTTATGTTTGTTTATGCATTTGTGATATTATTTATTGGGAGCGAGATCCTTGGCTCAGGTTTTTTCCGCGGTGAGGGGGACTCACCAAACCCTAACATGTTTGACTTTCATTTAGCTAAAAAAGATTTGTTTGAATGTGTTTGGCTTTCATATAATTCAATTAGCTTCGTTGAATTCTTTTGACTTTCATTCGATTAAAAAAGCTTTGTTTGAATGGGTTAGACATTCATTTGTTTAAATGAGCTTCGTTAATTGCATTTTACTATTATTCGATTTAAAAAGCTTAGTTTGAATGTGTTTGACTTTCATTTGATTCAAAAGCTTTATTCGAATGTGTTTGAATTTCCTTAGGTTCAAAAAGATTTGACTTTCATTTGATTTAGAAATATTTTTTGTAATGCGTTTGAATTTTTTTTCTTTAAAATGCTTTGTTTGAATCTGTTTGGCTTTCATTTGATTAAAAAAGCTTTTTTCTTTTTTTTTTGGAAAATAAGATTTTATTACCAAAAAGAGAAAGTTACAACTTACAAAAGCTAAGTTATAACTACCACCAGAACACCAAAAGACCTGAAAACAACAGGTCACCCCACGACCAGTTCTAGACCCAAACCTAGCCACCTTCTAGGAAGGGTTCTAGGAAGGGCCTAAAACAACTGGACTCAGATTTCTGGCCACCTTCTAGGAAGGGTTCCGGAAACCAGGACCAGACAACAAAAAACCAGAAAACAACACAACCAAACACCCGAAAGTCACCAAAAGCTACAGCCAGAAGCAGACATGCCTGCAAACCGACTAAAGAAACCAAAAGAACAAAGAAAAACACCAAAACGAGCACCAAAGCAACAATAATAACATACTGCAGCAACAAAAACAGCACCAAAACAGTAGTGCATTAACATAATCAGCAGTGCAGCAGCAAGAAAACAGGGCACAGCAACACCAAAAGCAGAACGCAGCAGCAGCAGCAAAGAGCAGCAAGGCAGGACAGTGCAGCTGCAGCAGAAGCAAAGCACAGCAGAACACAAACTATCAGTAGCACCACACCAGCAGTGCAGCAAACAGCAGCACCCAGCACATCACAGCAGAACACTCAGCAGCAAAGCAGACAGCAGGCAGCAAAGCATCAGCAGTGTAGTAGCAAAACAGCAGCACACAACAAGACACAGCAGACCACCCAGCAGCAAAAGCAGACAGCAGGCAGCAACACCACCAGACAACAGCAGCACACTGCAACAAAAACAATAGCACCAGAACCAGTGCAAAGCATTGCATAGCAGAACACCTAGTAGAGCATAGCACCAAAAGCACAAAGACAGCAAGCAAACAGCCAAACCAGCAAAAAAAGAACAGCAAACAAAACAAAAACAACGGGAACCTCAACTCAAAAATAAAGAAACCAGAACACATGCAAAAGGAGCCCGAGACAAGCCCTAGACAATCAAATATTTGCTTCCCGCCGGGATTCTACAAACTGAGTGAAAGACAATATCCCGAACAAGAGCATCAACTGATTTGCAGCAACCAGTAAAGAGAACTGCATTCCTTTGAATCCAAATACCATAAATTGTTTCAGTGAAAGCCACCTGGATCACTTTATTCTTTAATCTGGAACTTCTGCAGATTTTCTTCATCCAATCAATCTCATCACTAAACTGCTGAACAGGCTTGGAAACACGCAAGATCCCCAAAACCTTACTCCAAACCTTCCTAGAGAAATCACAATCAAAAAATAGATGCTGAACACTTTCATTGTCATTCAAACAAAGGAAACACTTTGGATCACAAGAGATGTGCCATTAAAGCAACCTATGCTTAGTGACAAGCCTATTCCATAAAGCTAGCCACAAGATGAAAACACTCTTGGGAGTTGCTAAGTTATGGCAAGTGACTCTCTTCCAAGGAACTTTAGGCACTTGAAAAAAGCTTTGTTTGAATGTGCTTGACTTTCCTTTGATTCAAAAAGATTTGTTTGAATGTGTTTGAATTTTGTTTGATTCATAAGGCTTTGTTTGAATGTGTTTGACTTTCCCTTGATTTAAAAAGATTTGTTTGAATGTGTTGGCTTTCATATGATTCAATTAGCTTCGTAGAATACTTTTGACTTTCATTCGAATCAAAAAGATTTGTTTGAATGTGTTTGACTTTTATTTGATTCAAAAATCTTTGTTTGAATGTGTTTGACTTCATTTGATTAAAAAAGATTTGTTTGAATGTGTTTGACTTTCATATGAATCAATTAGCTTCGTTGAATGCTTTTGACTTTCATTCGATTCAAAAAGCTTTTTTTGAATGTGTATAACTTATATTTGATTCAAAAAGTTATTTTTGAATGTGTTTGACTTTCATTTGATTCAATTAGCTTCGTTTAATGCATTTGACTTTCATTCGATTTAGAAATCTTTTTTTTAATTTGTTTGAATTGTTTTTTATTTTAAAATCTTTGTTTAAATGTGTTTGACTTTCATTTGATTAAAAAAGATTTGTTTGAATGTGTTTGACTTTCATATGATTTAATTAGCTTAGTTGAATGCTTTTGACTTTCATTAGATTTAAAAAGCTTTGTTTGAATGTGTATAACTTATATTTGATTCAAAAGTTTTGTTTGAATATGTTAGACTTTCATTTGATTCAATTAGCTTCGGTTAATGCATTTAACATTCATTGGATTCATAATTATATTTTTTATATGTTTGAATTTTTTTTAATTCAAAAAGCTTTGTTTGAATCTATTTGACTTTCATTTGATTAAAAAAACTTTGTTTGAATGTGTTTAACATTCGTTTGATTTAAAAAGCTTTGTTTGATTGAGTTTGACTTTCATTTCATTTAATTAGCTCCGTTGAATGCATTTAACTTCCATTCAATTCAAAAGGCTTTGTTTGAATGTGTTTCACTTTCATTTGATTCAAAAGGTGTTGTTTGAATGTGTTTGACTTTCATTTGATTTAATTAGCTTCATTGAAAGCATAAGACTTTCATTCGACAAAACGCTTTGTTTGAATGTGTTTTGATTTAGGGTATTTAATAACCCTAAGTGGACAAATGAAAGAGCGACACATGTCCCTCTTAGAGGCGTCTAAATGGACTCTCCAGATGTGTGACACGTGTCACTCAGATATTCCCAATGGTAATTACGGGCTTCAAAGCCAAAACTCCAAGGGCGCCGCAAAACGGCGCTGCCCTAATCCCTAGGTCACTAAAACCTATGGTAGGCACGTTTTCCTAGAAACCTATAAATAAGGAGAGTCCCTAATTATTAGGACAGTCTTTTTACACCTTGAACATTAAGTCTTAATAGTTAAGGCATTTATTGCTCTCTAAAACAGAGGCCACCTGAGCTTGGAATTCGAGCAAATACTTTTCCTTTTGCACGTTTTAACTCCGATTCCGTACTAACTTAATCTTCGGAGGCGGACCTCCGACCATTCAAAGCTCCGTTTGTGTTGCAAGTGCAAGCGATCTTGACGAATCCAGTCTTTGAGTTGTAACTCTCCCAAGGGACACAAAAAACCCGTGTTCAGCTTTCATTTGATTCAATTATATTCTTTGAATACATATGACTTTAATTCGATTGAAAAAACTTTGTTTGAATGTGTTTGACTTTCATCAGATTCAAAAAGCTTTTTTGAATGTGTTCGCCTTTCATTTGATTCAAATAGCTTCTTTGAATGCATATGACTTTCATTAGATTAAAAAATCTTTGTTAGAATGCATATGACTTTCATTCAATTTAAAAAGCTTTGTTTAAATGTGTTTAACATTCATTTGATTTAAAAAGCTTTGTTTGAATGTGTTTGACTTTCATTTGATTCAAAAAGCTTTGTTTGAATGTGTTTGACTTTCATTTTATTCAAAAATCATTGTTTAAATGTGTTTGACATTCATTAGATTAAAAAACTTTGTTTAATTATTTTAACATTAATTTGATTAAAAAAGCTTTGTTTCAATGTGTTTGGCTTTCCTTTGATTAATAAACCTTTTGTTTGAATATGTTTGACTTTCATTTGATTCAAAAAGCTATGTTTGAATACATTTAACTTTCATTCGATTTAAAAGCTTTGTTTGAATGTGTTTGACTTTCAATTGGTTCAAAAAGATTTTTTTAATGCGTTCAGCTTTCATTTGATTCATTTAGCTTTAATTCGTTGAATTCATATGTCTTTTATTTGATTTAAAAAGCTTTATTTGAATATATTTGACGTTCATTAGATACAAATAGCTTTGTTAGAATGTGTTTGACTTCATTTCATTCAATTAACTATGTTGAATGCATTTGACTCAAAAAGCTGTGTTTGAATGTGTTTTGCTTTCATTTGATTCAAAAAGCTTTGTTTGAATGTGTGTTAATTTTATTTGATTCAAATAGCTTTGTTTGAATGCATTTGACTTTCATTCGATTCAAAAAGCTTTCTTTCAATGTGTTTGACTTTCAATTGATTCAAAAAGATTTGTTTTAACGTGTTCAGCTTTCATTTGTTCCCATTGATTTGTTTTAATGTGTGCAGCTTTCATTTATTTCCATTCGATTCAAAAAGCTTTGTTTAAATATGTTTGACTTTCATTAGATTTAAAAAGCTTTGTTTGAATGTGTTTGACTTTCATTTGATTCACAAATCTTTTTAAAATGTGTTTAACTATCATAAGATTCAAAAAGTTTTGATTGAATGTGTTTGACTTTCATTCTATTTAAAAAGCTTTGTTTGAATGTATTTGACTTTCATTTGATACAAAAAGCTTTGTTTGAATGTGTTTTATTTTCATTTGATTCAAATATCTTTGTTTTAATGTGTTTTTTTTTAATTAGCTTTTTTGAATGCATATGACTTTCATTCGATTCAACAAGCTTTGATTGAATGTGTTTCCCTTTCATTTGATTCAAAAAGCTTTGTTAAAATGAATGTCACTTTCAGTTGATTTAGAAATCATTGTTTAAATTTGTTTCACTTTCATTTAATTAAAAAAGCTTTATTTAAATGTTTTTTTTTTTACTTTCATTTGATTAAAAAAGCATTGTTTGAATGTGTTTGAGTTTCCTTTGATTCACAACCTTTGTTTCAATATGTTTGACTTTCATTTGATTCAAAAAGTTTTTTTTGAATGCATTGACTTTCATTCAATTCAAAAAGCTTTGTTTGAATGTGTTTCCTTTTCATTTGATTCAAAATGCTTTGTTTGAATGTGTGTAACTTTCATTTGATTTAGAAATCATTGTTTAAATTTTTTTGACTTTCATTTAATTAAAAAAGCTTTGTTTAAATGTTTTTCACTTTCATTTGATTAAAAAACAATGTTTGAATGTGTTTGACTTTCCTTTGATTCATAACCTTTGTTTGAATATGTTTGACTTTCATTTGATTCAAAAAGCTTTGTTTGAATGCATTTAACTTTCATTCGATTCAAAAACCTTTGGTTGAATTTATTGACTTTCATCCAATTCAAAAAGACTTGTTTGAATGTGTTTGAATATAATTTGATTAAAAAGGCTTTATTTGAATGTGTTTGACTTTCCTTCGGTTCAAAAAGCTTTATTTCAATGTTTTTGACTTTTATTTGATTTAAAAAACTTTGTTTTAATGTGTTTGACTTTCATTTAATACAAAAAGATTTGTTTGAATGCATTTGACTTTCATTCGATTCAAAAATCTTTGTTTGAATGCATTTGACTTTCAATTAATTTAAAAAGATTTGTTTAAATGTTTTGAGCTTTCATTTGATTTCATTAGCTTCTTTGAATACTTATGACTTTCTTTCAATTCAAAAAGTTTTGTTTTAAAGTGTTTGACTTTCATTAGATTCAAAAAGCTTTGTTTGAATATCTTTGACTTTCATTTGATTCAAAAAGCTTTTTTAAATGTGTTTGACTATCATTCGATTCAAAAAGCTTTAATTGAATGTGTTTGACTTTCATTCTATTTAAAAAGCTTTGTTTGAATGTATTTGACTTTCATTTGATACAAAAAGCTTTGTTTGAATGTGTTTTATTTTCATTTGATTCAAATATCTTTGTTTTAATTTTTTTTTATTTAATTAGCTTTTTTGAATGCATATGACTTTCATTCGATTCAAAAAGCTTTGTTTGAATGTGTTTCTCTTTCATTTGATTCAAAAAGCTTTGTTTAAATGTGTGTCACTTTCATTTGATTTAGAAATCATTGTTTAAATTTGTTTCGCTTTCATTTAATTAAAAAAAGCTTTATTTAAATGTTTTTTACTTTCATTTGATTAAAAAAGTATTGTTTGAATGTGTTTGCCTTTCCTTTGATTCACAACCTTTGTTTCAATATTTTTGACTTTCATTTGATTCAAAAAGTTTTTTTTTGAATGCATTGACTTTCATATAATTCAAAAAGCTTTGTTTGAATGTGTTTCCTTTTCATTTGATTCAAAATGCTTTGTTTGAATGTGTGTTAATTTCATTTGATATAGAAATCATTGTTTAAATTTTTTTGACTTTCATTTGATTAAAAGAGCTTTGTTTAAATGTTTTTCACTTTCATTTGAAAAAAAAAGGTTTGAATGTGTTTGACTTTCCTTTGATTCACAACCTTTGTTTGAATATGTTTGACTTTCATTTGATTCAAAAAGCTGTGTTTGAATGCATTTGACTTTCTTTCGATTCAAAAACCTTTGTTTGAATTTATTGACTTTCATTCAATTCAAAAAGATTTGTTTGAATGTGTTTGAATATAATTTGATTAAAAAGGCTTTATTTGAATGTGTTTGACTTTCATTCAATTCAAAAAGCTTTGTTTGAATGTGTTTTCTTTTCATTTGATTCAAAATGCTTTGTTTGAATGTGTGTAACTTTCATTTGATTTAGAAATCATTGTTTAAATTTTTTTGACTTTCATTTAATTAAAAAAGCTTTGTTTAAATGTTTTTCTCTTTCATTTGATAAAAAAAAAACAATGTTTGAATGTGTTTTACTTTCCTTTGATTCACAACCTTTGTTTGAATATGTTTGATTTTCATTTGATTCAAAAAGCTTTGTTTGAATGCATTTAACTTTCATTCGATTCAAAAACCTTTGGTTGAATTTATTGACTTTCATCCAATTCAAAAAGACTTGTTTGAATGTGTTTGAATATAATTTGATTAAAAAGGCTTTATTTGAATGTGTTTGACTTTCCTTCGGTTCAAAAAGCTTTATTTCAATGTTTTTGACTTTTATTTGATTTAAAAAACTTTGTTTTAATGTGTTTGACTTTCATTTTATACAAAAAGATTTGTTTTAATGCATTTAACTTTCAATCGATTCAAAAAGCTTTCTTTCAATGTGTTTGACTTTCAATTGATTCAAAAAGATTTGTTTTAACGTGTTCAACTTTCATTTGTTTCCATTGATTTGTTTTAATGTGTGCAGCTTTCATTTGTTTCCATTCGATTCAAAAAGCTTTGTTTAAATATGTTTGACTTTCTTAGATTTAAAAAGCTTTGTTTGAATGTGTTTGACTTTCATTTGATTCACAAAAGTTTTTTGAATGTGTTTGACTATCATTCGATTCAAAAAGCTTTGATTGAATGTGTTTGACTTTCATTCTATTTAAAAAGCTTTGTTTGAATGTATTTGACTTTCATTTGATACAAAAAGCTTTGTTTGAATGTGTTTTATTTTCATTTGATTCAAATATCTTTGTTTTAATTTTTTTATTTAATTAGCTTTTTTGAATGCATATGACTTTCATTCGATTCAAAAAGCTTTGTTTGAATGTGTTTCACTTTCATTTGATTCAAAAAGCTTAGTTTAAATGTGTGTCACTTTCATTTGATTTAGAAATCATTGTTTAAATTTGTTTCATTTTCATTTAATTAAAAAAAACTTATTTAAATGTTTTTTACTTTCATTTGATTAAAAAAACATTGTTTGAATGTGTTTGACTTTCCTTTGATTCACAACCTTTGTTTCAATATGTTTGACTTTCATTTGATTCAAAAAGCTTTTTTTGAATGCATTGACTTTCATATAATTCAAAAAGCTTTGTTTGAATGTGTTTCCTTTTCATTTGATTCAAAATGCTTTGTTTGAATGTGTGTCACTTTCATTTGATTTAGAAATCATTGTTTAAATTTTTTTGACTTTCATTTGATTAAAAAAGCTTTGTTTAAATGTTTTTCACTTTCATTTGATAAAATAAAACAATGTTTGAATGTGTTTGACTTTCCTTTGATTCAAAACCTTTGTTTGAATATGTTTGACTTTCATTTGATTCAAAAAGCTGTGTTTGAATGCATTTGACTTTCTTTCGAATCAAAAAGCTTTGTTTGAATTTATTGACTTTCATTCAATTCAAAAAGATTTGTTTGAATGTGTTTGAATATAATTTGATTAAAAAGGCTTTATTTGAATCTGTTTGACTTTCATTCAATTCAAAAAGCTTTGTTTGAATGTGTTTCCTTTTCATTTGATTCAAAATGCTTTGTTTGAATGTGTGTAACTTTCATTTGATTTAGAAATCATTGTTTAAATTTTTTTGACTTTCATTTAATTAAAAAAGCTTTGTTTAAATGTTTTTCACTTTCATTTGATAAAAAAAAAACGTTTGAATGTGTTTGACTTTCCTTTGATTCACAACCTTTGTTTGAATATGTTTGACTTTCATTTGATTCAAAAAGCTTTGTTTGAATGCATTTAACTTCCATTCTATTCAAAAACCTTTGATTGAATTTATTGACTTTCATCCAATTCAAAAAGACTTGTTTGAATGTGTTTGAATATAATTTGATTAAAAAGGCTTTATTTGAATGTGTTTGACTTTCCTTCGGTTCAAAAAGCTTTATTTCAATGTTTTTGACTTTTATTTGATTTAAAAAACTTTGTTTTAATGTGTTTGACTTTCATTTTATACAAAAAGATTTGTTTGAATGCATTTGACTTTCATTCGATTCAAAAATCTTTGTTTGAATGCATTTGACTTTCAATTAATTTAAAAAGATTTGTTTAAATGTTTTGAACTTTCATTTGATTTCATTAGCTTCATTGAATACTTATGACTTTCTTTCAATTCAAAAAGTTTTGTTTTAATGTGTTTGACTTTCATTAGATTCAAAAAGCTTTGTTTGAATATCTTTGACTTTCATTTGATTCAAAAAGCTTTTTTAAATGTGTTTGACTGTCATTCGATTCAAAAAACTTTGTTTGAATGTGTTTGACTTTTATTTAATTCAAAAATCTTTGTTGGATGTGTTTGACTATAATTTGATTCAAAAAGCATTGTTTGAATGTGTTTGATAGTCATTTGAGTCTAAAGGCTTTGTTTTAATTTGTTTTTTTTTTTCATTTTATTCAATTAGCTTCTTTGAATGCATATGACTTTCATTCAATTCAAAAAATTTCTTTGAATGTGTTTAAATATAATTTGATTAACATAGCTTTGTTTGAATGTGTTTGACTTTCCTTTGATTAAACAATCTTTGTTTGAATGTGTTTGACTTTCCTTCAATTCAAAAAGTTTTGTTTGAATGTGTTAGACTTTCATTTGATTCAAAAAACTTTGTTTTTATGTGTTTGACTTTCATTTTATACAAAAAGATTTGTTTGAATGCATTTGACTTTCATTCGATTCAAAAAGCTTTCTTTCAATGTGTTTGACTTTCAATTGATTCAAAAAGATTTATTTCAACGTGTTCAATTTCATTTGTTTCCATTAATTTGTTTTAATGTGTGCAGCTTTCATTTATTTCCATTCGATTCAAAAATCTTTGTTTAAATATGTTTGACTTTCATTAGATTTAAAAAGTTTTGTTTGAATGTGTTTGACTTTCATTTGATTCACAAAAGTTTTTTGAATGTGTTTGACTATCATTCGATTCAAAAAGCTTTAATTGAATGTGTTTGACTTTCATTCTATTTAAAAAGCTTTGTTTGAATGTATTTGACTTTCATTTGATACAAAAAGCTTTGTTTGAATGTGTTTTATTTTCATTTGATTTAAATATCTTTGTTTTAATTTTTTTTTTTATTTAATTAGCTTTTTTGAATGCATATGACTTTCATTCGATTCAAAAAGCTTTGTTTGAATGTGTTTCTCTTTCATTTGATTCAAAAAGCTTTGTTTAAATGTGTGTCACTTTCATTTGATTTAGAAATCGTTGTTTAAATTTGTTTCACTTTCATTTAATTAAAAAAAGCTTTATTTAAATGTTTTTTACTTTCATTTGATTAAAAAAGCATTGTTCGAATGTGTTTGACTTTCCTTTGATTCACAACCTTTGTTTCAATATGATTGTCTTTCATTTGATTCAAAAAGTTTTTTTTGAATGCATTGACTTTCATTTAATTCAAAAAGCTTTGTTTGAATGTGTTTCTTTTTCATTTGATTCAAAATGCTTTGTTTGAATGTGTGTAAATTTCATTTGATTTAGAAATCATTGTTTAAATTTTTTTGACTTTCATTTGATTAAAAAAGCTTTCTTTAAATGTTTTTCACTTTCATTTGATAAAAAAAACAATGTTTGAATGTAATTGACTTTCCTTTGATTCACTACCTTTGTTTGAATATGTTTGACTTTCATTTGATTCAAAAAGTTGTGTTTGAATGCATTTGACTTTCTTTCGATTCCAAAACCTTTGTTTGAATTTATTGACTTTCATTCAATTCAAAAAGATTTGTTTGAATGTGTTTGAATATAATTTGATTAAAAAGGCTTTATTTGAATGTGTTTGACTTTCCTTCTGTTCAAAAAGCTTTATTTCAATGTTTTTGACTTTTATTTGATTCAAAAAACATTGTTTTATTGTGTTTGACTTTCATTTTATACAAAAAGATTTGTTTGAATGCATTTGACTTTCATTCGATTCAAAAATCTTTGTTTGAATGTGTTTGACATTCAATTGATTTAAAAAGATTTCTTTAAATGTTTTCAGCTTGCATTTGATTCCATTAGTTTCTTTGTATACATTTGACTTTCTTTCAATTCAAAAAGTTTTGTTTTAATGTGTTTGACTTTCAATAGATTCAAAAAGCTTGTATTGAATATCTTTGACTTTCATTTGATTCAAAAAGCTTTTTTGAATGTGTTTGACTATCATTCGATTCAAAAAACTTTATTTGAATGTGTTTAACTTTTATTTGATACAAAAAGCTTTGTTGGATGTGTTTGACTATAATTTGATTCAAAAATCATTGTTTGAATGTGTTTGATAATCATTTGAGTCTAAAGGCTTTGTTTTAATTTGGTTTTTTTTCATTTTATTCAATTAGCTTCTTTGAATGCATATGACTTTCATTCAATTCAAAAAATTTGTTTCAATGTGTTTAAATATAATTTGATTAACATAGCTTTGTTTGAATGTGTTTGACTTTCCTTTGATTAAACAATCTTTGTTTGAATGTGTTTGACTTTCCTTCAATTCAAAAAGTTTTGATTGAATGTGTTAGACTTTCATTTGATTCAAAAAACTTTATTTTTATGTGTTTGACTTTTATTTTATACAAAAAGCTTTGTTTGAATGCATTTGACTTTCATTCGATTCAAAAATCTTTGTTTGAATGTGTTTGACTTTCAATTGATTGAAAAAGGTTTGTTTAAATGTTTTTCACTTTCATTTGATAAAAAAAAAACAATGTTTGAATGTGTTTGACTTTCCTTTGATTCACAACCTTTGTTTGAATATGTTTGACTTTCATTTGATACAAAAAGTTGTGTTTGAATGCATTTGACTTTCTTTCGATTCAAAAACCTTTGTTTGAATTTATTGACTTTCATTCAATTCAAAAAGATTTGTTTGAATGTGTTTGAATATAATTTGATTAAAAAGGCTTTATTTGAATGTGTTTGACTTTCCATCTGTTCAAAAAGCTTTATTTCAATGTTTTTGACTTTTACTTGATTCAAAAAACTTTGTTTTAATGTGTTTGACTTTCATTTTATACAAAAAGATTTGTTTGAATGCATTTGACTTTCATTCGATTCAAAAGTCTTTGTTTGAATGTGTTTGACTTTCAATTGATTTAAAAAGATTTCTTTAAATGTTTTCAGCTTTCATTTGATTCCATTGGCTTCTTTGTATACATTTGACTTTCTTTCAATTCAAAAAGTTTTGTTTAAATGTGTTTGACTTTCATTAGATTCAAAAAGCTTTGTTTGAATATCTTTGACTTTCATTTGATTCAAAAAGCTTTTTGAATGTGTTTGACTATCATTCGATTCAAAAAACTTTATTTGAATGTGTTTAACTTTTATTTGATTCAAAAAGCTTTGTTCGATGTGTTTGATTATAATTTCATTCAAAAAGCATTGTTTGAATGTGTTTGATAATCATTTGAGTCTAAAGGCTTTGTTTTAATTTGTTTTTTTTTCTCATTTTATTCAATTAGCTTCTTTGAACGCATATGACTTTCATTCAATTCAAAGAATTTGTTTGAATGTGTTTAAATATAATTTGATTAACATAGCTTTGTTTGAATGTGTTTGACTTTCCTTTGATTAAACAATCTTTGTTTGAATGTGTTTGACTTTCCTTCAATTCAAAAAGTTTTGTTTGATTGTGTTAGACTTTCATTTGATTCAAAAAACTTTATTTTTATGTGTTTGACTTTCATTTTATACAAAAAGCTTTGTTTGAATGCATTTGACTTTCATTCGATTCAAAAATCTTTGTTTGAATGTGTTTGACTTTCAATTGATTCAAAATGGTTTGTTTAAATGTTTTTCACTTTCATTTGATAAAAAAAAACAATGTTTGAATGTGTTTGACTTTCCTTTGATTCACAACCTTTGTTTGAATATGTTTGACTTTCATTTAATTCAAAAAGCTGTGTTTGAATGCATTTGACTTTCTTTCGATTCAAAAACCTTTGTTCGAATTTATTGACTTTCATTCAATTCAAAAAGATTTGTTTGAATGTGTTTGAATATAATTTGATTAAAAAGGCTTTATTTGAATGTGTTTGACTTTCCTTCTGTTCAAAAAGCTTTATTTCAATGTTTTTGACTTTTATTTTATTCAAAAAACTTTGTTTTAATGTGTTTGACTTTCATTTTATACAAAAAGATTTGTTTGAATGCATTTGACTTTCATTCGATTTAAAAATCTTTGTTTGAATGTGTTTGACTTTCAATTGATTTAAAAAGATTTCTTTAAATGTTTTCAGCTTTCATTTGATTCAATTAGCTTCTTTGTATACATTTGACTTTCTTTCAATTCAAAAAGTTTTTTTTTAATGTGTTTGACTTTCATTAGATTCAAAAAGCTTTGTTTGAATATGTTTGACTTTCATTTGATTCAAAAAGCTTTTTTGAATGTGTTTGACTATCATTCGATTCAAAAATCTTTGTTTGAATGTGTTTAACTTTTATTTTAGTCAAAAAGCTTTGTTGGATGTGTTTGACTATAATTTGATTCAAAAAGCATTGTTTGAATGTGTTTGATAATCATTTGAGTCTAAAGGCTTTGTTTTAATTTGTTTTTTTTTCATTTTATTCAATTTGCTTCTTTGAATGCATATGACTTTCATTCAATTCAAAAAATTTGTTTGAATGTGTTTAAATATAATTTGATTAACGTAGCTTTGTTTGAATGTGTTTGACTTTCCTTTGATTAAACAATCTTTCTTTGAATGTGTTTGACTTTCCTTCAATTCAAAAAGTTTTGTTTGAATGTGTTTGAATATAATTTGGTTAAAAAGGCTTTATTTGAATGTGTTTGACTTTCCTTCTGTTCAAAAAGCTTTATTTCAATGTTTTTGACTTTTATTTGATTCAAAAAACATTGTTTTAATGTGTTTGACTTTCATTTTATACAAAAAGATTTGTTTGAATGCATTTGACTTTCATTCGATTCAAAAATCTTTGTTTGAATGTGTTTGACTTTCAATTGATTTAAAAAGATTTCTTTAAATGTTTTAGCTTTCATTTGATTCCATTAGCTTCTTTGTATACATTTGACTTTCTTTCAATTCAAAAGTTTTGTTTTAATGTGTTTGACTTTCATTAGATTCAAAAAGCTTTGGTTGAATATATTTGACTTTCATTTAATTCAAAAAGCTTTTTTGTATGTGTTTGACTATCATTCGATTCAAAAAACTTTGTTTGAATGTGTTTAACTTTTATTTTAGTCAAAAAACTTTGTTGGATGTGTTTGACTATAATTTGATTCAAAAAGCATTGTTTGAATGTGTTAGATAATCATTTCAGTCTAAAGGCTTTGTTTTAATTTGTTTTTTTTTTTTCATTTTACTCAATTAGCTTCTTTGAATGCATATGACTTTCATTCAATTCAAAAAATTTGTTTGAATGTGTTTAAATATAATTTGATTAACATAGCTTTGTTTGAATGTGTTTGACTTTCCTTTGATTAAACAATCTTTGTTTGAATGTGTTTGACTTTCCTTCAATTCAAAAAGTTTTGTTTGAATGTGTTAGACTTTCATTTGATTAAAAAAACTTTATTTTAATGTGTTTGACTTTTATTTTATACAAAAAGCTTTGTTTGAATGCATTTGACTTTCATTCGATACATAAATCTTTGTTTGAATGTGTTTGACTTTCAATTGATTCAAAAAGGTTTGTTTAAATGTTTTTCACTTTCATTTGATAAAAAAAAACAATGTTTGAATGTGTTTGACTTTCCTTTGATTCACAACCTTTGTTTGAATATGTTTGACTTTCATTTGATACAAAAAGCTGTGTTTGAATGCATTTGACTTTCTTTCGATTCAAAAACCTTTGTTTGAATTTATTGACTTTCATTCAATTCAAAAAGATTTGTTTGAATGTGTTTGAATATAATTTGATTAAAAAGGCTTTATTTGAATGTGTTTGACTTTCCTTCTGTTCAAAAAGCTTTATTTCAATGTTTTTGACTTTTACTTGATTTAAAAAACTTTGTTTTAATGTGTTTGACTTTCATTTTATACAAAAAGATTTGTTTGAATGCATTTGACTTTCATTCGATTCAAAAATCTTTGTTTTAATGTGTTTGACTTTCAATTGATTTAAAAAGATTTCTTTAAATGTTTTCAGCTTTCATTTGATTCCATTGGCTTCTTTGTATACAATTGACTTTCTTTCAATTCAAAAAGTTTTGTTTTAATGTGTTTGACTTTCATTAGATTCAAAAAGCTTTGTTTGAATATCTTTGACTTTCATTTGATTCAAAAAGCTTTTTGAATGTGTTTGACTATCATTCGATTCAAAAAACTTTATTTGGATGTGTTTAACTTTTATTTGATTCAAAAAGCTTTGTTGGATGTCTTTGACTATAATTTGATTCCAAAATCATTGTTTGAATGTGTTTGATAATCATTTGAGTCTAAAGGCTTTGTTTTAATTTGTTTTTTTTTTTCATTTTATTCAATTAGCTTCTTTGAATGCATATTACTTTCATTCAATTCAAAAAATTTGTTTCAATGTGTTTAAATGTAATTTGATTAACATAGCTTTCTTTGAATGTGTTTGACTTTCCTTTGATTAAACAATCTTTGTTTGAATGTGTTTGACTTTCCTTCAATTCAAAAAGTTTTGATTGAATGTGTTAGACTTTCATTTGATTAAAAAAACTTTATTTTTATGTGTTTGACTTTTATTTTATACAAAAAGCTTTGTTTGAATGCATTTGACTTTCATTCGATACAAAAATCTTTGTTTGAATGTGTTTGACTTTCAATTGATTCAAAAAGGTTTGTTTAAATGTTTTTCACTTTCATTTGATAAAAAAAAACAATGTTTGAATGTGTTTGACTTTCCTTTGATTCACAACCTTTGTTTGAATATGTTTGACTTTCATTTGATACAAAAAGCTGTGTTTGAATGCATTTGACTTTCTTTCGATTCAAAACCTTTGTTTGAATTTATTGACTTTCATTCAATTCAAAAAGATTTGTTTGAATGTGTTTGAATATAATTTGATTAAAAAGGCTTTATTTGAATGTGTTTGACTTTCCTTCTGTTCAAAAAGCTTTATTTTAATGTTTTTGACTTTTACTTGATTTAAAAAACTTTGTTTTAATGTGTTTGACTTTCATTTTATACAAAAAGATTTGTTTGAATGCATTTGACTTTCATTCGATTCAAAAATCTTTGTTTGAATGTGTTTGACTTTCAATTGATTTAAAATGATTTCTTTAAATGTTTTCAGCTTTCATTTGATTCCATTGGCTTCTTTGTATACAATTGACTTTCTTTCAATTCAAAAAGTTTTGTTTTAATGTGTTTGACTTTCATTAGATTCAAAAAGCTTTGTTTGAATATCTTTGACTTTCATTTGATTCAAAAAGCTTTTTGAATGTGTTTGACTATCATTCGATTCAAAAAACTTTATTTGAATGTGTTTAACTTTTATTAGATTCAAAAAGCTTTGTTCGATGTGTTTGACCATAATTTCATTCAAAAAGCATTGTTTGAATGTGTTTGATAATCATTTGAGTCTAAAGGCTTTGTTTTAATTTGTTTTTTTTTCTCATTTTATTCAATTAGCTTCTTTGAACGCATATGACTTTCATTCAATTCAAAAAATTTGTTTAAATGTGTTTAAATATAATTTGATTAACATAGCTTTGTTTAAATGTGTTTGACTTTCCTTTGATTAAACAATCTTTGTTTGAATGTGTTTGACTTTCCTTCAATTCAAAAAGTTTTGTTTGAATGTGTTAGACTTTCATTTGATTCAAAAAACTTTATTTTTATGTGTTTGACTTTCATTTTATACAAAAAGCTTTGTTTGAATGCATTTGACTTTCACTCGATTCAAAAATCTTTGTTTGAATGTGTTTGACTTTCAATTGATTCAATAAGGTTTGTTTAAATGTTTTTAGTATTCATTTGATTTAATTAGCTTCTTTGAATGCATAGAACATTCATTATTCAAAAAGCTTTGTTTGAATGTTTTTGACTTTCATTAGATTCAAAAAGCTTTGTTTGAATGTGTTTAACTTTCATTTGATTTACAAAGACTTTTTTGAATGTGTTTAACTATCATCCGATTCAAAACGCTTTGTTTGAATGTGTTTGACTTTCATTCTATTTAAAAAGCTTTGTTTGAATGTGTTTGACTATCATTTGATATAAAAAGCTTTGTCTGAATGTGTTTTATTTTCATTTGATTCAAAAATCTTTGTTTTCATGTGTTGTTTTTTTATTTGATTTAATTAGCTTTTTTGAATGCATATGACTTTCATTCGATTCAGAAAGCTTTGTTTGAATGTGTTTTACTTTCATTTGATTCAAAATGCTTTGTTTTCATGTGTTCTTTTTTTATTTGATTCAATTAGGTTCTTTGAATACATATGACTTTCAATCGATTCAAAAAGCTTTGTTTGAATGTGTTTCCCTTTCATTTCATTCAAAAAGCTTTGTTTGAATGTGTGTAACTTTCATTTGATTTAGAAATCATTTTTAAAATTTCTTTCACTTTCATTTAATTAAAAAAAGCTTTAATTAAATATTTTTACTTTCATTTGATTAAAAAAGCATTGTTCGAATGTGTTTGACTTTCCTTTGATTCACAACCTTTGTTTCAATATGTTTGACTTTCATTTGATTCAAAAAGTTTTTTTTAATGCATTGACTTTCATTCGATTCAAAAAGTTTTGTTTGAATTTTTTTGACCATCATTGGATTCAAAAACTTTGTTTGAATGTGTTTGACTTTTATTCGATTCAAAAAGCTATGTTTGAATGAGTTTGACTTTACTTTGATTAAAAAAAGCTTTGGTTGAATGTGTGTAACTTTCTTTCGATTCAAAAAGTTTTTTTTGAATGTGTTTGACCTTCATTTGATTCAAAAAACATTGTTTTAATGTGTTTGACTTTCGTTTTATACAAAAAGATTTGTTTGAATGCATTTGACTTTCATTCAGTTCAAAAATCTTTGTTTGAATGTGTTTGACTTTCAATTGATTCAAAAAGATTTGTTTAAATGGTTTGAGCTTTCATTTGATTCCATAAGCTTCGTTGAATACATATGACTTTGTTTCAAAAAGTTTTGTTTGAATGTGTTTGACTTTCATTATATTCAAAAAGCTTTGTTTTAATGTGTTTGACTTTCATTTGATTCAATAAGCTTTTTTGAATGTGTTTAACTATCATTCGATTCAAAAAGCTTTGTTTGAATGTGTTTGACTTTCATTCGATTCAAAAAGCTTTGTTTGAATGTGTTTGACTATCATTTGATTCAAAAAGCATTGTTTGAATGTGTTTGATAATCATTTTAGTTTAAAGGCTTTGTTTTAATTTGTTTTTTTTCATTTGATTCAATTAGCTTCTTTGAATGCATAGGACTTTCATTCGATTTAAAAAACTTATGTTGAAGCATAAAAGTTTGATTAGTTTAGGTGAAGTTTATTGTGGTGATGGAAGAAGTAGCTGGAACTAAGAAGACATGAAGAATTCTTTATCAAAGAAGTTAAACAAATCAGAAGAAGAGTTCTCTAACAAGAACCGAGTTCCCTAATAGGAACGTCCCTTAACAGGAACTTGAAGACAACAAGCTGAGGTTTTTTGGTGGAACTTAACAAGCTTGGAGCCCAAGTAATCTAGCTGAACAAAAGCGCGGCGCAGCTATTAATTTAGTTAAGGTTTTTATCTTTCTAGATTATTGTTAATATGTTGAGTAGGTTATTGCACAAAATTTATTGGAAGGGTAACAAGTTAGCTTGTTATATAAAATAAAACGGAAAATAATAAAAGATAGATTTTAGGAAAAGATTTTCTAAATGTTTTATTTCCTTTAAATCGGTTTGTTAAAAAGATAATTCTTTTTAACAAAATATCTTTTATCTTTATTTTCTGCAAAAGATTTTATTCATATGATTTACATATAACCATGTTTTAAAGATAAGTTAAGTTAACTTATTTATATTTTAGAAAAACCTACTTTCTATACGAGTGTGACTTGTAAAAATAGTAGAGAGCAGAATGGTTTTAGGTTTTTGTGAGTTTATGCGTGAAGAAATCTCTGTGCGTAATTGAGTAAGTTTACCAAGCTTCTAACTTGTCATAT
This sequence comes from Chenopodium quinoa, assembly GCF_001683475.1. Classification (NCBI taxonomy): domain Eukaryota; kingdom Viridiplantae; phylum Streptophyta; class Magnoliopsida; order Caryophyllales; family Amaranthaceae; genus Chenopodium; species Chenopodium quinoa. The sequence goes on along the minus strand of NW_018744572.1, from coordinate 459,777 downwards.
TAGTTTCGGATTTCGTGCATTGTTTGCCTAACATACTAGGTGTCGTATTCTTGTATTAGGTAGGGTTATTTTGGTGTGTTTATCGTTTATATTATACACAGTTTTGTAAGCTTCGTGGTGAGGCTGAGTGTTTGTACTTTGGTAGTACGTGTAGTACTTTGGAAGTACGAGTGAATCTAAGTGTGGTGCTTAGGTTGGGTAGGATAGGGCCCTATCAAGTAGCAATTCCAGTGACGAACTTGTGAAACTAAAGGTCCGTGTCTAATGGGTTGTAACTTGGTGTTTGCCCTATTATAGTGGAGTTTGTGTGTTTGAAATCCCTAAGTCAGGGTCAAGGTTTTACTTCCAGTTGGGCCCTGGAAGGTTTCCTCGTAAAATCTGTGTGTGCCTTTAAGTTCCTATATGCATTGTTTATTAATCCACGAAAAGTAGACATTAGGAACTCAATACAATTCACGCCTCCCCTTTTGTATTAATCGTCTCAACTAACAATTGGTATAAGAGAAAGGTTCTCACGTGTAAGCAGATAACTTTGCTGAGTAAGTTCCTGGAGGGATGAATTACAAGGAGAAGCTGGAAGAAGGGTATTCCACCCAACGTCCACCCATGTTCAATGGTAAGTTTTACACCTACTGGAAGAACAGGATAGAGATCTTTATTAAGGCAGAAAATTACCAGGTTTGGCGTGTTATTGAAACTGGTGATTTTGAAATAACTGCAACCAATGACAAGAACAAGGTAGTTCCTAAACTTATTTCTGATTATGATAAAGAAGACTATCAGAAACTTGAATTAAATGCTTTAGCTATAAAGTATTTGCACTGTGGACTTGGACCTCATGAACATAATCGTATAATGGTATGTAAGTCTGCAAAACAGATTTGGGATCTACTAGAGGTAACTCATGAAGGTACCAATGAGGTAAAACGTTCTAAAATTGATTTGTTGATGTCTAGATATGAAAGGTTTGAAATGCAATCAAAGGAATCTATAGAGGAAATGTTTACTAGGTTCAATAATATTATTAATGAACTGAATTCTCTTGGCAGACACATTCCTATTGATGAACAGGCTAGAAAGATCTTAAGGAGCCTACCACAAGATGAAAGATGGAGATCCAAGGTTACTGCCATGCAAGAAGCCAAGGAACTCACAAAGTTTAACATGGAACAACTAGCTGGATAATTGATGACTCATGAACTTCACTTGAGCTCCAATTTTGAAAGTTCCAAGAATAAGAGTCTTGCTCTTAAGGCCCAAGACTTAGAGGAATCAGAAGCTGATGAGGAAGAGATGGCAATTCTAGTTAGAAAGTTCAAAAGGATGATGAACTACAAGAAGTTTGATAGGAACAAGAAGTTTACAAGTTCCAGAAACACAACTTGTTTCAAATGTGGGTCTAAAGATCACTTCATCAAATATTTTCCTCAACCAGATGGTGAGAAAGGAAAGACTAAGGGCAAGGAGCAATCTAAGGAGTCAAGAGTCTATAAGCCTTACTTCACCAAGGACAATGTGAAGAAAGCCATGTTAGCTGCCTGGGGAGATTCTGATTCAGAGGAAAAGGAAGATCAACCGTCAGAAGAAACTGCTCATCTATGATTGATGGCAAAGACTGATGAAAAGGCAAAATTGGAGGCGTTAGAATCTGAGGTATGGTTTTCTCAAAAAGAACTTAGACATTTCTCTAAAAGAAAACTTAATATTTGCTGTTTTAGAAATTCAAGAAGAATTGAAAGAATTGCATAGAGCTAAACAACAAAGTGATGAAGCTTTGGTAACTTTTAAAGAAAACAGTGAGTGGGTAGATAATATGAAATTTGATATTCAATATAGATTATTTAGTCTGTTTGATGATAATAATCATTTGAAAGAAACTATAGACAGGTTGAAACATGATAACATAATGTTAAATGTGGAACTATCCTTGATGAAACTCTATATAGAAACTCCTGATTCTGAAGTTCCTCAAATTGCTCATTATCCGAATTTTGAAAAACTAAAATCTGATTTGGAGGATATGAAAGCGGATAGGGCAAGACTTGAGGGGGAATTTGAGAAAGCCAGGAAAGGTAATTAACCTATAGACTACAGAGTTTTAGTTTGGATCACTAAAGTCCAAACTAAGAGAACAAAAGGTTTGGGTTTCAAAAAGAAGTTCCAAAAGGAAAAGAAGTATGTTGACCTGCCTAGTAGTATTGTTTGTTATTTCTATGGAAATACTAGACACAAACAGGTTAAGTGTCCTATGAAAGAAAAGAGTACACAAAAAAATGAAAAACACGTAGAACAAATTTGGATCAAGAAGAATGATGCACCTGGGTTCCTGAAACTAACGTTTGATTTCTCATGCAGGTTCTAGTGAGGGGGAACAACACTTGGTACCTCGACAGTGGTTGTTCTAAGCACATGACTGGAGATAAATCTAGATTTCTCTCACTGGATTCCTACTATGGAGGAAATGTGACCTTTGGAGATTACATGACAGGAGATATAGTTGCCATTGGCAAAGTAGGAAGGTCAAGTTCCCATGCTATTGATAATGTATTTTTAGTCGAGGGTCTCAAGCACAACTTGTTAAGTATCTCATAATTTTGTGACAAAGGTAACTCTGTAAGCTTTACTTCTAATAAGTGTAGAATCATTCACAATGACACTTGGAACAATGTTCTGGAAGGAACTCATAAAGGGAACACATATGTTGTGGATCTTAACGAAGTTCCTAACAACAATCTAACATGTCTGAGTGTCATTGAGGATGTTCCTCTATTATGGCACAAAAGATTTGGCCATGCAAGCTTTACTTTACTTGTATGACAAATTGTGTGATGCTTGTGTTAGAGGAAAACAAACTCGAATTTCTTTTTTAAGTCCAAGAAGATGGTAAGTACCAAAAGACCTTTGGAACTCATTCATATGGATCTATGTGGTCCTATGAGAATCTAAAGCATAAGTGGTAAGAAATATGTTATGGTTATTGTTGATGATTTTTCAAGGTTTACTTGGGTTTTCTTTCTTGTTAGTAAAGATGAAACATTTGATGAATTTGTAGCTTTTGTAAAGAAAGAACAGAGAAGAACAGGTAATCCACTGATTCATCTTAGATCAGATCATGGAACTGAATTTGAAAATTCTAAATTTGATGAATTTTGCACTGAGCATGGAATAGATCACAACTTCTCTGCCCCAAGAACTCCACAACAAAATGGAGTGGTGGAACGCAAGAACAGAAGCCTCGAAGACATGGCTAGAACAATGTTGATCTTAAGTGGTCTTCCTAGGAACTTCTGGGCAGAAGCAGTGAACACAACATGTTATATTCATAATAGAGTATCTGTTAGAGCCATCACTAACAAAACTCCTTATGAGTTGATCAAAGGGAGAAAACCTAATATTTCTTACTTTAGATCTTTTGGTTGTAAATGTTTTGTTCATAACAATGGTAAAAGGAATTTAGGAAAGTTTGATGAACGAAGTGATGAGGCTGTATTCTTAGGATATGCCTCTTATAGTAAAGCATACAGAGTATACAATAAAAGAACAATGTGTGTTGAGGAATCTGTACATATTAAATTTAATGAAACTGATCAATTGAATGATGTACAGGATTGTGATGATGATTTTGAGATTGGATTTGTGCGCAAGGCAGATCTAGATGAAGAATCAACAACATTTCAGAAGCAGCAAGTTGAAATTGTTGAGCAAACAAATCCTGAAGCAAATGAAGGTCAAGAAATGGAGAATGCACCTGGAACTCCCCCTCATGAATAGAATCTAAATCAGAATGAAGGAGATCATGCTGAAGTTCCAGCTGAGACTAAAGAACGAGTTCCTGCAGAAGAACCAGTCAACACTGATAAGGAAAGATTCTATCAAGTCAAGGACTTTACACCTAAGCGTTGGAAATATCAGAAGTCTCATCCTGTGGATGCAATAATGAGTGACATCTTAAAAGGAACTCAAACCAGATCTCAACTTAGAAACTTCTGTGCGTTCTATGCATTCCTCTCTTCTAGGGAACCTAAGAACTATGTTGAAGCTTTGACTAACGCAGACTGGATTAATGCTATGCAAGATGAACTAAATGAGTTCGAAAGAAATAAAGTTTGGCATCTGGAACCTAGACCCAAGAATAAGAAGATCAAAGGTTTGAAGTGGGTGTTTAGGAACAAGCTAGATGAGCATGGTATTATTGTCAGAAATAAAGCAAGACTTGTTGTACAAGGTTTCAATCAACAAGAAGGAATAGACTATGAAAAAACATTTGCTCCAGTAGCCTGGTTAGAGGTTATTCGTTTACTTATTGCTTTTGCTGCTTATATGGGATTCACGTTGTTCTAGATGGATGTTAAATGTGCATTTTTAAATGGATTTCTAAATGAAGAAGTCCATGTGGAATAACCTCCTGGATTTGAAAGTCAGGAGTTCCCTGACCATGTCTATAAGCTTGACAAGGCTCTTTATGGGTTGAAGCAAGCTCCTAGAGCATGGTATGAAAGGTTATCAAAGTTCCTTTTGAAAAATGATTTTAAACGAGGCAAATTTGATAAGACTTTGTTTTTGAAGTCAAATGGAATTGATATCCTAGTTGTACAGATTTAAGTAGATGATATTTTATTTGGTGCAACTAACGAATCTTTATGCAACTATTTTGCTGACCTTATGAGTGGAGAGTATGAAATGAGTATGATGGGAGAATTAAATTTCTTCCTCGGATTGCAAATTAAGCAAAAAAAAGAAGGAATCATGGTCCATTAACAAAAGTATATCAAGAAACTGATCAAGAAATATAAGCTTGAAAATGCTAAGACCAATGATACTCCAATGGGTTTAGAAACTAGAATGGATGAAGATCCATCTGGAACTTTTGTTGATACCCCTATGAACCGAGGTATGATAGGTTCTCTACTTTACTTAACTGCTAGTAGACCTGACATATCTTTCAGTGTAGGTTTGTGTGTTAGGTTCCAAGAAAATCCAAAGGAGTCTCACCTGAAAGCAGTCAAGAGAATCCTTAGATACTTAAAAGGAACTGATGACTTGTATCTCTTCTATTCTAGAAGTGACACATTTTATTTAATTGGCTTTACTTATGCTGACTATGCAGGTGATTTGGTTAATAGAAAAAGCACTTCAGGTATGGTACAATTTTTAGGACCTTGTTTAGTTTCTTGGGGTTCCAAGAAGCAAAACACAGTTGTATTATCTACAGCTGAAGCTGAGTATGTGGCAGCGGCAGCATGTTGTTCACAAGTACTCATGATAAAGCAACAGGTTAGAGATTTTGGTCTAATATTTGAATGTGTACCTATTTACTGTGATAACAAAAGTGCTATATGTATTTCTAAGGATCCAGTTCAGCACTCTAAGGTAAAACACATCAACATTAGGCATCACTTTCTAAAAGATAATGTGGAGCAAGGGAATATTAAATTGGAATTTTGTAATACGGAATATCAATTTGCAGATATTTTGACCAAACCCTTGAACAGAGAAAGATTTGAGAAATTGAGACTGGAATTGGGGATGATCAAGCTGAATTGATTGCTTCTGAAGTTCCAAGTTATGGGAAAGTCGAAAATAATGTAAATAGAGCAAAAAGAGCATTTAGCACAATCTTGGTGTGCTAAACATAGCTAAAGTGTCACTGTTGTTGATCACTGGAGGTTAGTTCATGAAATCACTTAATTAAATTTGCTTGTAGTAGTGTACATTGCATGTGTGTAGAAAGTGTGTTCCAATTGCGTGATTTATTTTCAGAAAATTCTTTTTATAATATTAAATGAATTTGGAAAGAAAAGAATTTGGAAAATTCATCATGCCAAATTGATTTCGAAAAATTAATTGAATGTGTTCAATTAAATGACTGAACAGTGACCCATTAACTCCATCACACCGCTTCAGAAATTATAAAATCAACTTTCACCCACTACTTTCTCCTCACTGTCAAATCAATTTAACCCACCTCTAGTAAAAATCATCAAAGCTCTAAACCACCTTCAAAAACCATGGTTATCATTGCTGAAATCGTTTCCTTAGAAAATTCTCAAAATTCCGAAAGAACTATTCAAGAAGCAACTTCTCCCTTAGCCATGGTGAACTACAAATCCTCGCCTTCCACCATAAAAGATTCTGAAAATCCTGAACCCTCGTTGTCTGAACCTAAATCATCAATGCCAAACCCTAATCTCAACGATGAAGCAGAAAGCAAGAAGGAAGCATCTATTTTCGAAAGACTTAAAGAATGGAAGGAAAAGAGATTGAGAGGAAAAACTTTTGAAGAGAAGATGGCAGAGTTGGATGCTTTTGCTAGAGGAGAAAATTCAGATGATAAGAAAGATGAAGAAGAAGAAGAGGGTGAAAAGGAACATAATGGATCAGAATATAGAGATGAGGTTGAAGAGGAAGATGACGGTGAGCAATCGGAACTTAGAACTGATGCTAAGAGGTATGTTGTTGGACATAGAATCGATTTAGACTGGTGCAAGAAGGCTAGGTTTTTAGAATTTCTTGATTTGGTTAAATTTCAAGGGTGGGAATATTTGTTAACAATTGCTTCAAACAATGTCATGTATCCTGCTGCAATGACTAAGTTCTGTTCCAAGTTTCAAGTTAAACAAGGAAAAATCTCTAGTATGGTTAATAAAAAGAAAATTGAATTTGATGTTGAAAAATTAGGAAAAATTCTGAAAGTACCAACTGATGGGTACGAAATATATTTGAAAGGAAAGGGAACAGTGAAAGTAGGGAATTATTTAGGAGGTGATATTGTTGAAACCCTAGGAGGAAAAAGGGGGAAGAATGTCATGAGCCATAATGATCTGAGTCCCTTGAACAAGTTACTTTTTAACTTGGTTCGATAAACAATCATGCCTATGATACAAAAGAAGAGTGAAGCATGTTTGATGGATATGGCAATTATCTTTTGTCTCTCTCAGAAAGTTAAAGTCAACTTTTCATCACTAATTTATCAACACCTAGCACACTGTGTTCCAGGGAAGAACAAAAGTGGGCTATGGAGCCGTTCTGTCTACTGTCTTTGAATCACTTGGTTTAAAATTGAAGGGAGTTTATGAGGGTTTGGAAGAGAAACCTGAGAATGTGATAGATGGTGAGACTCTGCAGGGCATCAGTCTAGAGGCTGTGAATGGAAAGGTTAGAAGAGTTGAAGAGAAAAAGAGTGTAGGAGGAAAAAGAAAAGGGCAAGAAGTTCCAGAGCAGCCTGTGAGGAAGAGCAGGAGATTATCTACTAGTTATGCCTCTGGAACTTGATGTTGAAGAAGACAAGGTTATAGTTGCGCAAGTTGCAGAGCTGGTTGATAGGGTTAAAGTTGCTGAAAAGCGGATTAAATATGTCACATAAAGGATGCAAAAGTTGGAGAAAACTGTGCATAAACTTGAGAGTAGTCTCAGGTCTCAGAAGCTGGAGTTCCAGATGGCAGTTAAACGTATAGAAGACAAACTGGAAGCTTCTGCACAACAAACCAAGGAGGACAACCAGAGAATCTTAGAGCTCCTTCAGACCTGATTAACCTTCAATCTGAGCCTAGCCTAATTCAGTTTTTTTTCTTAGCCTTTTCTTATTTCAGTCTAGAACAATTCAATTTATGTCTTTAAGTTTTTGAACAAATTTATTTTGGTTTGTAAAATTTTTTTTCAACAGGATATGTATCTTTTGGTATTTTTAATAGAATGCTTTTGGAACTACTTATACATGTATGTTAGTGTACATTATGAATGCTTATGCAGGAGAGTGGAACTAACTTAAGGGAAGTTAGCAGCGCTGCCTTCAGTTTCCCACACTCAATGAATTTCTTGTGGGGTTGTGGCTAGATGCTTAATAACTTGAAAATACAAGACTTTTTGATAATGCCAAAAGGGGGAAAAGAAGAAGCAAACTTGGATGCTGAAGTTGTTTGGGTTCCAGTTGAGAAAGTATCAGAAATTTCTCTAATATGATACCATAGTAGCTTAGTTTATTTTTGTTTACTTTGTTTATTTTGTTTTTGTTTTTTATTTACTTTCAGTCAATAAACCAAAAACACAAAAATACGACCTTCTATTTTGTTTAACTTGTTTCTAGAGTTTGCTTAAGTTCGTCATCATCAAAAAGGGGAAAATTGTTGAAGCATAAAGGTTTTGATGATGAGGAACTTAAACTAAAGCAAACTCAACTAATAAAGGTTTTCAAGTGTTTGATTAGTTTAGGTGAAGTTGATCGTGATAATGGAAGAAGTAGCTGGAACTAAGAAGACATGAAGAGATCTTTATCAAAGAAGTTAAACAAATCAGAAGAAGAGTTCTCTAACAAGAACTAGTTCTCTAACAAGAACTCAGTTCCCTAACTGGAACGTTCCTTAACAGGAACTTGAAGACAGCAAGCTGAGGTTCTTTGATGGAACTTAACAAGCTTGGAGCCCAAGTAATCTGGCTGATCAAAAGCGCGGCGCAACTATTAATTTAGTTAAGGTTTTTATCTTTCTAGATTATTGTTAAAATGTTAAGTAGGTTATTGCATGAAATTTATTAGAAGCGTGACAAGTTAGCTTGGTAAAAAAAAATAAAACGGAAAATAATAAAAGATAGATTTTAGGAAAAGATTTTCTAAAAGTTTTATTTCCTTCAAATCGGTTTGTTAAAAAGATAATTCTTTTTAACAAAATATCTTTTTATCTTTATTTTCCGGAAAAAATTTTATTCATATGATTTACATAAAACCTTGTTTTAAAGATAAGTTAAGTTAACTTATTTATCTTTTAGAAAACGTACTTTCTATACGAGTGTGACTTATATAAATAGTAGAGATCAAATTGGTTTTAGGTTTTTGTGAGTTTATGCATGAAGAAATCTCTGTGCGTAATTGAGTAAATTTACCAAGCTTCTAACTTGTCATATTAGTTTCGGATTTCGTGCATTGCTTGCCTAACAAACTAGGTGTCGTATTCTTGTATTGGGTTGGGTTATTTGGGTGTGTTTATCGTTTATATTATACACAGTTTTGTAAGCTTCGCGGTGAGGCTGAGTGTTTGTACTTTGGCGGTACGTGTAGTACTTTGGCACTACGAGTGAATCTAAGTGTGGTGCTTAAGTTGGGTAGGAAAGGGTCCTATGAAGTAGAAATTCCAGTAAGAAACTTGTGAAACTAAAGGTCCGTGTCTAATAGGTTGTAACTTGGTGTTTGCGCTATTATAGTGGAGTTTGTGTGTTTGAAATTCCTAAGGCAGGGTCGAGGTTTTACTTCCAGTTGGGCCCTGGAAGGTTTCCTCGTAAAATATGTGTGTGCCTTTAAGTTCCTATATGCATTGTTTATTAATCCGCGAAAAGTAGACATTAGCAACTCGATACAATTCATCCCCCCCCTCTTATATTAATCGTCTCAACTAACAACTTAGTTTGATTTTGTTGTACTTTCATTCAATTCAAAAAGATTTTTTTGAATGTATTTAAATATAATTTGGTTAAACTAGCTTTGTTAGAATGTGTTTCACTTTCCTTTGATTAAAAAATCTTTGTTTGAATGTGTTTGAATTTCCTTCAATTCAAAAAGTATTGTTTGAATGTGTTTGACTTTCCTTTGATTAAAAAATCTTTGTTTGAATGTATTTGACTATCCTTCAATTCAAAAAGTTTTGTTTGAATGTGTTAGACTTTCATTTGATTCAAAAAACTTTGTTTTTATGTATTTGACTTTCATTTTATACAAAAAGATTTATTTGAATGCATATTACTTTCATTCGATTCAAAAATCTTTGTTTGAATGCGTTTGACTTTCAATTGATTAAAAAAGGTTTGTTTAAATGTTTTTAGTATTCATTTCATTCAATTAGCTTCTTTGAATGCATATAACTTTCATTCGATTCAAAAAGCTTTGTTTGAATGTGTTTGACTTTTATTAGATTCAAAAAGCTTTGTTTGAATGTGTTTAAATTTCATTTGATTCACAAAGCTTTTTTGAATGTGTTTGACTATCATTCGATTCAAAAAGCTTTGTTTGAATGTGTTTGACATTCATTCTATTTAAAAAGATTTGTTTGAATGTGTTTGACTATCATTTGATACAAAAAGTTTTGTTTGAATGTGTTTAATTTTTTTTTTTTTTGGTAGATATGAAGAATTTTATTACCAAAAGAAGAAGTTACAACTTACAAGAGCTAAGAAGTAACAAACACCAAACCCCACAAGACCTGAAACACAGGCCAACCAACTACCAAACAGTTCAAGCTCAATCTCCTGCCACCTTCTAGGAAGGGTTCAAGAGAAAGAGACAAGAACAGCTTGGGTTCAAGCTTCCAGCCACCTTCTAGGAAGGGTTCTGGAAACCAGGCCCAACAACACAAAACAAACACAGACCAGGACACTCTTGCAAACAAGAAACACCAACCCAGCAACTGAACATAGAAAACCCCCACCTAGACTCAGATGCAAAAGCAACAGGACTAGACAAAAGCGGGAATACACAACTCAAAAATACAAACAAGCTAAGCACCAAAAAAAAACAAAACCAATTCAAAATGCTGACTTTAAAAACAGCTGAAGCAGCATACTAAACCAGCAGCAACAGACCAAAAAAACAGCAACAACACCAGCTCAGGAACAGCAACAGCAGACTGCCACCATGAGCAACTTGCAGCAACCAGAATAGAGCCAGCAACAGAACAACAGCAACAGCAACTGAACGAGCAGCAGCAGAAAGCAGAATGTCAGAACAACAGCTGCACCAGCTGCCACCTAGAGCCAGACTACAGCAGCAGAACAGCAACAACAGCAGAGGCCAAAAACAACAGTAGCAGCTAGGAACAGCAACAGCAGAACAGAGCAACAACCAGCAACTGACAGAAGCACCAGCTCCACCCTAACCACCTGCAGCAGACCAAAGCAGCTAGACAGCACTGCAACAGCAACAAAACAGCAACAACAACAAAATAGTAAGAACAACCCAAAGTTGCCAGAAATCAATAAAACTAGGCTGTGAACAGCTGCCATCCAACTAGAACAGCACCAGAAACAGCAGAAAACTGCAAAACCAGAATTCAATGAATCAAAAGCAGCTTCCTGTCTGTTCCTTTACATCTAATAGCAACATGATAAATAATGTCTTTAAAGACAGTTTCTGCAGGTTTACAGTCACCTGTAAACATCAAATTATTCCTCTACAGCCATATACTGTAGATAGCCTCAGCAAAACACATAGAGTATACTCTACCCTTGCTGCTAGACTTCCTGCAATTCTTAACTATCCATTGATGTTCAATGTGAAAAGGTTGATGTTTCGGGGTTTTCTGATGTCCTGCGGGAGAGCTACAATTCCGAGACTGGAACCGGACGCCTGTACCTGCAAAATAACGGAGACTCCTGAGAGCTCCGCCTCCAACGGTCAAGTTAGTACCTGATTAAGGAGTAATTAATACAGAAATTAAAGTAATAAGGTCTCTCTAGGTGAGAGTATTTAATGTAGGTAATCTGCTTTGCTAGCGAGATCAGCCGGTTATTAGTGTGTTCCGTAATGTTTCTCCTCCGTTCCGTTAATCATTCGGTCCCTTGATTAATGAGGATTAATCGAGTATTTATAGCCTTGGGAAGCGTGCAACTCTCTAGGTTTAAGGTAAACCTAGGGCCGATCGGGCTTCTAGACTGAAATGGGCCTTGATGGCCGGTTGTCCCATTTGGCATGGGTGGACACGTGGCGTGTCTTAAGTGGTCCGTGGAGGACGCGTGGCGGAACCTGGTTGGTCCACTTGTCAAACGGCGCTTGGTGGATAAAAATCCCCTAATCATTTGCCCCTCACAGGTGGCACGCGACTGGTCACGTGTCGCCTGTGACAGGTGTCGCACGGTGACAGGCGACGGCCCGTTACAGGTGTCACCTTGCAGACGGCCGGGAGATTCTCCCGCCCAAATTTGAATTCGGAAGCGACCCTTCGCCTTCTCATTTTGCCTATAAAAGGAAGTGTTGACTTCGGTCATTTTCACATTTGAGAATTTTTGCGAGAACATTCGGACCCCTGAACTTGATCTGACATTTTCGGACTTTTTCTGCCTACCGCCTGTTCTGACAAGCCGACTGACCCGAACTTTCAGGACTTCATCAACTGTCATCCGTTCAGGTAACTCAGTTCTCTTACTCTTAATTTTCTTTTTATTTTTTGAAATGGCACCATGGAAGCACACGACACGCCCTAAGTTAGTGATCAGCCGGTCACCGGGGACGGCTGAATCTAGGACTAGGAGTGCCGCCTGCCCTTTTCTGGACCCATCTTTGCCCTTTATACAAAGTCCGACTGAATCTGTGTCTATGCAGAACGTGATGGCCAGAACAAAAAAGACTGCTAGAATATCAAACTCAGACGGCTCCTCCCAAAGGGTACTCCTTAGCGAAACATCTGACCAGGCGCCAGATGTGGAACGAGGCGACTGTCAAGCTGACAGTTCTGAGAGAGGGACCAAGGTGTTCCCTTCTCATCTAACCGTGGACATGTCTAATTTACCTTCTGCTCCTTCTAAGGGAGAGGAGGCGGGCCCCTCTAGGAGAGGGGAGGAGTCGTCCTCTTCGGACTCGTCAGGGGACGAGTCCGATTCCAGCTCTTCTGACCATAGTTCTTCTGACCATAGTTCTTCTGACTCAGAAGAAAAACATAACCGCCTACAAGAGGCGAGAAGTTCCCATGCAGTGGAGAAGGGGGATAATTGGGCAGAGCCGTCCGCCTCTTACAGAGAGGAAAACACCCCCTACTACTGCAGGGTGCCCCGGGGCCGGATCGCAACCATGCGAGACAACGTGACGAGCTTTATTGCTAACCACAAAATGGGCCCGGAGTATTTACTGTTTGTGCCGGATCCAGAAGATACTGTCGTCTGGCCGGCTGGTACCAGCTATGGTGACGGCTGTTTTGGCTGCTATGTGGCGGCCATCAAAGCTGGTCTGCGCTTCCCATTACATCCGGCTGTTCAGCGGATTTTAGATGGGTATGATCTGGGGTTATGGCAGTTAGCCCCCAACTCTTGGGTAAACGTACTCGGCTATGTGGCCGGGTGCGAACTGAACGGGGTGGAGCCAAGTTTTGAGGCTTTCGCCCAGATGAACTATCTCAGCCGGACCCCTAAGTCGGGAGGTACCGGCTGGTATCAACTAACAAGCCACAGGGGTTACCTCATGACGAGAGGTAAGGCAAACAAATGGAAGGATTGGCGGAACACCTTCCTTATTATCGAGAGTTCAGACACGGAGCTGAACAAACGTTTTAACAAGTGGAACAGGGATCCGCCTCTTCTTGCAGGCGGCCGCAGCATGCCGCCTGTTCCCCCAAAGGCTAAAAGAGAGATCCTAGACAAAGGACTCTTCAAAGTAGAGACTAGGGTGAACTCTACTTCAGGGGTACGAGAGCAAGTACCCCTACACTGCGTCCCGAGCTTCAAGTGGCTCTATGATGAGTACTTCTTGGCCGCCTGTGGCCTCGGCAGTCGGTGCTCTAGAGGTAGCCGGCCTGACGAATACTCTGTTTTCTCACGCCTTGTTTACTTGGGATTTTTACTAACTTTGCTGTTTATTTCTTTCAGCCGACGCCATGAGTAAAATAACAGCATCTAAGACTGCGGCGGCCATGCTGCGGGTTTCGCTAATGAAGCAGTCGTACGCCGACTCCCCCAGCAAGGAGGCACCCTTGGTAAGCTTTGAAAACTCTTCCCCTTTAAGTTGTATTATGCATATACTAACTCTTTTTGTTTTCAGTCTGGCACTCCAAGGGCTTTTTCCTCGCAACAGCCGGACCCCAAGGCCCGGAGAACGACTGTTGCAAGCTCTCCTGGGTCTTCCAGGAAAACAGTGGCGGCTGAGAAGCAGCCGGCCACTTCTTCAAAAACCCAGGCGGGGCCGCCTAGATGTATGGACACTTGCTTGTAAAAACTCACTCTTGCTTCCTTCTTGATTAGGTCTAACTTGTTTTTCCTTCTGCTTAATGCAGCCGGCCCCCAGGGACTTGACTTGGTTGAGGTAGCCAAGTCAATGGTTAAAGTAGTTCCTCCCTCTGACAGGGAGGCGGTCAAGGGTGCCGGCACCCTTGACCTCGATGGAATTTCGGGGATCCTAGCTGAGGTATACCCTTTTGAAGTTCCAGGACGCCTGTTAACCCTTATGATTGGAAACTGACGCCTGTTTTTCTTTGTACTTAGGCCCTGCTCCGAGTCAACAGCCTTCGCAAGCCGATTGATCGGAAAAACAAAGAGGTAAAGGCCGCAAAGGCTATGGCCGCCTCCAGCTGTGATAAAGCAATGTTTCAAATTGCCCAAAATGAAGTACTGACCATTGATCTTCTTTATTATCAGGCGCAGGCGACCGCCGCTGTTCGGGCTCAGCTAGAGGCGGCCCAAAAGAAGGTTGACGAGCTGGAGGGGACCGTCACCAAATTTAAAGCCGAGCTGAAACCCCTTCGCCAGAAAATGCACTCTTACGAAGCCATGGAGAAATCTTTGGCTAACGTAAAAGAACGCCTGGTGAACCAGGAGAAGAGTCTTACCCAAGAGCTCTCGGACAAGGCCGAGCAAGAAAAACAAGAGCTCGTCCGGGAGATGGTGGAAGACTCCGCCCAAATCCAACGCATGACCTGGGAACGACTGTTCCCCAGTGCCGACTTTGCCTCATGGGAAAGAACGTACCGCCAGTGTTCGGAAATATATAATCAACAGATCCTGGCGGCTGCTGAAGAAGAGGCGATGGACGTTGCGTTGGAGGAGGAAGAGCCTGTTGTGGCGCTTGTGCCACTTGGGGGAAAGGCATCAAAAGATGATGCAGCGAAGGCCGAGTCCAGCAAGAAGAGTGCTGACCAGGCGGCTGCTGCTGATACTGAACTGCCCCCTTCTTAAGCTTTAAGTATATTTTTTCTTTTCACGGCCTGCGTGCCGTTTGCTTTGTAATTACCCGGCCAGGGGGCCGGGGTTTTGAATATTCTGCTGGTCTTTTATGGCCGGCTCATTTTAATCAAATTTTTTGTTTTTGTTCAAATTTGTCTAAGTATTTGAAATTTGCTCACTAGACAGACTGTTGTGTATGGCCGAACGTTAAGACAGGTACAAATAGTAAGTATGCCGCCCGCCTATGCCCCTGGACGATTGGTTGTCTGTTTCCAGGATAGATGATCAGTCGGCCATTTAATCAATCGGTATTCGAACTCTTTATTCAATTTGACCAAGTAAATAGAATTACCAAGTAGCCAAGGAATTTAAGTAGGAAAACAAGCGGCGGGTACCGGTTGTTTCCCTTTATTGCCAATGTTGGCCTCTAATTTGTTATTTGTTAACCTAGCAAGAGTATTGGTTGAGAGCCTTTGTTTATTAAAAACAAGTGGACGACTCGTACCTTTTAGGCTCAGTACTAAGTTTGAGTGACTATTAAGTTAACATAGGAGTTACTTAGTCTTCGTCACAATCTTGATTGAGTAGTAAAGGTATCAGGCGGCGTAGGCCGGCTAGACCCCTTGATTTACCAATGTTTGTTGGCTATTTACTCAATAGGTTATCCAGTAGGAATAGGGGTTCGAGTGCCCTTGTTTGTATAAAACAGGCGGACGACTCAAACTTTTTAGGTTCCATACCAAATTTGAAGGAGTGACTATGAGTTAACTTTGGAGTTACTCAGTCGCCGTCACTTTTGTTTGAGAAGTAGAGGTACCAGGCGGCGTAGGCCGGCTAGACCCCTTGATTCGCCAATGTTTGTTGGCTATTAACTCAATAGGTACCCCCTGCATTTATCCCAAGTAATACAGGCGGTCATCTGACTCAGATGTCAACTGCTACCACTGGTTTGGTTAGTGATAGAGTTATCCTTGTCTCAAAAACGGCTACGTGGTTGCCCTTTGGGACAGTCGTATAGGTGCCGTGTAATTAGTTTATAGAACAATGTTCCACCCAAAAGGGAGCTGCTCTCTGCGACGAATTTCATCCGAATGGATGCCGCCGGACGCCTGCTATAATGTTGGGACAGGTCGGATTAGTTTTTAAAAGTTAGATCAGTTGACTAGGCGCCTGGTCTGATCATTCGGCCAGTGGCCTTGGTACGTTTTTGGTGAACGTATGTGCTAAGTAAAAGAAGGGTAGCCGCCTGTTAGTTACAGGATCGGCCAGGCCCTAAACTTTTTAGCTAAGTATTGTGAGTAAAATACTCGAGGGAGAGTAGCCGACTGTAATGGAACAGACGGCATGCCCCTGTAAAGATAAAGAGTGAAACTCAATGGAGAGTAGCCGACTGTAAAGGTACAGACGGCATGCCCCTCGTAATACAAAATTGAATAGTAAGTGCCAACTTTATTAAGTAGCTCTTTACTTTACATCATTCAAAAGAAATATTTCTTAAGGTTATCTACATTCCAAGTTCGAGGCAACGGTTGTCCGTCTGGTGTTTCCAGACGGTAGGTACCGTCCCTGACTTCCGCATAGATTCGGTAGGGTCCTTCCCAGTTGGGAGTTAGTTTGCCAGACTCGTTAGCCCTAC